>NW_022474205.1:2606902-2665084 GCF_003357145.1 Venustampulla echinocandica | reverse complement strand
GGGGGATATCTGCTGGGTGCTGGGTGCCGGGTGCTGGGACGGGGATGGGGGACGGGGGCCCAGGCTCTCAGTGTCTCTGGCGCTGTCGCTGTCGCTGTCTCTGTCTCTGGGGGCTTCGGAGTGTTTTCGCAGCTCTGATTCATGGGCGGCCACTCGCCGAACCTTGGGTCCTTGGTACTGTACGGGCATGGCATCTGCAGTAGCGGCCCTCGACCGCGAGAGCGTGCGCGCGCTGTACCTTAGCTAGCACCGTCCAGCAGCCCAGCAGCCAGTGGGTGCGACGCTACGTGCAGCCCAAGGCATGGAGGGAGCTATAGAAACGAGGCTATTCGAACAGGACGACGTAGTAGTGCAGCTCGGTAGCTGCAGATACGCTACATACGCTACATACTCTACATACATATAGCCCTAACATCCATGGTCCATCCCCGCCCGGCCATGACGGGGCCTTCGAGAGGGTCGCGGCGTCAGACGCCGCCGACTGACTAAGTCCAGTGCCCGTACCTTACTGAAGCCCACTGAAGAAACCGCAGCGGGGTGGTAGTACCCCGTCGGCTGCTCTAGGGGACGAGGAGGCATGTGTACACTTCTGTACAGTATAGCACGGTACAGTACAGTGCAGAGCTGCATCCGCGGCACGCATCAACATGGATATGGGGAGGGGAGGGGAAAGGGGAGCTTGCTGCTGCTAGTACTGCTATTGCTATTGCTATTGCTGCTGCTGCTGCTGCTACTACTGGAGAGTGCGTCGAGATCCCGGCGGCGGCTTACACCTACCTACCTACCTACCTACCCACCCACCAAGTAGCAGGGCCTGCCGACATCTACGTCTGCTTCGCGATATTCGTGCCGTACCTCGCGACCTCACCTACCTTACTTCCTGCCTTCGTATCCCAGACAGGCCGCTCTGTGTGCCCAGCGCTGTCCCAAGTAGCGTCGCGGGCATACGTGGTCCATGCCTCAAACGGGTCATGCATCCAGGTCGGGGAGGGAAGGGAGGGCGGGGGAGGGGTTTGTTTGATGCCGCAATTAATCTCTACCAAAGTACGAGGAGGCGACGACGTCGTAGCTCGGAGACAGTCCAGCATATGAGTGAGTGAAGTGACGGTGGGTGTACACGTCTCGAGCCAGTCACCAAGCGGCTCGAACGCATCCATCCATCCCCCATCCACCATCCACCCACAAGATGGGCCTCCCGTTATGGCCATCGGCTGTTGGGGAAGTCGATAGCCCTATACACATATGATTGGTGGCAGAAAGAAATCCTTTCGAGGATATCCCTCGTTGGTTCTGTCCTACCGTCTCGTACTGGAGCCAGAAACCGGGCGAGACCTGGGGCATTCCCGTCCCAGCAGGAAATGCGATTGGGCCTAGCTGTTCGTATACCGTGTATCTATCTCCTCGACTCCGTACCATCGTCCTCTGGGCAAGGCCAAGGATGGAATGGAAGTGGTCCGATGACCTGGTCTTTCGGGACTCGGGATCAGGGTCCCTCCGGAACCTTTTTTGTATACGGCAGGTATTCGAGAAGCCCACATCTCGGCACAGGCTGGGAAGGCTTTCGGGGGGATCCGCCGCCGACATAAGAGGCGGTGCCCGACCTGGCGAAATTCCACTCACTTCGTCTTATTCCTTCGTACCGAGCACTGTTGTCACCAATATCTTAGGGAAGATCGCGATCGATATTTCGATAGCTCGGCGATAAGCAGGACGGTTGGATACCGAAATCAGGTTGCCCATGAGAACCCGGATGTTGCTCCTTGGATAAAAAGGAAATCCCAACGAATGCTTTTCCGCTAGCGATTGTGATGGTGGTGGTGACCTATCCCCCTCCATATGTTGCACAAGGGCCAAGGCCAGCGATAAAGCAGCGAAACACAAGACAAAGAATAGTTATGCTTTGTGATCTGTCTATGCGCCGGCAGTCAATTGGATACTGCCGGGACCTAAACCTTGAATTGCAGGACTAGGCAAGCGTCTCAGAATTAGGATGGCCGTTTCGTCAGCCAGTTCAGACCCATGGAGCTCAATAGCCCGCTAGAAGATAGGCCGTCTTGTTGATCTTGGGGATTGAGGCTCAGGCACGTGGCGAGAAAAGTGACAGCAGGCATCCAGATTCCAGAGGCAATGTGATGTGATGTGATGGGATGGGGATGTGATCTGCTACAATTGGGATGCGCAAGACACAAAGCGCCGAACACGAAATACTCCCGCCGTGGACTAGATCGGGATAAGCAGACCACAATACCGCGAACACGGCATAAGGGCTGTTTGTCACGGAGTACATACCAGTGCAACACTCAAGAACCAAAGACGCCTTCGAAGTCCCTGGCAGCATTGTCGATATTCTCCGAAACGAACAATATATTTGTTGGGACTCCGATTGCATTTGGGTTTGATATGGAACCGGGACGGCATACTGCATCCTGCTATAAAGTAGCTGCCGAAAAGCTGAGCTGCTCGGTCCCATGATTGGCCCAGTACTATCGACACACGAGGAAGCCCTAACGGCTGGTCGCTGGGGGTTCCTGGGCTGACCCGGGCCTCAGACTCTCTCAGTCAACCTCGTAGTGGGTTATTATTGGCGACTGACTGCACACCACGACTCCAACGAGCACGAGTACGGCAGGTGTGTCTGTGTTGTGTCTGGAATTGAGGACAAGGGCTTCGAGCCTTCGAGAGCTTCTACTCCGTAGTACTAAGAGTAAGTGTCCCACCATTATTCTGGCGGGCGGGCGGGCGGCAGCGAGAGGAGGATAAGACAAGCCTTGTTGTCTCTCCGAAACCCAGCAGCGTTGGAGACGGAGGTTTCCAGATCTCCTCCCTCCGCCTTTCTGCCTGTGGCCGATGAAACTTCCTGATGGCGGGTGCTAGGTCATGGATGATCGCCAGGTCAGCGCTCCCCAATTGCTGGCGCTGCTTTATCCTCCGAGGCCCGCTAATCAGCTTGACTGAGTTATTTATCGCAAAGGGCTGCGTTCCGATTCGAGGTCAGACCTTAAAACCCCCCCCCCCGAAATCCGGATTATTCCCCGTCCATCCATTTGGGGGCTCTAGAATACCCTGGTCCCTAAGTGGGAAGATATGGATCAAAGCAAAATAACAGCTCCGTAGCTTTGTAGCTCCGTAGCTCACTTTCAGGGCTATGCTGCGGAGCTAGGCAGCTAGGCAGCTAGGCAGGTAGGCAGGTAGGTACATGTACAGTACCTGCGTATAGCTCTCATATAGCGCTCATATATGACGGGGTGACAGTGTGACCATACTGTACCAATATCATACGAACACCCCCCTCATGCCCTGATGCTGCTCTAGCAGCCATGGCGAAGGATTCACCTTGATTACGACTGCCAAGGGGAGTCCCAGGCCTCCGAGGTCCCAACCAGCAGCGACGTCTTATCCCAATCCATGCTCGTCGCGGCGCCCAACCTGCATAGCCGCGACGTGAGCTGTTGCTGCATGAGGCACGGAGCTTGGCTGCCACACGAAACGGTGAACTGGTGGTGGGTGTGCCATCGCGATGATTCTCAACTGCCTCGTACTACTGGACTCGTGAGGAGGAGGAGGACTAAAGTTGAACACCCACAGGAAGAGAATCCCGGTTGATATGATCTGCGGGGAAAGGCCCAGTAAAAGTGCTCATGTCTTGCCCATGGCGTTACGTACCGAGGTCGTAATCGATTGCGAGATCTCCTTGCCATGACAATGTGCAGAAATCGGTTGGGGCTGTTTGATAGATAAGGTATGCCTCTGCCACGCCAACCGTGATGTTGCTGAGAAACCGGGAACTGCATGCCTGCTATCGGCCCCCCTGCAGCCGTTCCTCGCCAACCTGGAGACTGGGATGAAATACCATCACGTGATAGTATTCTAGAAGCTCCGCTTCATTAAGCCACATGCTCGCACTCTTCTACGGTAAAGAGCTGCCTCTTAAACATAAATGCATCTATGGAGTATCAACGCTAAATCTACCCTTCCTGGCTTTCAGACGAACCTAACATGAAACCCTGTTGGTCATGTGACTCAGTTCGACTTCAGCTGAACTTCTTGTTCCGTTCGTACGGACGTAAGGCGTTCCATTCCATCAACCCCCCATCAAGCTATCCCATTTATATATTGCTTTTATTTCCTATACAACCAGTCCACGAGAAGCCTCCAAATATCCTGAACAGAGCAAACAGCACCGACGACAGGCTCGTTCACCAAAGCAAAACATGTCTTCCACCAGCGCCCCCTTTTTCCCAACTATCAACCTACCTCTCCCCATCCTAATCCACTCTGTCGGCCTAAGTATTCTAGGTCTCTATACCACATTCTCCTCTCCGGGCTCACCCCGCACCAACAAGACTAAGAATCCTCAAAAGAACGGTACGCCTGCCGCTGATCCCCCTTCTTCGCCCATGCTCGGCGTGGCAACCGCTGCGATTGGTATTTGTTATCTTTTCACCGCATACATGCCTATCGAGGAGAACCAGTTCCTCCACGCTAGTGTGCCGATAAGGGTAATTTTGAGCTGCATTATGGGATGTAGGCTTTTGCTTGATAGCGTTATGGGAGCTGGGAAGTCGAGGTTGAATCAGAAGGATAGGAAGGCTTTGATTGGTTTGGGGATTTATGATGGGGTTGGGGGGTTGATCTTAGGGTGGACGCTGGGGAATTGGAGCGGGAGAGTGCCTGGGTGGTGAGGGTTGAGGGGGACGATGGGAACGGGCCGTGGGGGTTGAGAACCGGGATTGGAAGAATGGCTGAGGTTACCTTGGGTGCATTGCATTTTATTATCCATTCTGGATAATTTCGGGGTTTGATAGCAGCGACCTAACTTGAACATAGCAGACAAAAATGACATGAACAGCGATAATACTCGGTATCTAGCGGGAATAGATGCTAGATCTAGTTACGCAGAAGCTCACAGCGCAAGGCTATCAAGCGATTTCTTAAGTTACAGAAAAGACTTATCGCGCACTTCAATTCCTGCACCCTATATGGAACCTAACAAGTCACTACAGAGGAGATCGATAAGTATTCCCATATATCTTGTAATCCATATCAAAAAATAACCATTAACAAGAGACCACCCCAAAGGTTCAATTTAAAAACACAAGGGCGGCCATACAACTGTTCAATAAAAGCTTCTGTGGTCCAATGGTTAGGATTCCACCCTTCCAAGGCTGACAAACAGCCAAGCAAGGTGGAGGTTCGTGTTCCAATACAAAATATTTCTTTTGCTTTTTGGCCACTGATTTAGAATATTGTTATAGTTTTTTGCAATTTTTTGATTCCTTTTTTTAGTGTTTGCTGCTTACTTATCTTGGGCTACGTGCCTGATCGTGTGATTTGTCGAGCGGGATTTAGGTAGTACTCATGTAGGACGTAAAGCTCATGGTCATCACAGAGCGGAGCCAATCCTTGCCCATTCTGCGGTCCCATGATTTTTTATTTTCGACCACATTTTATACGGCGCCTTCTATTAACAAGAGATAGTACAGTATGTGGAGCAGGATATACAGTCACGAGAAGTAGTGGAAAGTTACCAGAGTATCTGCACGCTCGTGTAATATACATGTACGTTTACGTCCGAGCCTCGGTATACGCACGTCAATTCTCCGAATATTTAGTGATCACGTCTTGGTAGAGCAGCTTCCAGATTAGGTCTAGTCCCAACTATAATCGTGGCACAGTATCCAAATGTGAGTATTCAACAGGATATGACCTACAGCCTTTTTGGCTGTTCCGGAACCTAAAAATGTAAACTCGTCTACTCCCTAGAACATCCCCAAAAGTGATGCCAACTTCGATCGTACACACTTGATACTCACATCACTACTACATGCCTATCATGGCGTCCATCCCAACCCTACTCATCCCTAAGGCCCTCAAAAAAGGCGGCACAATAGCGTTTATCTCTCCCTCCGAACGCTTGAACGAACACTTTCCAACCCCTCTCTCTCGTGCAGTATCATTCTTCCAATCTCTCGGCTATCCTGTAAAAGTAATCTACACACCACTCCCCACCGTTCCTTCGTCACCCACAACTTCCCTCCACCTCACAAAGACCTCTCACATCGTCCAAGAAATCCACGCCGCGTTTCTTGACCCTCAGGTCACATGTATCATCTCCACCGTGGGGGGAACGACCATCAATGAGATTCTACGAATCATTGATTACGGCATCGTGAGGAGTAACCCAAAGATCTTCGTAGGTTATTCGGACAACACCCATCTCATCTACGCATTCTACACCCAGGCTGGTTTGCGCAGCTTTACAGGTCCCTGCGCTTTAACGGAATTCGCTGAATTCCCAGCCCCAGATCCCTTCACGGTGTCACATTTCTTCCAGGTCCTCCGTGGCGATGATCCCGTTACTGGTACAACAACAGCTGGAATCACGGGGCAACGGATTCCTAGGTCAACGTCTTTCGCCGGATGGGATTTACCGTTTTTCTTGGCTAGTGGGAAGGAGGATACGGAAGAAGTGAGAGAGGCGGTCCCGACTCCACCAGTGGTTTGGTTACGTCCCGGAACGGCTTCGGGACCTATCATGGGTGGCACATTACGAAAACTTGTCTCACTCTCTGGAACTCCATATCTTCCACCAAAGATGCACACGGGAGCAATCTTCTTCTTTGAGATTTCTCAAGGCGAGGATCAGTCTGCCATGCCCCTTTATAGAGTGCGATCTGATATCGTGGATCTGATAAACACGGGGCTGTTTGATGATATTGTTGGCCTTGTGGTGGGGAGGACGTCCTTGTATGATGAGAAGATGAATAAGAAGTTGAAGGAGATCATTGTTGAGTTGGTTGAGGGTGGGGGATGGCAATGGCCTGTTCTATTTGGTGTTGACATTGGGCATACGAGTCCCATGCTTACGGTACCTTTTGGGGTAAGGACGAGGCTAGATAGTGTGAAGGATGAGTTTTGTTTTTTGGAGGAGGGGGTTGTGTGAGGTGGGAAGACAATGTTGGATAGTGGAAATAGCTACTCTTGGTTATATCACGATCAGTTTTCGCAGTTAGGTGGCTAGGCTACCTGTAGAATAAAGATGAAAAGGAACTTGTGTTTTCGCTAAGCCCGCCCCTTGTAAAGCTTTGGAATATTAGCCTGTGAGATTATATATATATACTCTGATGTATGTAGTGATGTTGATATCCGGGTTGTTCGGAACTATCATAGAGGGCTTTTTTCATGAGCGATGTAATCCAGCTACGACGGCCGACGTGGTCTGTTCTTGGGGTGGGTATCTTGGAATGCTCTCTCTTCAAACAGATTCTCTGGACAGTGCGCACGGAGCACGAGGCTTCTGAGGCTATTAACTTGGTTTCAAACCCTTCTTTTAGCAGAGTCTCGATCAAAATATGCCATGATCGTGGCTGACACTAAACGCTGACTTTGGCGGGGTGGGAAAAAGAGGAGAAAGGAAGATGGGTCAGCGCCAAATTCTGCCTCTCCATTAAAAGAATTAACCCAAAAACTCGCAATGCGCAATTCGCCTTTTACTGTACCAGTACGTGGATGTTAATAACCTCAACCTACCAAGGTAGCTTCCGCACTCATCTACTGAAGCTACTCTACAAGAAATAAACCACTAATCCACACACTTTGATCCTGCAACTCTTACCGACTCTAGTTTTATGCCTCCCAAGTTAACTTCTGGTTGAACACATCGTTAACGGTCTCTTGTACTAGACCGGTTTCTATACCTGGTTTCATCTGAAGCACTGTGCTATGCTGAACTGGTTCCGTGACAAGTTCCGCCATCACCTTCGTGCCCCGGGCCGTTGGGCAATTGTGTACGAAAGAATATACACCCAACTCCTCTCCCATCGCAAGGACAGGAGGTCACTTTACGACTGGAGGAAGATTCAGGTGCCTCTCGTGATACTAGTCGATTACAACTTCAGTCAAGTTTTATGCGGCTTCCACGTGAAATTCGCAATCAGATCTGGCATGACTGTCTAGGTGGAAGGGAGGTACACCTTAATATCGCAGCAGGCAAATACCGCGCGGATACAGCAGATCATCACTCCGGATTACTCTCACTTACTCTTACATGTCGTCAAATGTGAGTGTCACAGCAATGGTAAACAATACTAGCTGACTTACCTCTGTAAGATATTCCGAAACGATCAACATCCTTTATGAGAAGAACGGATTCGTTGTATTTATATCGGAACTCGGTCTTTACTTACATCAAGCCCCCCCACAAAGACGAATCCAGAAATTCCGAGACATGACATTCGTCTGGTTTCCCTATGATCCTCCCAGAGCAGGTACTCCCAAACATCAGATGTGGGTTTTAACCTAGCAAAATATCGCTTTGTTCACGGGTCTGCAAACTCTACGTGTGGAGATCCGTACTCATCCTGTGTGGGAGCACGATTGGTGCCGTGCAGAATCAAGACTGCTAGATGACATTCGAGCCACTTTGAAGCCTCAAATAACCGAGCTGGTTGTAACTTGGCCTTCCTTGATGCCAGCTCCAGAGTTGCCCTTCAAAATATCCAGAGAAGCTGGCGGGGCCTGGATTCAAAATTGACGATCCCGTTAATCGCTCACCATATTTATGAGAGGTGCGTCCAATTTGCGAATCCCAAACTGTCCCTCTTCTGTGCTTATGCACCCCTCCAGTTTGGATCTCTGTTTTATAATTCCGGATCAAGCCCAAACTGAAAAGACATATTTACTCTTTATAAGCTGTCGAATCCCTAATCGATATCTTAAATAACTACCACTTTACTGAGTTTGTATCCATTTCAGTTTGAAATATTTGCCAAGAATATTCGGGTCTTTCGAGTAGTGTCAGCTTTACTATGGGATCTCATGAGTGAATAGACTCACAATGGACAGGTATTTTGTTTTGTTGCATATCGCACAAATATTTCAAATCCCCTATATTATTGACTTAATCACTGACATAATCCCAGTCATTGACTGGCACTTTTGTTGCACATCGCACAAATACTCAACTCTCCCTGCGTAATTCATGTCTAATGGAGCCTACGTTGATGCTACCCTAGGCAAATATGCATGCTACAAGTGCCATATATAGGTTTGAGCTAGAGCGTACAAGTTATTGCCAGTGACCGCAAGTAATGGGCAAACGTGACTTCCCCTATAGTGAATCACTCGAGCTCCAACAGACAGTACAAGTGTGTATTACGCGCCTATAAGACTATAAGAAGCAGTTGCTTTGGCCATTAAGTAATAAGGCACCCTCATAGCTGCCTTCAGGCAATGTCGGTCGCTTATCACATAATGGAAAGGGCATAATTGAGAATCTGAGGTGGTTACAAACGGAATATATATTGCGAAGTAAAAAGTTCTCTTTAGGTAGATAGATCCCCGCCTTCCATGTTGGCTAGTTTCAAACCAAATCCCAAGTATGCTGTTATGCCTGCATTCCGGGAAATTTTGAGAATGAATCGAGAGTTGTTCATTACACCAGTTGTTTCCTCCTGGACGGTGGTGCTTCTTGCGTCTCTACAGCAACAGTCCTACAAAGCAAGAGGTGACACCAGATCCTTCTTCTTTGAGAAGTGTATGGACCGATATATCTGGTAGCTGATGTTGGATGGATTGTCCGTCTCCGGAGATTATAGGAGCTAGTTGAAAAATCACGCTGAGCTGCCTAAGTTCTTTATAGTTGTGACCCTTTCCTCTCCAGTATTTCCCTCCAGGCAAAAACAGAGATCAAATGCTCGACAATAGATATTTTTTCTCTTGAGGGATAACTGTAAATCATCCAAGTCATCGCTGTACGCCTGGATATCTGCCAGGATCTTGCAATCCTTAAGTCGCATGCGGACACACAAGTATGTGTGTAATAACGTCTCAAATAAACCATATTATTGTATATAGCTTTATTGAAGGGTATATAGTTACTAGCTAGAGATGTATATTACCCACTTTTATAGCCCTCCAAACCCCCACAACACAATAACAAATTACTAACCAAATTCAATATCGACACCATCCGCCCCATCAGCACTACTACCAGCCATTCCATACATAAGATCAGTCCTCATCGTATACTTAATTCCGGCAGTAACAAGATCGCCCGAATGCAGCAATCCTTTGTGCTGAAAAATCAGCACCCTCCCAGCCTTAGGATCAATATCTACCCTCCTTCCCTCCATGCGTTGCGAGAAGAAGGGCGTAGACCCTCCCCGAAGCATCCCATTTGCGGGATCCTTCCCGCCTTCTGTATCAGAGTCGGGGATTCCGAGCGCTTGCGCGGAATCGTTCAGATAGAGGTGCAATGTGAAGAAGGAGCGAAAGGCACCATCTGGAGTTTCATATGTGCCGTCACAATGCTCTGTTATAATTAGCACCTAAACTCTTCGAATCCAGGACATCTAAGACATGCAGGCAACGCCATACATACCTCTGAAAAACTGCCCTTCACCGTATTTCAAAAATCTCAAACGTTCATTGAGTCCCTTCTCAGCGACAGCCCACCTTTCTCCTAGCTTGACAGATCGAGGCCCAATAACCGGAGCATACTCCTCCCCTTCCATTTCCTCGAAATACTCTTTCATGCCCTCGCCTTGCAGAACCCTGAGCCACAGCCTATGAGCTATCTCTTGGTTATCCCAGATTATCCTGTCAGAGTTCCTATATTCCAGCGATAAAACCTCGAAATTGTACCCCGCATTTACCATGGCTGGGCGCCAACCATTGTTCTCCACGCTTTTCTCAGGGCCGTTCCCATGCGCCCCTGCCGATTGCTCCGCCATGTGGATGAGCTCCTGGCATTCTTGGGCGGAGAGCACGTTATCGAGGACGACGGCGTAAAAGGATTTATATTCTGGCAGCGGACTATTGGCGAAGTCGATCCTGGAAACAGTGGGTTTGGAGGTATCTGCAAGAGGGCCGAGGAAATCAGGAGGGATGGAGACTGGGAGAGAGGTATAGTTTGTTCGGACGGTATCTGGGAATCGGGACTCCAAAGATTTCGAAGATTTCACCTGATTCCGCATTTTGCTGAGGATGGTGTTGGCGGACATGGTGCAAATTCCACGAGCGCATAACATGCGCGAAATCAAGTTGGAGGTGCTAACGTGAAACAAGGATATGAGTGACTATGCAGATTGAGGCGTAAGGATGTAGGAAGCTTTAAGAAGCAGGTGAAATAAAGATAATGTTGTTATTATAGTCAGCCTCTGCTGCCTACCTCTGTTTGAGGAGTAACTCGTCAGGCTGACAGCCCAAGCGTTCCATGCTAGGCACAGCCATTGGTTCTACACAGCCAAGACACACGATCGGGTAGTAAGGCGAGAGCTAGAGATAGATTGGAGTGTTAAAAAAAAAAAGGTGTCCTTTTGGCCATCAATCCTCGACTTGACAGTGCTCCTGGGAAGTTTCGTCTTTTGAAAAAAGAAAGAAGGGTTTGTAGATTAGATAGACTTGAATGCAGTACAGTACGAGCAACGCTTAGCCAACCACCTCAGGATCTCTGCACCCAGCCTCGGCAGGCAGACGCGGACACGGACGGTTCGATTCGCTCCCGTTCGCGGAGATCTAGCATAGTGGTGGAGCTGAGACGGGAGATTAATAATAGGGTCCGAGTTGGTGGGGTTGTACGTGGTGGGCTTCTCCGTCAACCATTCCCACTTGATACACAACTGGCTCGACGGAGTGCCACATAGCATTTGAGCGAGTTAGCGGGTAAACTCCAGGTTCTATGTAGATGCTAGGGTCATACATTTCACATTACCAAGCATCAGCATTGGTAATCTTCCGGGTCTTGTTTCCGCCGTTTACCGTTCGAAGAGTCGGTCAAGGAGCTAGGACTCGGAATCGGACATAGGTAGGTTACTGGATTACTCGTAGCATCAAACTCGATGGCTCCAATATCTCTGGATATAAAAGGATGGCATGCCGCCCACTCTCATTCCAGTCCTCATCCCCACAACTCCATCGCTCCCTTTGTCCTTAAGCTAGTCACCCCAAGCTTTGTTCACTGAACTCAAGACGCTATACCCTTCCCCAACAACCCTCAGCCCACCACCACTCTGCATATCCAGCTCACAATGCCTTTCTCACTTTACGACATCACCGTCCCGACCTTCATCAAACACCTCAAAGCCCTCACTAAGATCATCGACAAAGCTGTTGCCCATGTTGGTGAAGGCAATGAGTCCAAGATCCTCGAGTTACGCCTCATAGAGGATATGAAAGCCTTTACGTACCAAATCCAACGCATGAGCGACGGCGCCAAAGGCGTCGCAACCCGTCTCGGGGGGGCTGAGCCCGTTGTCTGGGAAGACAATGAGAAGACGATCCCGGAGGTGCGGGAGCGCATCCGCAAAACCATAGCGCTTCTGGAGAGCCTGGATCCCAAATCCATGGACGGGAAGGAGGAGGTGGAATATGATTTGTTTGGGAAATTCACGCTTACCGGGGCAAAGTATGTGCTGGAGATGGCAATTCCAAATTTCTTTTTCCACTATACAACGGCGTATGCGCTGTTAAGGAAGGAGGGTGTACCTATTGGCAAGATGGACTATATCGGCATGGTTTGAATAGGAATTATGGCAAGCCACTCACATGTCTTACATGGATTTGTAGACGGGAAAAGACGCATTGCTTTGGGATTGAAAACATGACTTCTAGGTGGAACCAAAATTTCCTAGTCTCTGAAAATAGCTAAAATGTTTAATTCAATGAATTGGGACGAATGATCACAAGTTGAATCGTGAATGAACGTAATCAAATGAAAACAACTCTCACCAAGTATGTATCAGACAATTTCTAGGAATGGGCATATTAAACGACATTGATGTACCAAGTTCGGTAAACTGGTGGGGAATAAATAGGGTTGATGTTCTGACGCATTTAGCCCAAGCCTGATGTAAGAAGGAAGTAGTTGAATTTAAGTTTTTAAACCTCCGATATATTTAGAACTGAGGGGACTATACAGAACCAAGTGTCGTCCCTGCAGTAGATCAGTTTCCCCATACCCCGCTGAACGCCGCCGTATGAATGGTATGTAACGCCGGGAAGGAAATGCGCTTCTTTCGTCATTCATAGCTTAAATTTCGAACTTCCTCATTTCTCCAATCAGACACCTCGACCCCCCGACATCGCCCTAATAAGCCCTAATAAGCCCTAATAAGCCCTAATCACTCCCCTTTCCGATACTTCTCGTTCTCCACTTCTCTCCAATCCCTTTCCACTGGCTCATTCCCACTCGTTTTCTTCACCGTGTCGCTAAAAGCCGGCTTCCCCGCATACAGCTGATGGCTTGGAGCCTGCTCCCCGGCGTCCAGGTCCTTATTCACAGCAATCGGTTGATTGCCCCTAAAGCGTTTTCGCATATCCACCATGCCGCGCTTGCATTCTCCGTAGCCTTTCTTTAACTGCTGGCATTTGGTGGGCATTGTGTCGATTAGAGGGGGGCGGAGGCAGTCGGAGGGCTTGTTGCGGTGGACCATTACACAGTCTGATTCCTGGAGGCACTGGGCTAATGCCGCGCCTGTAAAAACAGTTAGCATAGGTGCTTGTCTAGGGAAATTGTGTAGGATTGGGTAGGTAGGGTCACGGACGGATATCTTTACAGGAACTCGGCATTTTGACTTGGAGGCTTCTGCGTGTTGGTCGAGGTGGTCAGGTTGATGGAGACGGAAGAAACGCTGAGGAGCTGTAAAATTCGATTGGTTTATAATTATCGTCCCATGCAAGGCTGGGAAAGACAGGGGGGGTTATGTGATCCTCTCGGGTATTAGTTATTCCATTCCGATACCAAACCTAGCCACCTCTGACGCCCTTCCTTGGTTCTGGGCCAGCGATGAATTATCATCATGAAATGAGCAATCCATTTAGGTTCGCTTGATAGGCTACGGTTTACGATTTACGATAGCGGCCTTACGTGTGAGCTGGATAGAAAATCCTCACACATTCTCGTATATCTATCGCGCCTACAGAAACCTTTAACAGAGCTGTGAGCGTGTTTGGCATGTGATATTTGGTGGCGGTGGTCCAGATATGTGGTGTTGAAATTTATCCTTGTGTTCAACAACTCTATACTAGTCACGGAATATTGTATATTTGAGTCCGAAGAGATCGGCACGATGGTACATATACCTTTCCTTGGGCGCTTGAATCTGTAAGTTGCTCTGTGCACGCTCTCTATGTCGTGATTTAAGTGACGACAATTCCTTGGAAACCGGAGAGCTAACCCATAACTAGGAGTGAGTATGCCGCCCTTGTTGGGTCGTTTTTCCTTGTAGGGCTGGAGGCGTTGTTTAGAATATTTACTCTGGCATTACGTGAGTTCAAAAGCCTTTTAGATATGGCAAATTGCTAATATCAATAGCCACATCAATAATCAATCTTTTGTATCGAGCTTCTCGACGTCTGTTTAATCGGTTTACCTCACCTGCCGAAAAGAAATCTGCCACTCGAAAAGAGGGTAAGTTAAAACCGGATCGTTCTGTTAAACTAAGCTGATAGATTAAAGACCTCTCGACTTCTATTCGGAATGCTTCAGATTTTGTGGACATCTGTGAACTATATGGCTATTATGCCGAGGAGCATATCGTCCAAACAGAAGATGGCTACCTCCTAGGACTGCATCGCCTAGCATGGCGTAGAGGCGAAGAAAATCGAAAAGTAAACCAGGGAGCAAACAGTCTCAAGAAGAACGTGATCTACATGCACCACGGGTTACTGATGAACAGCGAAGTGTGGGTCTGCCTCACAGATGAGGAGAGGTGTTTGCCTTTTAAGCTGGTAGAGAAGGGATATGATGTTTGGGTAAGTATGAAAATGTTCCCTCAAAATAATACTAATATTAGATGCAGCTTGGCAACAACCGTGGAAACAAATACTCCAAAAAGTCCGTTCACCATTCCCCGACAGACACGGCCTTTTGGGACTTCTCGATGGATGAATTTGCATTTCACGATATTCCAAACAGCATCAGCTACATCCTCCAAACCACCTCGGCGCCATCCCTATCCTATATTGGATTTTCTCAAGGAACAGCTCAAGCATTTGCGGCTTTGGCTGTTCACCCTAAACTTAATGACCAGGTCAATGTCTTCATCGCCCTCGCTCCCGCCATGTCACCAGCTGGCCTTTCTAATGGTATCGTCGACGCTCTGACCAAAGCATCGCCACAAGTCATATTTTTGCTTTTCGGGCGCCGCTCTATACTTAGCTCGGCAAATATGTGGCAAGCCGTACTCTACCCGCCAATCTTCGTCCGCGCAATAGACCACGGCCTATCATTTCTCTTCGGCTGGCATGCCCGCAACATTTCCACCAGCCAAAAGCTCGCCGCTTACCCTCATCTTTACTCTTTCACAAGTACAAAAAGTGTGGTACATTGGTTTCAGATAATCAGAACAAAGAGCTTTCAAATGTACGATGACGATGTCCAGCCGGTCATCCCACTGAGTAGCACAAGCAAATATACCAAGGTTGCAAAATTTCCCACTCGTAACATTAAAACGCCTGTCGTTTTGGTCTACGGGGGAAGCGACTCCTTGGTTGATATTAAAGTTATGCTGAAGGAGCTCCCCTCTCATACAGTCGCGACCGAGATTCCGCACTACGAGCATCTCGACTTCCTCTGGGCACGAGATGTAGATACTTTGGTCTTCCCTCATGTGTTCGATGCATTAGAAAGCTTCGTCGATGCAGAGCATACCCAAGAAGAATACGATCGGTATCGCAGTGCTCGTCATGTTTCTCTAGGGGTAGGAGCAAATAGGCCGGCTATAACATATATGAGTGAGGATGATGGTAGCAGCCCAACTACGGGTACGAGTAGCTACGTCGTGACGAGCAGGGTACCTGGGTTGGGTGCTAATTCGTTTTCGTCCGCCCAACGACCCAGCAGCTCCAGGGAAGGAGCACCAAAAAAGACAAAGACTCAACTGAGCGAGTATGAAGACTCATCGGAAGGATCATCACCAATTATGCCTATATATACAAACAATAAAGGGAACCCGAGCTTAGCGAACGGCCTGCGAAAGGTCCGCCGGGGAAGTGGTGGGAGCAATATCAGTTTTGAGACCAACGGCCTTCGAGGGATCAATATTGGCGCTGGAAGGGCTGTAAGTGGTGTTGTGAAGACCGAAATGGCGGGGGCATTGATGGGGAGCTCTGATGACAGCGGGTCTGTTGGTGGAAAACGGAAGAAGGGATGAATATAATGCTAGATGTATTTAGTAGCCTTTGATGTTGTCTATAGAATGTCTGAATAGATTCTCTGACTCTAGGTCTTAACCACGCCCGCGAGTTTTAGAGTACAAGGCTATGGCGATAGTCAACTGTGCTTAGCATATGTCCTTCTCTCTCCCCACTCCCCACTCGCTATTCTGCCAGGCGGTGCATATTTCGGTGCGTGTCAACCGCTCGCCACCTTTAGTTCTGCCACTTGATTCTGCCAGGCGGTACTGATTTCGTTGCATTACGACGGCTCACCACTTTGGGCTTCGTCAGAGCTATTCTGCCATCTGGTTCTCCTAATAAGAAAAATGTTAGTTTCGTTGCGTTACGACCGCTCACCACTTCTGGTTTCTGTCAGTTATCCTGCCAGGCGGCATAATTTCGTTGCGTTACGATCGGTCACCACCTTTTATTTTGCCAGGCGTAAACCTCTGATTCTGCCAGGCGATACTGGGTTCGTTGCGTTACGATCGCTCACCACCTATTTTCCCGCTTTGCCTCACAACTTATTCGTTTCATCCATATGTTGGGAAATCACCATCTTGTCTCTAACGGCAATACTTGGGCTTTAGGAAGGTAATGATAACGCTCTATCGTATACGAAGTCTAGGTATTGTGATGATGTAGATTGTTTTGGTGCTTATTTTGAAGAGAGGGGGAGGGACGGAGCGTCGGGAACAAATGGGTGGCTAGCCTTGGAGGGTGTGACTAGGTTGGATGTGATGGCAGTTGAGAAAAGAAAGGTCCGGGAAGGTTAAGGGGATATTAGAATAGGTATCCATAAGAGGGCCTGGGTAATACATAGAGGATAGATAGAGAGGTGGTATTGTAGTCCCTGGTTCAGGGAATTTGAAGGATGAGGTCATTCACAAACAAACTCCTTGTCATAAATAGACACCAGCACATTCTGGCTCATAGACCAATATAAATCAATAGAACACTTGCATGCCACAATCCGGCTAACAAATACTGGGTATATTGAACTATCTCACTACATAACCAATACATACTGCACACTTCTCTCCGCTGCGAACTGTACATTATCAACGCCCATGTCCACCAATACAATCTCGGGGCTTAGAAAGCGAGCGGCTGCCTGCCATGCTTTTATTTTGCATGAATAGTTCCAAGCCAGTCGTCATTAATTTGAAGAGAGACAAAAGAAATTGATCGTTGCATGATCTATGTGTCCGTAAAGGCCGTATAACAGGCATAAGTCTCTCCACAATATGTGGGAGTTTTTAAGAATTTTTAAGGAAAGACGTGAATTCGTAAAGGAAGCCCTCGTTTGGGCAAGGCGTAATACATTATGTTTTTAATCTCCGCGTCTGACACTCGTTCGGCTGGGTGCACGATTGCCATATGAATGGCGACTCTTAGTTGAGCTATGTAGATGGCCAACATCGTGTTTGCCTATTCAGATGTCAGAAAGCTCAAATGGGGTTGGGGAGAAAGACGTACCATCACAACATGCTCGTACATTCTCAAGCCTATCAGATTCCCGATCTTGTTTCTCGATCATTTCTCTCAAGTCTTCAGCGCTATCGTGGACCTCGGAAGCCTCGTAGATGCTTGCACTATTCCGTCCAATGCTGTGTCTGCTCTTTGAGGTACCTAGAGCAACGTCCTTTGCAGGTTTCCAGTAATTGGTTAGCCGTGAAAGGGTCCCCATCGACATGCGTGAGGAAGTCGAGGCATGCAGAGGTGGACGACTCGCTGAGGCTTGACTAGATTTGCGCGAGGGAGAGTCATTACGAGTTGTGCGGCTGTTGTATGATGAAAGCGAGGTAGGGCCTCGACGTGTACTGCTGTTACCATACCCTGGATTGAATTCAGCTACATCTTCTCTCGTCAGAGCCCCTTGGGCGATTGAACCCGTGTCCCCAACAGCTTCTTCTCCAGTTCGGAGGAGCAAGTAAGACAGTGCATTGAACCAAGTTTCGTGACGCTGTCCTGTCGTTGCAGTGAACTTGACAGTGCGGCCAGAGGTCACGATGATCAAACTCTTGCGATGCAACCCGGGGGGCATAGGGTTGTCGTCCGTTACGACCCTTACAGCGTCGATTGATACGCTCTTTGCCATCCCCGTTTTACCTGCCTGTGATGGGTGGTCACTCCAGTAGAGAGTTCTTGTATATGGGTGAACCCAGAAATAGCGGCGATGTCGCTTTTCGGACATTGTTCCACGACCAGCCTTACGGGTATATTTCCAGAGGTATTCTCCAATCATTGTCTGCGTGATTGCATTGATCATCCTTGGGTCAGTACCAGGCTCCACGCCCTGCGGTACTGCCATGCCCGGTCTGATATTGAACCGAGTATCAAGCTCAGAAGCAAATGAGGATACAGAGGAGGCTCGGGATCTTCCAGTACCAGCAGGAGACTGCAATCGAGGCCCATTAGATGAGTGCATGGGTCTAGGGGTTGTCCCATCTCTCAACAATGGGCTTTTTGGGATCTGCGAGGGTGTACGAGGTCTGAATGACGAGTTGTTTCGATTGGCAAGAGCAGGTGGTGGAGGAGGGCCCATAGAACCAGGGCCTCCGGCGGACGAGTCTGAACGCTGAGCCGAGGCGCCTATGGTACCTTGACCGCCACTCGACGAGCCAGTACGTTGGGCAGCAGCGGCGATGACTTGCTTAGAGTCGGCGGGTAGCGGTGGGTGGATGCTTGATATCGATCCATTTCGAGAACTAGATGGTCTTGCGCGAACCGTACTCCCAACACTATCCTGTGATTTCCGAGGCCGGAGCGCCAAAGGAACACCAGTAGCACGCGGAGAAACAGGCGACTTTTGACCATCTTCAGCACGGATGGCAGACTGTCTCTTATTCCGGAGCATTTCGTCAATCTGTTCAGCTGTCAAAGCAGTCTGCGAACTTTCATCCGTCGTTTCTATTCGGTGACTCTTCGCAGCTCTCTCATTAGTGTTGTTGGACAACTCTTTGAACGGCCGCTGAGATTCAGGGGTCTCGATCCTAGGCGAGTCGCTTGGTGACTGCCTGGTCTCGTCTTCAGCAATGGCCATTGCGCCAGGCGCCTTTTTATTCCAGCTAAAGACAGATCCGAGGAAACCGGATTTGGGGGTTTCCGGATCATCTGCCTTCACAATCGACTGGGCTTCTGGGTCGTCTCTTGGAATGATGATAGCATCTCTTCGTGGACTACGTGGCGAGAGCGGCTCAATGGGTTCAGTATTAACGGACTGAATAGATGAGAATACCAAAGGAGCAGGCATAGGCTTAACGTTGGGGGTGCTTGGCCGGATCTGTTTCGGTTCGGGAGTGGCTGGAACTTCTGGCTCTATAGGCTCTACATGCTCAGAGTAGATCGTAGACATGGCCAAGGGAGCAGTAGGGTTCAGCTTCGGGCTTTCAGGCTCGACATACTCTGAGTAAATTGACGACATGGTCAACCGAGCGGTAGGAATAGACCTAGGGCTTTCAGGTTCGACATGCTCGGAGTAGATCGTAGACATGGCTAACGGAGCGGCAAAACTAGACCTGGGGCTCTCAGGCTCAACATCCTCAGAGTAGATTGACGACATAGTTAACCGGGAAGATACTGTAGGGGGTGTAGCCCTCGGGGTTTCGGCACCGGAAGTTGGAGGAGACGGGAATCTGGAGAGCTTTTCATCCATAACAACAGGATCGTATTGCGAGCCATTATCGCTATACGTCGAAGTGGAGACGGGCCGGGCGCTTTCCTGGGACCCAACCTGAAGGAAATTGTTGAGCTGCTCATCATGCCATTGGCTTGCCGCGTCAGACGTTTCGGCACGAACCTGAGTACCTGTTGATGAATGCTTATCACTAATCATCTCGGCCGCTTTAGTAGCGGCAGTACCAGCGATGGCACCAATAGCCAAACTGGGTACAGCAGCTTGTGGAGTCGTTGGTTCCGGTTCCCATGGTTCGGTCACCATCCCGGAATCAACCATTGGGATCTTTGGAACTGGAGGTAGGGAAGTAGGAGGTGCAGGTGTGTTCTTAGCGGTGTTTGGCCTAGATGCTGCTGGGGTTCCTGACTGCGAATGGGCCACACTACGACTAGGTGTACCTAGCAGTGATTCATCTTCATCACTGCCACCCATATCACCCAACTCCGCAAACAAACTTTGGCCGGCAGCTTGGGGAGTACCATTTCTGCTGCTGTTGGCAAAACTTGCTGGGCTGCTCTGAAACTGAGGCTCTTCGCTAGCAACCCTGGAGCGCCTGTTACCACCGCGACTGACTTTTAGTCTGAGCCGCTGTGGTTGTGGCTGGGCAGTTGGCGTCTTGGCTTCCTCATAGCTGTACTCGTCCCCTGATGTTGATGCAGTGCTTTGGAAGGAGTGGCGATTTCCTGGCTTCTGGAGAGCAAGAGGCGCGGGTCTGTTGCGGGTAGTACCACTAGCCGCCTCCTCCGTCTCTGTCAACTCATCACTGCCACTTAAATCCTCCGCGCCGGTCTGGAAATCCTCCGTCTCCGTGCCACGTTCGTTCGCGGTCTCGAAAGCAGCATCGCTAGTCTCGTTGGCGGTGTCAAACTGCTCACTAGAGCTAGGCACGGAAGCCGCAGCAGTGGCAACACGAGCTGCATTGGCTGCTGCTGAGCGGCTCGGGCTGATATTGCCATTATCTTCTTCCCAGTCAGGATCATCAACGAAAACTTCGCTTCTGCTGTTTCTCAGCCCACCCAGCTGGCCTGGCTTTAGGGGCTTTTTGAATTCTCTCGAGTCCACTTTACGATTCCTCTTCCCGTTGGCGGATCCTAGTCCTCCATCGTTTCGGCGAGTCTCTAATTCATCCCTGGCGTCCTGGAGCATCCGTTTCAATTCCAATTTCTCGGTCTTCTCGCGGTGAATGTTGCCTTTCAAGTTCTGGATCATCCGATGAGCATGGTGCAGGGAGCTTTTGAGGGTTTCTGTCTCCAGCATGCTGTGGCGTGGGGTCCCTTTAATAGGGGAAGGTGGTGGAGAGTGCTCAGGAGTAATATCATCACGTGCGGTCTCAAAGTCCTCGTCAGTCAACCCTCGGGTTTGCTCCTGTTCATCTGTTCGCCCCCGTCGTTCCGCGACAGCTCTAGCAAGTTCCTGATTTTGACCGATTAATTCGTCGACTTTACGCTGCAAAGCTCCGCGCTCATTCTCGGCCACTATCATGCTTCGCTTAACACTTCCTAGCTCAACATCATGGTGTTTCAGACCGGATACGTGCTCCTCGGAAAGTTTTGCGTGGCTCAGCTTGATCTCATCAAGCTCTTTCTGTGCGGCAGACTTCTCGGCTTGAACCACTTGTAGATTTTGAGTCAACTTTTGCTCCCTATCCGCCGCCTCTTTTGTCGTGGCAAGAAGTTCATGTACTTGTGTCTCCAAATTCCAATTTTCGTCTTTATACCTTTGCTCACTCTCATCCAGTTCCCGTAAGCGTTCGGTCAGGCCTTCTCTCTCGATCTCCAAATTGGACCTTTCAAGCGTGACCGCCTTTAGCAAATCTTCCTTCTCCGCTAACAGTGCTTGTAGATGTCGAACTTGGGATAAGAGAGATGTACTAATTTCCGTAGCGAATTCAATATCGTGGACACGGTTGGAGGGCTGATTTCGCTGCTTCCGGCTTGGGACGCTGAGTTTGGTGGGTGAGCTGGTGGCCTGGCTTTCAAACTTCGACGGGCTTGCGTGCTATACTATGTTAGTCAATTTCAACGAAGCGGGAAAGAGAGAAGTGCCTTAAGGTCAGTTGCAAATGGAGACCCGCCCATTTCAGCGCTCGACACCCTTGACTTTGGTAGAAATGCCCTGGCGGTCTCACGGCCGACCTCATTGTATTCCCTTTCAATCTCGACCAGCTTCTGGCGTAATTCGGGGGTAATGTCTCCCTCACTTTGCTGCTTCTCAACGTCTTTCAAACGCTCTGCCAATTCCTTCCGCTGCTGCACGAGGGTGGTTCCCAGCTTTGAGGCATCTTGAATCCGACGTTCGGTCTCGGCGAGATGGGCTTCTAATGCCCGCTTGGCCTGGTCGGGAGATGCGGCGGGGCTCAAGGCAAAGAGCTGGTTGTCGAAATGGGAGAATCGATGAGGGTTTGAGCTTGTCGAACTAGAAAGGAAGGGATCCTGCTCTTGTCCATCGCTGTCTTGTGAAGCTAATGATGGGTGATCTGTTGCTAACGAAGTCGCCATTGCGACTCTGCCGCTGCCGACCAACAATTCCAATCCAAGGGCGGCTTGGAAACCAGTGCGTCCTCAAAGTGCCCTACCCCAACGCTCCGCCCTGTTTGTTTTTCGAGCAGGCACTTGCAAATTCAAAGCGCGATTCGAGGGCGGTTCGCGATTGGGTGTGAAATCTGTGCTTCACGAGAGGTTAGAATGGAACAGTAAAACTTGGTTCCCAAGTGATACGGACATCGGTGTGGAGAAATATGGGTGGTGTTGTTGTTGTTGTTGTTGTGTTCGCTGGTGCTGTTGATTTAAATTGTTAAGGGGCGCGTCGCTGGTTCCTTTTCCTATTCCCCGACAATTGGGGCTCCGTCGATGCTTGCGCCGATGCTGACACGACGCAATCCGTGGTTGAAAAGCTTGCAACTGGCCAAAGACTGATCTCGCTGGCGCAAGGGAGGTGTTGCAAAAGGAATATCAAAGACAGCCCGGAAATGCGGAGTCCTGAGAGGACAAAATGGCGTGCAGATCGCGATACGAGTACGTAGGACAATCAACAGTAACTTGTTTGTCTTGTGTACCTCGCTTGTCGCAGTTGTTTGGCGGAGAGCGAGATATTACTGGTCAACAGAGACGCGTGTTTTACACAGTGAAACAACGCAGAGTGAGTAATACTGTTTTTTTGGATTCCTTATTACTCGTTATATGAGTCTTGACATGGGAATGGGGAACTATAAAGGGCTGCATTGACGTTGCAATTTAGGAAGATTGCAGGCGCGAAGACCAAGTCCCTAGGTAAACCGTAGCTCCCGGGAGGGTCCTAGCATTCCGAGAGGCACATTACGCTAAACAACGCTGCTTGGCAGCGCGTACTTTGCGTGGACTTTGTGTATTGTGTATTGTGTACTACTAATACTAATAAATACTGGGATCGGACTCAAGCCTACAAAAATAGACAGGCAGTTTCAAGACCTCAAGTAGATGTAGATAATAGATGTATGTGTTTGTCATCCATCATACCAAAAGCGGCTATTTTTCTGGTGGAGTCGTCCAGCTTCTGTTGCCTTCTTTCCCAGGCATTGAATTAGTCAGTCAAAACAATCTTATCAAGTTGCCATCTCGAAGCTCTCAGCCACATCTCGGCCCCTTGCCAGCCACAGATACAAAATTATAGAACCACAGCTTGAAGCTTCACATCATGGATTCCACCAACTCCCCCCAAGCAGCTGTCCAACCAGTCGCCATATTTAAGAAACGCCCTGCCAAAGGTAAAGCCAACTTTCGAAAACGCGCCGCCACGCCACCCCCCGCTTCCGACAGCGATTCTTCGGCGTACAGCTCTTCCGAGGATGAATCAGGACGTAGGGTCAAGCGCAGGAAGAAGAACACTGGAGTGATAACTGCAACATCCAAGCAGAGTAGCCACTCTACCTCTCATCTAGAACCTACAAAGTACTCCGCCGACCGCAGCGAGACCATCAAAAGCTCGAACGATGCAACCAAGCAGACCAATTGGTATGATGAGAACGCCACCGATGCCCTCTCCAGCAAGAATCTGCTTGGTACTACAAGAGCCGCTCCATCTGAGGCACCAGACGGGACATATAAAGGTCTTGCGAATGCTACCTCGTTCATTCGAAAGAATCCAGATGCGCCGAACCGGGTAGTAGGGCCAGTGAAGGCGCCTACAAACATCCGCACAATTACCGTTACAGACTTCGCTCCGGATACCTGCAAGGATTTTAAACAGACCGGCTGGTGCGGCTTTGGCGATAATTGCAAGTACGCTCACACACGAGAGGACTATAAGCACGGTTGGCAGTTGGATAAAGAGTGGGAGGTTGCTACCAAGGGAAAAAAGGTGGCCGGTACGATAGTCGGGAGCGCAAACCGTGATGTTGGGAATGAGGACGAGGATGACGAGGAAGATGCGAAGCTAGAGGGCATCCCGTTTGCGTGCATCATCTGCAAGGAGAAATATAAGGATCCCATTGTTACGAACTGTGGACATTACTTTTGCGAGAGCTGTGCGTTGAAGAGATATAGGAAAGATCCGAGTTGTGCGGCCTGTGGCTCAGGAACGGGAGGAAGTTTTAATGTTGCGAGAGGGCTGAAGAAGTTACTGGATAGGAAGAGGGAAAGAGCTGCTAAGAGGCGTCAAAAAGCAATCGAAGCCGGGGAGGAGGTTAGTGAGGAGGAGGAGGAGGAGGATGATTGATATGGCAGATTGATAGGGCATTATGCCATCAACTTGTTGAAACTCGAGTCATTCTATGTTCATTATCGTGACTGCTACATCCAACAAATATTCTATCCTAGCCAACTATCCAAAGTTGGATTATAAGCATGACAAGCGTGTCTAATCGTAATGGGTCTGAACATTTCTATTTGTCGCAAGCTATAACCACTTTCCAGAAAGGGGGATAGTTAATGCTACAACTCTCAATAATATACCTCCAGCCATGTTAGTTCTTGCTTTCTCTCTTATCTGTTCATATCCCACCTGCTGAACTCATGAATTCATATTAGCTTCACCACTCTTGGCAGTGTCCGGAAAAATCTTAACATCCTAAAATACTAAAGCTCAAAGGACAAAAAACACATCTCGGATTAAACCGTGGCGTCTAATGAAGCGCCCTTCCGCAAATCTCCTTCGTACTCAGGATATTATACTCAACCCCCTTTCCTATATATACCTTGCGTTGGCTACAACAACGCGTAGATTACATTCTACATAGCCTATTAACTCCGTAACTATATCCTATTAGCAGGAGCATAGGATCAAGCTGTGCACCGAGAGAATCTTAAGAAATTTTCTTGCGTTGGGTATTTTTGTAGCCGGAGACGAGTTTCATGAAGAATAGCTGCTACTTACATACCCTGGCTAGGTGGAGCACGCAATTGAACTTTACTTCCAGCTTCTTACGTACCTCGCTTATAAAAGGGGTAAGCAAACCAGCTACGGCGGATTGGGCAGTGAAGTTTGGCATTAATGGTAAAAGGCTCTACCATTAAGGATAGGCTCCTCTCTCGTCATGTCATATCATCACATTCAATATAATCACATGAATTTAACTTTTCCTATTTCCTATAAACCATACCCGGACGTACATGAAAACCGACTCCCAATTCCAGACCCCACAGACAAGAATACTCCCCTCGCCCATTCCATCCCCTAACGCTACCCAACATATACTCTAGCCCAATTCCTCCGTTGCACTTTTAGTGGCTCAGCCAACCGATCTACTTTGAAACCGGGGCTGTTTGCACCGGCAATGTCCTCGTAATAGGCGCATCGTCCCCTCCCGACACCACCGGCGTCGGCGTCGGCGGGGGCGGCGAGAATGGGCATGGGTAATAAAGCGTGGAGTAATCAGTCTCACAGCCGTCAATACACGTTGTCCTACAACTTGTAGTTTCCACAATACTCTTGCAGGAACAAGGGTTCGCTACTGTGCTGACTGTCACACAGTGAGGGTGTGGGTTTATACATGATAGTGTTGGGCAGGTAGAGCCTGTTGTCTTAGTGATTGTGACACATGAATCTGATGAACAGGGTTTGGTGGTTATGGTGGAAAGCGTGCTGCTCGTACTCTTGGTGCAGAGGAGGTTGGTTTGATACTGGGTGGCGCAATTGCCGCGACAGCCTGTTGTGCAGGGTATGTATTCTGTTTCTGTGGCGATTACCTTTGGGCAGCCACAAGGCACGTCGAGGCGTTCGAGGATGATGCAGTCTGGTGTAGGGCAGACAGATGGGGTGGGTGGTGGGCAGCCTTTGCTGGTGCTAGTTTTGGTGATGGTTGCACAGGAAGGGCGTTCTGCTAAGACCGAGGAGGTCAGGAGACTGAGTGAAGTTAGTAAATGACTTGGACTGTATCATGCTAGGGAACTTGCGTAGCAAGGAGAAAGAGGCTTGAAGCCATATTAGAGTGCTTCATGACGAGTTTTGCTGCAATAGATTCTCTATGATAAGGAGGTGGCTTCTACAACTAGCAGCTATTGTAGGGGKAACTAACAGCATATTTAAACATCCCAAACTTCGATTTTGGTCTAACTTCCGATATCTTGCGGGGTAAGCTATAAAAAGAAATGCGCAGATAGAACGAAGCATGGAGGGTAATGAAGAACATCATAACTACACCGACGGCATCGAATACGAGGAAACATGCCGTTTCATTGGCTAGGTCGATGTAAAGGTTGAGATTTTGCTATGAAGAACTAGCCTCAATTCGGATGAACTCGTGTTTTTGAGATCATCCCAACGTCCCGCGTAGGTCACCAAGCCGGTTGTCGCCAGCTTTAATTATTTACTGGGTAAATTCAAAGGGGATCCATTCCTGATCTTAACGAATCGAGCTGCATGGAATCGGGTTATCCCGCGCCACAATGCTTTTAATTGGACGGTGGATATTATTGGAAAATTATCTTAGGACGGGCTTTACCCTTGAAGCATTCGGGGGGGACGGAATGGCTCGTAAACATCAAAGTTACGCAGACTCGGAGGCTTGATATCGGAGCTGCAATACGACCCTTTCGAATCAAACCTCCTGTAGTCTCGTGCATGAAGCGCTATACAATATGCATCCCGAACACCGTTGCTACACACAAAATGCTCCAGCCTCCTAAATAGGGGTGTTCCAAGACAGAAAACAATAGATGAAAGGTAAAATATATTAGCGAAATACATGAAGAGAGCAACCAGAGGAATTTAAAAGAGAGCACCTATTTCAAATTAAATGTCTACTCTTTTCGAGCGATTTCATGTGGATATATTTCTGCGAACTCTTGGCTAAGTATTCCGAGCAACGTTGATCTACTTATTTCTCGTATTGCTAGCATTCTTTGGCAGATTATCAATTGGCTCTAACAGGGATAGCCATTTCCGAGAGAAACGGATAAGAACGGCCAAATAATTGTCCGATATCCTCGACTAGGTATTGGTGTGAGACAGGGCTCACAGCTTGCTCTTCGGATCAAGATCGGGCCCCGAGCCTTGAAGATGCGTTGCGGGTGCGTGCTGAACGTTACCGCTTTCACAACACAATTCTTCGCCAGGAGCAAGCCGTGAAGCTGAATTCTTTGCACCCGGTACGTCAAGAGCGGGATTGCTAGTAAAAAAGTCCGCCGGACGAAGGTGGATTTGATGTATTTCCACAGGCCTAAGTCAATTCGGGTCAGGGGTGAAGTTCAGCAAGCCACAGGCAACGAGGGACTTACATGACTGGCCAATCTTCCACTCTGGGGTTATGCTGCCGTAAAAACAAGCATCAGCTAGTACTTCGTACATGTACGATGAAATCAAGGGTGGCTCACCGTCAACCCAAAGACACTCCAAACAACCACGTCTTCGTTCTCAACGTCCTCGTTCCGTGCCGCTGCATCCGAAACTCCATCGACCTCTGCTTTAGATTGATTGGTAAACTCTCCACCAGCCCAGAGTTCGCGGTCTCTGTATTTTGTCACCCACACATGGTGCTCTGCGAATTGAGCTCGCCTTGCCATAATGCTATCAGGATGAGCAAGCATCAATTGAGAGGCTGAAGGGGTGAATTTATAGCTAACGGGTCTGCCAGAGATCGGGTTTAGCTTTGATGGATTGGTCATTTTGACTGTGAGATTAGTAGTTGGTGAAGCGTCAAAAAACTGCGACTTCTTTATCGCAGTTTGTCTGACCTATCGTTTTCGGAGTTAGCTAAATCATCCTACGAAGATGGAGATGCTAGAAGTAGTGGGTGGTGTTTCAATACAGTGAAACAGCTTTCATTTATTGTGGCGTCCCAGGGTAGAGTAAGGTACGTTTGGAATTTCATTGTCCCTTCAAAATGCCCGCTTGAGCTTTAGGTCTGATACCTGTAGTATCAAAATAGATTCAGAAACCTTCCACTTACTTCATACCCACTGCCAAACGGATTTAGATCGTTTGAGATCGGCATCGGTAATGATTCCTCAGTCACGATGGTATTTTGATGGCCATCAACGGCGGGATCAATCCGGACGCAAAATAGATGTTGGTGGTTCTGAGCAAGAGCACCAGGAGACACAACGTTGCCCCAATGGCTTGTCTTGTTAGGGTCAATATTGACAACACTAACGATGCCAGTAGCCCTAGTTTCAATAGTGATCCCACCAGCCTGGTCAAATTTGTATGCAAATATGTATTCGTAATTTGCGAGGGTAATGATGAATTGCACAACGAGCTCGCGGAGCCGGGTGACCACAGCTCTTTCTGTTCGATAGTTGGTGTGCTTCCAGAGGATACCATTATCTTGTTCATGTAGACAGACTACATTTCTGCTCACGTTTGCCTTTCCATCTGCGTCTGTTAGAACAGCATCGAAATATTTAACGACTCCAAGACAGTCGCATCCGAGAGCCAGATTATTGGCAGCACGCCCTGCACCTGCATCACCGAAGTCAAATGCTTGCTTTCGATGGAAAGGCGGTCGTGGGTCTCCATATGGTACCGTCATTTCACTCAGACTAAGTCGATATAGCACGCTTCGCCCATCATACCGAATGTCGTGAAGCGTGGCACCCTCCCGAGGATTGAAGCCCACTCGAAACCTCCATTTTTGCCATTCTATTAGATTTTGATTGACTTGGAAAGATGGGCCCTCTGGCTGGGTGACATTCAATGGCTTGATATCAGAGCGAAGTGGTAGCGACAACAACTCGGGAATGTACTCCCCAGGCGAGCAGTGAGTAAGTATATCCTTTTGATGAGTTCCGGGGGTAAGGCCATCTTCTTTTCCGCCTGTTGACAATTTCTCAATTCGCACAATCTCGCCACTGTAGGTATCCATAACAGGAATTATGGGCAGAGGATAAGGATAATGATTCGAGTCTTCATTTCCCGAACGAGTGTCTCTTGCAAAACATAGACCTTGGGTATAACGGGGAACGACTTCTTCATCGCTTCCATATGGCCACTACATTAAGAGTCAGGGAGTCCGTTTAAGCCCCGAAGATATGGTCTCACCGGATCAATTGTCACGACGAAGCCTTCTGGAAGGTCGAATTCGGCGATAGTTTTCTGAAAGAGGGGAGAAGCAAGGCAGGCATCGGTAAATGCTCGGAATTCCTGCCTGTAACCCTTTTGGTCAGCTTCCCGCAGAACATATTGGATAAATGGTGACCCATACATTGTCAGACTAGCCTGATGCGCCTTATCAATAAGCTTCTTCGTCACCTCCCTTCCCTCCACCACATCCACCCAAGATTCCATATATTCATGTTGCTTATCGCCTCGAACCGTATCATAATTGACCTTCGCCAGTCGCTCTGGCCGTGGAGTCCGCGGAGTCAGTTCACCGGAGTGTTCAAGGGCGAGGAACTGTGATAGATCTTTCTTTGGTGGCTCTTGGAGCGATATTGACCGGAAATGGACCACGACAGTCGATCCGCGGGCGTTTAGAATAGCATCACGAGCCAAGTTTGTTTCGGCGACAGAAAGCGGATCGAGAGGATGAGGAACGGAGTCGCCAGATGCCATCGATCCATCGGGCAGCATACGATCTGTTGGTTTGTCTGACGACATCTTGAAAAGCAGAGCTCGCTCTGAGGGTTATGTCTAGAGCATGCGAGGAGCGGGTTCGTAGAGATTCAAGGGGAAAATATATAAGAGAGGAGAGAAGAGAAAGAGAGGTACGACGAGGAGAAAGGGCAGTGTAGTACTCATGTGGCTGGATACAAACGCCTGAGCCAAACAAACACCAATTGTTTTCTACTTTAGCATCCCATTCAACCCTTGGTTCCGGGAAGCAAGGTTATCTGCCGATTTAAGCAACTCAGGTGTCGATACCACTACCACGGTTTAGATATCGAGACTGAGACCCCGCCACTCTGCTCGGGGCTCCATTCTAGGTTGGGCAGGTATATGCGGGCAGTGTGGCCGATATTTGATACGTTTCCGTTGGTAGTACCCTGGTGACACCGCGTTGATGTACCGTACTTCGTACTTAGATAATAGTGTCGGCGATAGAGAGTGGCGGGGGCTGGAGGGCGTTCAGCCACAAGACGAGTGCCAAGGGAACATAAGGGCAGAGAGGGGTGAACAGTGCTATCGCTATCTCTCCCTATCTGAGATCTGATCATATATATACTAGCCTTTCAAGAATGGAAGGTTTCTTTAGATCTTATCCGTTTCAAACGGGGTTTTGCGTTTGCTGTTTCTTTTGCCCTATTTTCCACCGTCTAATAGCACAAACAAAGTGCTTTGGAATTAGCTATTGATCAATCCTCGGGGTTAGGCACAACATGTAACCTTGAGTGGCAGGGACTTCTGGTACTTGCCAACGAGGTTATTTTCACAGAGCTATGCGTTGTCGCTTTGTCTTCCATTGATAACATCGACTCTTGCTCCTTGGCAGGCTTTGTATCCTTTACACCAGGCCGGTTGAACAGGGACCGTCGAGAGGCCGTGAGATATCCTCGAAGGATGGCATGCATCCCGAATCCCCACGTGTCGCGCTCGTGTTGCTTGCTCCTCGAATGCCGGCACCTGTACCCTTGGAAGAAGTATAATAAGTCGAGAGGAACACCATGCCTAGCGTTTCTGCTTGTATTCGCTGGAAAGAGTTATCCATCTCCTATGCCTGTGCCTGAAAAAGATGCGTATCAACAGCGGAGAGTATCCTTGGGCCATTTTCCCTTCGCCCTTCCATAGGTAATCGGGGGTGGTCGAATAGAGCGGAGCAAGAGTGCGCCATAGATCAGACACAATACAAGTGCCCATAATGCTTCTGTCAATGCGTATAATACTTAGAATTCTATGGAATTTCCGATGCTGGAGCTGCCCCCGACAGGAGACTTGTGATGCTCGCTCGCAATGGACAAAATAGGCATACGCTCGTATGTAATGCCCACAACAGACGACGCTTTGCTACTGTAGCAAGGTGACCTCGACGAGTTCCTGCATCGACCCTGCATGGTGTACTATACTATGTGCTCTTGTCCAGGTAAGTAATATCAACGCCGTTATATATTTTATATATGCTTATGGCGGAGTCAGCAATGCGCCGCGATCTTCCCTTGAGATTTTAGATCTACTCGAGTACTCTAAAACGCCAGACCGCCTTTGCAGAAAAGCTAGGCGAAGATCGCGACCACAATATCCTAACTATTACCCACAACACCAAACCCATCTTTTTCTATCCTGCTTGCCCTTGATTGCCCTTGCCCGCCGCATCACTGTTCGTTGTTCGCCCGCCCCACCTAAAACGGCAAACGGCGCATTCATATTGTCGAGATGGATGTTGCTGTGCTGCGCGACCGTATTGTCGCAACGCTCGCCGCCGATGCAGACGCTCGTCGAAGTGCAGAGCAAGACCTGAAGACTGTAAGCGTTACGGCGCCTTGACGATTACCAGCGCCCTTTGCTAATGCTTTGCCCCGCCAGGCTGAGGAACATCCTGGCTTCACAGATGCCCTTCTTGATATTCTCCAAGCCGAGCAAGACGCTCCCATCCGCCTGTCGAGTATGCAGCCCCCGAAACCTCCAGTCTCGCATTCGTCCCTGTACCGAGACCCGACACTAACTACAACGCAGCGGTTGTCTACCTGAAGAATCGCGTTACAAGAGGATGGGTTGTGAGCGAGGAATATCCGCAGAACAAAGTAATACCAGACGATGAGAAGCAAAGGTTCCGAGATCGCCTACTGCCCGTCCTAGCCTCCTCACCACCCCAGATTCGACAACAACTTGTTCCAGTCCTACAGAAGATCCTCCACTATGACTTCCCCGAAAAGTGGCCGAGTTTCATTACCATCACGCTGCAGCTCCTCAATACGAATGAGGCCCCATCTATTTTTGCAGGCCTGCAGTGTCTGCTTGCTCTTTGCCGAGTCTTTCGTTTCAAATCTGGGGAACATCGAGCCGACTTCGATAAAATCGTAGAAGCAACTTTCCCACGACTTCTAACTATTGGTCAAGGACTTGTGAATGAAACTAGCGAGGAGGCCGGGGAAATGCTCCATATCGTGTTTAAAGCATATAAGCACGTAACATTTGTGAGTTTTGGTAGGGGATTTTTGACTAGCGAGTAGAAGTGCTGATGGTTTGCAGTTTGAACTGGCTGTTTCGCTAAGAGAGCAACAAACGATGATAGGGTGGTGCTCGCTGTTCCTCCAAACCGTTGCTAAAGAATTACCGGAGAGTGCCTTGCCAGAGGATGTAGCAGAGCGAGAGGCGAATCACTGGTGGAAATCTAAGAAATGGGCCTACTTCAACTTGAATCGACTTTTTGTCCGGTATGTGGCCACTCCATATATCCCGGGCCAATTCTAATGTTTCTAGCTACGGAAATCCCCAGTCACTGCAAAAGGGCAATGGAGACGACTATGCCGAGTTCGCAAAGAGCTTTACTGAAAACTTTGCGCCTGAAATCCTCAAAGGCTATCTTCAACAGATTGAGAAATGGGTGGCCAAAACAACCTGGCTTAGCAGACCTTGCCTCTCGTACACACTTGTCTTCCTTGATGAATGCGTTCGACCGAAACAGATGTGGAATCATCTCAAACCGCATCTCGATTCTCTCGTCACACATTTCCTCTTCCCTGTGATGTGCCTTTCCGAGGAGGATGTTGAACAGTTCGATACCGATCCCGAGGAATATCTCCACCACAAACTTAACTACTACGAAGAAGTTTCAGCTCCCGATGTTGCGGCAACGAATTTCTTAGTGACCCTCACGAAAGTCCGGAGGAAGCATACGTTTACCATCCTGACGTTTGTAAACACCGTGGTGAACGAGTACGAGACAACCGAGAAGAAGAATCATATTGCGAAGGAGGGCGCCCTCCGCATGATTGGAACATTGTCCAGCGTAATCCTTGGGAAAAAGAGCCCAATCGCTGAGCAGGTCGAGTACTTTCTTGTGCGATACGTCTTCCCAGACTTCCGCAGTTCTCAGGGATTTTTACGAGCACGCGCATGTGACACAGTTGAGAAGTTTGAGCAACTGGATTTCAAAGACCCGAACAATCTCCTCATCATCTACCGGAATATCCTCGAGTGCATGGCAGACCAAGAGCTGCCTGTACGAGTCGAGGCTGCTCTGGCACTTCAACCACTGATCAGACACGACATCATCAGATCCAATATGCAACAAAATATCCCCCAGATTATGCAACAATTGTTAAAACTCGCAAACGAGGTTGATGTAGATGCGCTATCTAACGTTATGGAGGACTTTGTGGAAGTGTTCGCGGCTGAGCTGACTCCGTTTGCCGTTGCGTTAAGTGAACAGTTGCGTGATACGTACCTGCGGATCGTCAGAGAGCTTTTGGAGAAGAACGAGAAACGGGACGATGATGACTTCGGAGATTATCTTGACGACAAGAGTATCACAGCACTTGGTGTTCTGCAAACAATTGGCACCCTCATCCTTACCTTGGAGAGCACTCCTGATGTCCTCCTCCACATGGAATCGATATTGATGCCAGTAATCAAGGTTACCTTGGAGAACAAGTTATACGGTAAGCCAAACATCACCTTATATTTAATGTGTTGCTAATCTCAATAGACTTATACAATGAGGTGTTCGAGATCATTGACAGTTGTACCTTCGCCGCCAAATCAATCTCCCCAACGATGTGGCAAGCATTCGAGCTTATTCACGCCACGTTTAAGGCCGGTGCGGAGCTATACCTAGAGGACATGCTCCCAGCCCTAGACAACTTCGTTCAATACGGCAGACAGCATCTAATCCAAACCCCACAGTATCTCGATGCTATGTTCGGTATGGTGCAGCATATGTTCGCCGATGAGAAGGTTGGGGGAGTTGACCGCATTTGCGCCTGTAAACTGGCTGAGGGAATCATGCTCAGCCTTCGCGACCACGCCGACCAATATGTTGTGGCATTTGTAAGTTTATTCAAAAGGATTAACCTGATTATGACTAACACATTCGTAGGTTGAAATGGCAATGCGGATTCTGACGAATACTGATGTCAAAGTCAAGTCCTATAAAATTCACCTTATGGAGATGGTTATTAATGCCATCTACTATAATCCGGTACGTAATATAGACTGTGTGGTCAAATTTACGTTTCTGATATAGTACCCTAGGTGCTTGCGCTTCACGTTCTGGAAACAAATGGATGGACCAACAAATTCTTCAGTCTGTGGTTCTCTAGCATCGACAGCTTTACAAGAGTCCACGATAAGAAGTTATCTATCGCTGCTATCGTCGCTCTGCTTACGCTCAACGTCGACCAAGTTCCCCCCAGCGTTCAAACCGGGTGGCCTAGGTTGTTACAAGGGATTGTTCGATTATTCCAGACATTACCTAACGCTCAGAAAAGTAAGTTTCTGGAGGGGGTTTCTAAGGGCATAGCACTAACTCCAATCTAGAGCGTGATGAAGTTCTTAAGGAGGATTTCCCTCTTGAGGACTCAGCATATGATGATGACGACGATGAACAATGGGCTGGTGATGATAATGCATGGAACGACGAGGGAGAGCCTGAGGAGGAGGCCGACGCCAAGGATGAGAGCACCGCCTATCTGGAATTCCTAAACGAAGAGGTAAGTGAGCCGCATGTTCCTAACTTCTTAATGCTAAGTGTACCCTAGGCACAGAAGTTTCAAAATCTGGAGGACAATGACTCGGATGACGAATTAGGCGAAGAGAGTCTCCTCGAAACTCCACTTGACAAGATAGAACCCTACCAACTCTTCAAGAACGCCCTTCTCAGTAAGTTTTTGGTGGGGTTAGCTCTGCACACTGTACTAATATTTCCTAGAACTCCAGGGAGAACAACCTCAACTCTACGGATCTCTTACCAGCAATCTCAGCCCCGAAGAACAGAACATCGTGCAAGGCGTAGTGCAACAAGCGGACGCTATCGCCGCTGACACGTCGGCCACAGCGCAGGTCCCAGGTGTCGTCCTAAACGGGGCCGCTTGAGAGCCTAAAACCTATACTTCGCACGTGAAGGAAATACTAGGGAGGGGATGGGATGGGAGGAATTACATCGGGGTGCTCAAGCGTTGCGTGCATGGATGGCGTTTTTTATCTTGTGTTGGGGGGGAAATTCTTTCTCTGTCGAAGTCGAAGAGATCCGATCCTACGCTACAAATTAGGGGGTTGTGCAGTTTTAGGAGGAATATCATGAATGGCCGGCATGCAATATCTTGAGATTGGGATTATGGGCAACCGCAGTACGTAGGTAAAGTAGATAGATATATTATCTTTGTCGTTAGGTGCTGTAGATAATATGTACGCGCATCAAATTCGTCTCCACTCCAGAGAGTAGATGGCTTCATGGCCTTTTCGTCGTCGCTATCTTCTTACCAAAACTCCATAACTTCTCTCGAAGGTACCTATAGGTACCTATCTACCTAGGCAGGATTATACCCGGCAGACCTTCCTGCATCATCCAGCTACAGCTTACTCAGTACCTAGGTATGTAGGCAGTATTATACCCGGCCGGCATACCTTCCTATATTACCCCTCTAGGTATAATTTGACGTGGCTCTTGACCGCCTCCTGTTTTCTGAACCACCTCCGGCCCTCCCCCGAATTTCCAAACTATAAACAGACTCCAGATTTATATAAATAATTTGGTGGCTGTATCTGTGTGCTATGGCTAATGCAGTTCTATATGGTTATTTGGCTTGGGGACCTGGGGTTTCGGGTCTATTTGCAGAGCCTCACTTGACTTATTGGGGTTGGGGCACGGGGGTGCAGATGCAGGAATTCGGTAGAGTTATTGCGTGGGTGAGGGTGTGGGAGGTGGAGGGGATGAGATGTTCTTCAAGTGGGCATTTCGAGTAGATGGGCATCCCTAGCATAGGCTAAGAAGATATAATGCCTTATGTTACCCTGAGTAAACCCATATTACATCATCCAGCACTACAAGGCATCTAGCACCCTCGAAACAATATCACCAAGACGAACTGCAGAGAAGACACTTATGGGAGGATATATTTGTGAGCCAGGACTAACTACCACCTGTTGAATGTGCAGTCCGAGCTGATTCTCAAGAACCCTTTCTACCAGCCTGACAGCTGGTAGACCAAATAACACCGAGGCCGAGTTGAGTCTATCTGCCGGACCTATGCATGCGTTTATGAGGGGAGAAGTAGGAGAACGAAACAATATTACAAGGGAATGGGTAATGTTGGGGCAGTGGTGCATCGCAGATGTTCGGGGGACCGCTCTATGCAATGCTAGACGATGTTCGGAAAAGACGTAGGAAAGTAGTGTTGTCATGGTGCTGAGATCCCGTACCTCTTGTCGCTTGGAGCCTCTGGTGTGATTTGTCGGAATGAAATTCTTCGAGTGCTTAGAGATATTGTTGTTGTGAGAGGCTCTGTATAGGTGTATTGGAACCCCCAGCTTTGCCCAAGTTAAGAACGGATGGCGGCCTCAAGATACCGGGATTCCGTTGCCGCCAACGCCAGTAGGGACTGCATGCTTCATGGGGCCGTGATGTACGACATCGGGTCGGCGAGTTGCGGGTGCTGCCGGCGATGGCGGTGGAGGGTCGTCCTGGGCGTACTCATCATCATATTCATCCTCGTAGTACTCCTCGCTCTGCGTCCCCTGACTGTGGCTCTGGTTCATCGAAGGGGCGTGCTGAGCAGGCTGGTGTGAGCCCTGCCGATCTTGTGCTGCGGATGCCGTCTTCGCAGCAACTTTGCTTCCCTTCTTTCCCTTACGTCCCTTCATCTTTGCCTTTTCCAACAATCTCCGCCGCTCCGCTTCCTGTTTCCTAATCCGTCTGTCCTTGATCTCATACTGCCTGATGAGAGCAGTGGGTGGTGTGCCAAATATGCGTTCATACTCGCAGAACTCGCAGATCCAAACATCTTCTGGAGCAGGAGGATGGTGATAATTTCGGAATTCCTGCTGTTGTCGACGCTGCCGAGCCGCAGCTACGTATTCCTTCTCAGCAGTCCGGCGACGATTCTTCTTCGTAGGTGCAGGTTGAGCTTGGTTCTCCTTCTGGCCGGCGTTCTGGTGTTGCGATGCAGAAAGACCTTGCTTTGCCTGTGTCATGGCAGCGGGTGTACCGTGGCTTGCAGGTATATTGGGGCTTGTCTGGGTAGCATGAGTACTCATTCTAGCAGTACCTGGGCCTTGGTGGAGAGGAGCAGAAGTGGTTGGACCAGGCCAAGCAACCGTCCCTGACACTTGCGAATCACACGTAAAGGTAAACTGGGTTGGCGCTGGGGTCGGTTTTTTGGAGGCTTGTTGTTGTAATAAACTGATATTCTCTTGGCCTCTTGCAGGAGTAATGGGGTTTTTGTCAGCATTCGCATCCGCGATGGATCTTGAGATGATTCCTGGGGTTTCGGCTAGAACAACCTTGTTAGCCCAACAACGGAAACTAGACCAAATGGGACTTACTAGACGTTGGCCATTGAGGCTGTCTTTGCTTAGTTGTGCGTCCGTTGCTCCAGTTTGCTGAATCTGACAAGGTTCTCAGAGGACTTCTACCATTTCGGATACGTCCATATCTACCCCTTCCCGGTCCAGAGAGTCCTTGCGAGGCCGCGCTTCCCGGGCTATAATATGCTCCCACATTACCACCACCATCATCCACTGTGTCATCAGGATTTGAGATTCCCATTCCCGCTAAATCACTAGACAGATGGCTGCCATTGAGATTGGAGTCGCCCGGTGTAGGGATCTTGCGCTTTTTCTTGTTGTTTGTGTTCTCGAAAGAGTCGTAGCTATCCGCTGATGACGCAGTGGATCCGGGAGGGTGCGGATTTGGGTTCTTCGAGTCGGGCTTTTGAACGTATCGGTAGGATCGCCCAGTGGCAGTCTCGGAATGTCTCGAATATGTTCGGCTTCGATACGCCGCTTCGTCCTCATCACTGTCCAACTCATCTCCACACTTCCTGGTGATATACCCTCGCTCCATCTCCTCTGCTCTCTCCCTCTCACTAGGATGTTGGGATTCTACCAATCCATTTGTCCCAGCATCTTCGCGTCCATTGTAGGGATGGTAGAACAGTGGAGTGGTGGTTTTTGGCGCCGGTGGGTATCTTATCGATTCGGCCACATCTGGTGACAGCCGCTCACGAAGAGGACGCTTGGGCAGCGGCCGAATCGGCCGGTCTGGATAGGGAGAAGTGGCATCCGGGGACATGTCTCGTGGCAATTCGGGGGAGTAGCCTAGTAGTTAACCCATAACAGGTCAGCCGCTGCAGTATAAGAGCAAATACGAAGGGATCATCGTAGGTGTACGAAGGACTATTTTTCACACGTGCTTCGAGGTGGCAAGAGGAAGGGACGCCGATGGGGAAAGCTGCATACCCATCACTGACGAAGACATGGCAAGAATGCCGACCAACAAATCCTAACCCTCCTTGCAAGACTGCTACTAGATGTCGACGAGCGTATGCTGATTCTGGATCTAAGCCGGTCCGAGAAAGATTCCAAGTTGCTTTTCCGGATGCCCCCTATCTTCCTGTGCCTGTAAAATTACAGATCAGCCCAAGTCCGCTCGGAATCTATGCCGCCTCGATTCGCCTTCCTATTCACCATGCAGCAGCATACAGTCTCGACCGGAGAGAGCAGCGACCCAAGCTGCCGAGGATCGGGCAAGGGGGCGGTGTTGGGGACGCACAGGTATAGGGACGTACGGATTCTCTGAGTTGGTGAGCACTGCAAAGCGAGAGCGGTGCACAACCCGCCGGGGCGAAGGGTGGAACGCAGGGGCTGGCAGGCAAAAGTAAGGGATTCAGAAAAGGGGACCGTCAATGGCCGCAAGAAGACTGCAAAAGGAGGGACCTGGGGATGTTGCCGTGGTGGTTGAGCGGTGCAATGTCGATGTGGTTGTGGTCGTGGTGTTGTGGGTGGTGTCTCGTGGCAGCAATCGAATTTCGAATCGGTCCCAATCACGGTGGTTGTTTTAGGTACAGGATACTTCGTTTCGGCACCCGTTTACAGTTCGGTGAGTTGGTAGCAGGTACCTGTGGTACGTACTAGAGCGTGCCGTAACCCTACCCTGCGCACCGGAACACCGTAGTTTCCCCGTGATTTTTATTAATAATCGGCAATCCTTAATAATCCTCGGAGTGATACAGCACCAGCATCACGTGGATATCAGCATCACGTGCTCCCGCCCAGGAACTGCCGAGCGGGGGGCAATCGGGGCGAATCAATCGAATTCCACCGCGGACAGCTCGAGGAGCCTGAGTGACCAGTGACCAGTGACCAGTGGAGAGCAGCGCAGCGCAGCGCAGCGGAGTCTCTGATCTGAGTGAGTGGCTCTCTTGCTCGTCTCTTGCTCCCGAACTTATTATTTCCTCCCCTCCCCCCAAGACGCTCCCTCGCCCACTCCACCACGACCATGATTGCTCCAAGCTCCCTATTCTTCCGCTCGCAGATCGCCAATTCCTCGTCTTCCCTCTAAGATCGCGAGCTCTTCTTTCAACTCAATTCGAAGCTCTGTCGCTACCTCGTCCCTCGTGGGAGCGTCGCTGGCACCGCGACTCCAGCAGAGGCTTCACTCGAACTTGCCTCCACCCGCCTTGCGGCGTCGTCCTCAACCTCAATTCGGCTCCTTTCTGCGCGCATCTGTTCGAGGATCGTTAGGGCGTCAGGTTCCTGGGGTGGAATTACATCCTCTACGCTGCACGCTGGCCGAGAATGGATACAGCTCGGCGCTCATCGAGGGCTTCTCGGCCGAGCCAGCCTCTACAATCGACTTCACACCACTCCTCTGCCTCCTCGAATTCCTCCAGTCGCGCCGATCGGGCTACCCGATCAAACCATAAGACAGAGTCACCGCGAAAACTGACGCCCTCGGGCTCGCCCTCCTCGGAACCGCCAGATGATGCCATCGCGAACCCCGCGGAGGACGCCATCCAAACACGCCGAAAACGCAGTCGCGGCGAGGAGAGAGAAAAGCCTTCCAAGCCGCAGACAGCTCAAACCGAAATTACAAATGGCATCGACGAGAACGCCGACGATGATGAGGCCGTCCGCTGCATTTGCGGATTCGACGAGTACCCAGGACCGCCACAGCTTGGCGAGGAAGACAGCAAGCATGGCATAAAGGATGGAATTGAAGAGCCTATAATTACAGTCGCAGATGTGACTGAGGATGGGGCTGGCTTCTTCTTACAATGCGACGTCTGCAAAGTCTGGCAGCATGGATACTGTGTTGGGATCATGAACGAAGACATGAGCCCGGACGAGTACTTCTGCGAATTATGTCGCCCAGACTTACACAAGATCTTCGCCGCTCCAAATGGGTATGCTCCTCTCAATTTGTTCGATATAAATCAAAAATCCCTCTCCTTGTCGATTCATCGAGCTGTCAGCTCCCACGCGAGAACGTGGCGCAGATCAAGTCTCACAAGGCTGTCTGCTTCAGATTCAGCGAAACGTCGCGCGATAAACTTTACTTCTTACAACAATTTATGAAAATTCAGTTGCTAATATGATGGGACGCAGGCAACGGTATTCCCACTATCTCCCACTATACCAGAGTCTGTCACAAACTACCTCCCGCGCCGCCTCCTTTTCGAAAGATGGCACTCGGTCCCCACGAGGCAGCAAAAGCGGTCGGCCCTCTTCGAGCCTTCAAAGCGCCGCAAAGCGAAGATCTACAATGAATAGTAGGGATGCTGCGTATGACGAAGAAGAACAATTGCGACGCGCAATAGAGGCAAGCAAAGGGGGAAAGAGTGGTGAAAGTACAGATGGCGGAACCGAAATACGACGTAGTAAACGAGAACGTAGCGATAGCGAAGAGTAAGCAGCCATAGGTTTCCTTTTCTCCTTCGTGTCTAAGAGAAACCAAGTTGACACTGCTACAGAAAGCACGAAGGCATCAAGAGGCAGAGAACCTTATCCGCGTCACCCTCGCCTTCTCGCGAACTACAACAAACCCCACTAGCTGACTCTGACGATGGTACAAATGGACGGCAGACAGGCGCAAGGAAGATAAGAGGAGCGGCCGCCCGAAATCACCGGGAAAAGGAAATGAGGGAAGAACGAGAGAGAACACGGCAAGAGGCCGCAAATAAGAGGAAAGGTCGTGCTGAGCGTCGGCGGGTTGACGGTGGGTTTCATCGCAAATTAATTGATGGGGGCGCTGCTTATACTTTTAAATCACAGATTCAGATCCTTCAGAAGAATTACCACTTGCCGCAAGATCGGTCTCAAATAGAGTCACAGAGGCCGCTGCCCAACCTCTAGATCCACCAACGTCACCTCAAGTTGCAACACCCGACACACCACCTCCGAATCTACCCCAGGTCAGGAAAGGCGGTAGACCACCAAATTCTCGAAAAGGGAAGTTGGGGAAGAACCAATACACAAAAGACCGAGACCTACAAGACGGGGATGACCAGTCTCCACACCGGTCACAATCCAGAGATATAGGCAGAGGAGACGATAGCGGACACGGCCCGGGTAACAAGGGCCCAAATGAGGGCAAATCCGGCAAGTCTAGGAACAGCGGCAGCAAAATCACGATGGGAGATATGAGGAAACGCGTAGCGACCATTCTCGATTTTATCTCCAGAACGCAGCTCGAAATGGCCGGTGAATCAATGTCTCGAGACAGCGCTGATGCGGCTGAGAGGACAATCCGCGGCATCGCAGACGGGCTACCTATGATAAAGGTCAATGGCAAGAAGGGCCAGGAATCTGAAGGCGGCCAAGCTGAAGAAGGCTCCAACAAGGATTTCAAGGACCTTACGTGCTTGGAAATGATGGATGTCCTCACGAGGCAGCTTGTCAAGTGGCAACACGAGTTTGTATGATTTCTAGAGGGGGGGTGTTTAATTGGTGGTACCAACCCGGTCGGTTCAGGTGGTAGGCATATATATGTGGCAAAAAAGGCGCTTAGGGGAAATGTGAATAACGCTTATACCCACCCTACTTGAAAGTTAATTTATCAGATGAAACAATCTAAGATTTGACAAGGAATTGAGGGGGTTTATGTGAGCGTGTAAGATAGTATTAGGAAGGTGTGGTATTGGCCATTTGGGCTTGTGCTGTTGATAGTGGGTAGGAACTGTTTTTGTATTCATCGAATCGATAGTTCTAGGTCTTATATACAACCATTCCAAACTACCTAGGTAGGTATTTGCCCTAAACATAAGTTCTTGCAGGTTACCTCTTCTAGATGTCGTCTATCTATATTCCTTTCATGCCTATTGCAATTCTAGCCAAGTTCCACCTTCTTCGTCCACCTAATTTTGGAAATCATGTTTTCTTAGGATCGAAGAAGTATTTTATATTGCACGTAACACAGTAGTGTTCATATATTTTCATTGAATATATTTCTATCCAGGCGCCAAAATACGTATACACACCCTACATCCAAGCATGCTGGCAATTATTCCTTAGCCTTATTATAAGCCTAGATTTGCGTATTCTTTGTTAAAAGCCTAGGGATATGTCAGTATTGTTATTATAAAGGGAAAAGGGCGGGAAAAAAGGAGAGGACTTACCCTGCCCAAGACCATTCTGCGTATCTCACTCGTGCCCGCCCCAATCTCGTACAGTTTGGCACTGGCGAGACTTAGTAAAATATTTGGGGAGCAATCAGTGGGAGACTCACTCTCGTAGTAGTCTTGATGCTGGCATTTCCTCGACATATCCCATCCCGCCAAGTAGCTGGATGCAATCCAATGTGCACTCCGTGGCTCTTTCCGCAGCATAGAGAATAGCACCAGCACAGTCCTGTGTACGAACCTGGCCAAGCTCATCAACTTTCTTAGCAGTATCATACGTATACGCTCTCGAAGCTTGCAGCTTTGTGTACATGTCTGCAAGCTTCCCCTGGACAAGCTGGTTGTGTGCGATTGGAACACCGAACTGCTTCCTCTGGTGTGTAAATGGGAGAGCGACGTCCAAAGTAGCTTGCATGATTCCAAGTGGGCCGGCACTTAAAACCAGACGTTCGAGGTCGAGGCCTTCCATTAGTACCTTGACTCCACGGTTGACCTGTCCCAAGATGTTCTCTTCGGGCACAAATACCCCGTCAAAGACCAGCTCGCCGGTGTTGCTCCCGCGCATACCCATCTTATCCAGCTTCCTTGCACAGCTAAATCCCTCGGACTTTTTCTCAACGATGAAAGCAGTAATGCCCTTGGATCCAGCATCTGGCTCCGTCTTCGCATATACCACAATAACATCCGCGTCGGGGCCATTGGTGATCCACATCTTAGTGCCATTGAGCACATATCCTCCATCAACCTTCTTCGCTGTGGTTCTCATGCTAACAACATCACTTCCCGCTCCACTTTCGGACATCGCCAAAGCCCCAATACTCGTCCCAGCAATCAGACCAGGCATGAATTTCTTCTTTTGCTCTGGGCTGCCGTTCAGCTGTAACTGATTGACGCAAAGTTGGGAATGTGCCGCGTAGCTTAGGCCAATTGACCCGGATGCCCTAGAGATCTCTTCTAGAACAATACAATGTGCTTGATACCCCATAGCCATACCACCGACGTCTTCATCGGCCGTTATCCCCAAGAAACCTGCCTCTCCTAGCTTAGGCCACATCTCGTTCGGGAAAGCGTTCGACTTGTCCGTCTTCGACGCCACTTCTTCAGTTATCTCACGCCGAGTAAACTCCTGCACACGCTCTCGAAGCTCTGCGAGATCGCTCGAGGTCGGGGCCTCAAAGCCCTTGGGATGTTTTGAGGAGGCATTCCGCCGGGATATAGAGGTGGAGGGTGCCAACCGCTGGGCTGCGAATGGAATTGGGAGACATGGACGGGCGGCCAGGGACCGGAAACACTTCACCGTCGCCATATTCCAAAAGTGTATATATAATAAGCAAAAGTACGATCGTGATAAGTAATGCACCAGATAAAGCAGGCTCACATGGCGATGTTTACTTTGCAATTGCCTTTGAAAAAGCATCAGCGGCTTAAGAAGGAGGGAGCTGTTTAACCCCTGCCACTACCCCACATTCTAAAGCTCCTACCAGGCCGAATCGCCGAACGCGCCCTTCCCCGCTTAAGCCGTGGCTGGCCGTCCCTCCCGAACCTCAATGCCACCAAGCTACGGGATGCTCTCCGGAGTCAACATGAATAATTCATGTAGAGATCCAACACATTCGCCGTTGCAACTGCAATTGCAACAGCAACAGCAACATCTATAATCTTTACCATGTCGGCGTTTCGTGCTTCTCAAGGAGCTTGCCGACTCTCTCGACGCATTGCGAAACCTGGACCCTTTCCTACGAGCCTCCCCCTCTGTACTGCATCTGCATCCCGCGGTGTTGCAACACATAGCCTGCCCAGCCAGGCCAATGCCATATCAGTTTTACCGTCACTTGTCGATCCATCGTCCGAAGGATATAGGGAAAATGCAAAACAAATGGGAGAAGTTATGGCACGTCTCGAGGAGTTGACGAAGAAGATACATCAAGGCGGTCCTCCAAAGGCACGAGATAAGCACATCGCGAGGAAGAAGATGCTTCCCAGAGACCGGGTTACGGCATTGGTTGATCCTGGGACATCGTTCTTGGAGCTGTCTCCTCTTGCTGGCCATGAAGTGTATCCCGAAGCGGAGGTTCCTGCTGGGGGCATTATCACCGGCGTAGGGGTGATTGAGGGTGTCACTTGCATGATTGTTGCCAATGATTCCACGGTCAAGGGTGGCACTTATTATCCCATTACCGTGAAGAAGCATTTGAGGGCCCAGGCGATTGCACAGGAGAATAACTTACCGTGAGTATAGCTTTCTTGTTCTATCATATTATGTTTTATAAGCTCTTTTGCGTGTCTAGGCTTTTCTACTAGTCCTAGTAGCTAACTTATGTAGTTGTGTATATCTAGTCGATTCCGGCGGCGCCAACCTTCCACATCAAGCTGATGTCTTCCCCGATCGCGAACACTTTGGGCGTATCTTCTATAACCAGGCGAGGATGAGCTCCATGGGAGTACCTCAGATCTCCGTTGTAATGGGACCGTGTACCGCCGGTGGTGCATACGTCCCAGCGATGTCTGACGAAAGTATCATTGTCGGAGAGCAAGGCCATATCTTCCTCGCCGGCCCTCCACTAGTCAAGGCAGCAACTGGCGAAGTTGTGAGCGCAGAAGAACTTGGTGGCGGGAAAATGCACTCATCCGTCTCCGGGGTGACAGATTACCTAGCTGTAGACGATGCCCATGCTCTTGTCCTTGCCAGGAGATCTATCAGCAATCTCAATTGGCCGAAAAAGCAATTCCCTCCTCCCTCGACATATCAAGAGCCTTTGCACGACCCGGAAGAGCTTATCGGCATTGCCAGCACGAATCTGCGACGACCTCTCCCAATCCATGAGATAATAGCACGAATTGTGGACGGTAGTGTGTTTTCAGAGTTCAAGCGCGACTATGGAAGCACGCTTGTCACAGGGTTTGCACATATTTATGGCCACAAAGTTGGTATTATTGCCAACAATGGGATTCTATTTAGCACCTCGTCCCTGAAAGGTGCTCATTTTATTGAGCTATGCTGCCAACGGCAAATACCCCTAATATTCCTTCAAAACATCAGTGGCTTTATGGTTGGCACTGATGCCGAGAGGGAAGGCATTGCAAAAAACGGAGCGAAGCTTGTGACTGCTGTTGCATGCGCCAACGTACCAAAGTTCACCGTTGTCGTCGGAGCAAGTAATGGTGCTGGGAATTACGGAATGTGTGGGAGGGCTTACGGTCCGAGATTCTTGTGGATGTGGCCGAATGCGAAGATTGGTGTAATGGGCTCAGAGCAATTGACGGCCGTTATGGAAACTGTTGGGAAAGCAGTAGATCCAGAACTCAAGGCGAGAATTGAGACGGAGAGTGAGGCAGTTTTCTCATCTGCCAGATTATGGGTAAGTGATCGTGTTGGACAACTTATAATACAGAGCTTGGCTAACAACAATAGGATGATGGCGTTATACCCCCGAGCCAGACACGGAGAGTACTCGGATTGGGTTTGATGGCTGCTTTGGGCGGGAAGAATGAACCGGTTGCTACGAAATTTGGAGTTTTTAGAATGTAGAGTAGCCATGATATAATATGCCACAATTTTAACTATATATCCATATAGGCATCTGCCGCTTTGCCCCTCCCTCTTCTCTGATTTACTTTCTCATAAATTAATAACAGCCTAGTACAGTAAGTAATGACTTACTAAATATAATTAAAGTGACTTCTATACTTAGAGTAATCGGCATGAAAAATATACTTTCTAGAGCCTCCAATCTCAACTCCCGAGATAACTTGAACGCGCTCCAAGTACATGTATGACGCTGGAAAAGTACCTAAGTAGCGACCGCTTTCTTATCCGCTGCGAGGGGAAAACTAGGGGAACTAACAAAAATACTTATACAGGGGAAAGGAAAAGGCGGCGGGGAACCTCGGCAAGTTAATAAGTTAACCCGCATCAACGGAGAGCGGTTACAATCGGCGTTATTGTTCCTCGACTTCCAGCTCGAGATCGTCACTGGACTCAATGGACTCCGTAGTGTCAACAATCGTCCATCAAGAGCGAGAGATCTCTCTTGCTCCTACAATTTAATTGCCTCTGACGATACTACGTATAATTATTCCAAACTTCATGCCGTCCTAATGCTGCCAGCTTCTAGATCGCGGGCAATTGCCCGTCGTGTCTTTGCTGCTACTGCCACTGCCCCTCAATCCCGCTATCTCTCAACCCCAAGCTCCTCAGCTTCCGTCTCCTCCCCAATTGCCTCCGTTCTTATAGCCAACCGTGGCGAAATAGCTCTACGAGTAGGCCGGACGGCCGCCGCACTTGGTGTTCGATGTACGACGATTTACACCGATCCAGATTCGCATTCCCAACATGCGCTCTCGAGTCCCTTCTCTGTGAACCTAGGCGCGCCGAATGCATACTTAGATGGGGAACGCATTATCTCAGTTGCAAAGGAACAGGGCTGTGAGGCCTTACATCCCGGCTATGGATTTCTCAGTGAGAATTCAGCCTTTGCTAAGAGATGCGTTGAGGAAGGGTTGGTGTTTATTGGGCCGCCATGGAAGGCTATCGAGGCTATGGGGAATAAGTCGAGGAGTAAAGAGATTATGATTGCAGCTGGAGTGCCCTGCATACCGGGCTACCATGGGAAGAACCAAGATCCTGCATATCTTTTGGAGGAGGCTAAGAAGATTAATTTCCCTGTCATGGTGAAAGCCGTGAAGGGTGGAGGTGGGAAAGGAATGCGGATTGCGTTAAATGAAGGCGAGTTTCTGAGTAAACTGGAAAGCGCAAAAAGCGAAGGCAGGAATTCTTTTGGGGATGATGAGATGCTGATTGAGAAGTATATTGCTACTCCGCGGCATATTGAGGTCCAGGTATTTGCGGATAAGCACGGAAATGCGGTGGCTTTGGGGGAGCGAGATTGCAGTCTTCAGAGAAGGCATCAGAAGATTGTTGAGGAAGCACCAGCTCCAAATCTAGCGGAGAATATCAGACAAGAATTGTGGGAGAAGGCCAGGGCTGCTGCTCTGGCAGTAGGCTATGAAGGAGCGGGAACTGTAGAGTGTAAGGCATCCCCCAACCAGAAACCGCTCAGACTTCTAACATTATAAATAGTTATTTTCGACAATGCTACAAACGAATTCTTCTTCATGGAAATGAACACTAGGCTTCAAGTCGAGCACCCTGTGACTGAAGCTATCACCGGGGAGGATCTCGTCTCATGGCAATTCAAAGTCGCTGCGGGCGAGCCACTTCCTTTAGACCAAGATACCATCGCCAAACGAATATCAGAGCGCGGATGGGCCATCGAAGCTCGTATCTATGCTGAGAACCCGGCCCAAAACTTCATGCCTGATTCCGGCAAGCTCATCCACCTTCGAACCCCTGAGATATCAGATAGTGTCCGGATTGATGCTGGGTTTATCCAAGGTGACACTATCTCATCAGCCTACGACGGTATGATTGCAAAGCTTATTGTCAGCGGCCCAACAAGAGAAGTAGCGCTCCGGAAGCTAGATGCTGCGCTACAAGAATACGAAGTTGTTGGCTTAAATACGAACATCGAGTTCCTAAAGAGAATCTGCAAAAGTCCTGCTTTCATGAAAGGAGATGTGGAAACCGGATATATCGAAAAATACAAAGAGGAGTTGTTTCTTCCTGAGACGGTTGAGCCAACGATAGTCGTTCAGGCTGCATTGGGTATTCTTGCACAGGAGTGCTCGGATAGAGGAGCAAGCTATCCGGGAGGACCCCACGGAGAATCTGTGGGCTTTAATGCGAGCAACAAGCGGCAGTTCACGTTCCTCCCATCCAGTGATCCCAAATCCCAACCATTCCTTGTTGATGTTGATCAGATTGGCAACAATTTATACAATGTTGCAGTGAAAAGTCCGGCAATAGAGGAATCATATACCAATGTGGTCTGTGAGGGGAAGAGCCGCTCTTCTATCTCAACGTTCTTCCCTCATACGAGAATTGAAAGCACCATAATAATTGACGGCGACAAACTCGCCATCTTCCAACGAGGCAAGCAAACACAATTACTACTATCAACTCCGTCATGGTATGAGAAAGCCCTCGGGCTCAAAGACGTGACAAATAGCGTTCTTGCACCAATGCCGTGCAAAGTGCTAAGGAATGAGGTCAAGGAGGGAGATGAGGTCCAGAAAGATCAGGCCTTGGTTGTGTAAGTTCTGTTTGCAGCTACTACCACTATCTCTTGATTTTTCCATATCTAACTTCTGAATAGCATTGAAAGCATGAAGATGGAAACGGTAATCAGATCCCCACAGCAGGGCGTGGTTGCTAAACTCGTGCATAAAGAAGGAGTATGATGAGCTCCATTCCGCAATTACAAGTATTGATACTAATCTTGAATAGGATATTTGCAAAGCGGGAACGGTACTTGTGCTTTTTGAAGAAACCAGCCCTGATTCCTGAACTAGATTTGGCGTCTCAAGGCCAGTTTCAGGATCCGCATATAGCAGAACCAATATATCGATGGGCAAGGCCTTCTACAAGTTTTGATGATGCATGATGAGAATTTGGGAGCTGGGGATTGGATGATGAATGTATGACTAGAGTCTCCGGTGTTTAGAGTGATGGAATCTAAATCTTACCCTTGGGATATTTAACTATCACCTTTGATAACTGACTGATATGTCTCGATACATGAGTAAAGCATTAAGCGGTAAATGCTATGAGTCCCTCTAATCTCAGCATCTAAAGTAAGTCAGAATACAAACACGCACTTTAGATACACAATATAAACACAATGGTGAAACTAAATACGCAGTTAAGCTCTCTCGCCGCCTTCTCCACAACCGTCACGCCCCATAACAAGTGAAGCCGGGAGAAAACCCTCATTATATATACTCCCTTGCAAAAAGGCTGGAAAAAACATTATAAAAATATATAACATTATCAGACACCCCAGGAGCAAAAAGAGTTCAGCCCGGTGTCGAATGCCTACATCTCTTGCCGGTTTTTCGTTTTGTCGTTGTTGTCATTTTTTGGGGCCTATCGATCCTCTCCAGAAGACAATTTGATCCAAACCACCTAGCCAAGTGGCCACCTTTTGTCTTCCTTAAAATACCAAAATCGCTTATTTTGATTTATATAGGATAGGGATGGAGAGTCGAGAGAAAGGTGATAAGCTATCATATAATCAGCACTTTATTGTAGGTCATAGTCTGGTTAGATATTTCTCTATTGATAAGGAACATATACATTGTGTATTACTTATATTTTTGTTAGGCTGAGTTGGTGCTATATTTCACCTTGAGGAACTTGTTCTTATGATATACCTCTATTACTCCCACTAAACCTAGGCGCCTTCCCTTTTGCATTTTGGCTGGGTTGTGATACGACTATTTACAACTTCTTCTTTCCATCGCTCCCTAGTTCCACAATCTGATCCACACCATCGTAGTCCGGCAATTCCAGGCCATATTTGTGTGCAATATCCGGGCTCAAGAATCTATTTCACACGGGTTAATATCTAAATGACCCCTCTTGGCAATTACGACAATGGTAGGAAGAGTTATGAGGACCGACCAACATACCTTCCGCCCAAAAAGTGTCGTCCTCTAAACCATTTTGTCAATGGCTTTGGCGCCGTCAAGCTTACTAGCGCGGTAGGATTGAAGCTCGACCCTGGACCGGACGATGGAGGCCCTTCTTCAATATTCCAGGATGAAGGAGCATCGACGGATGTCACGGGGACGGTGGTGTTCTGAAGCTCCTCTATGATGGCGGAAAAGGGCTCGCGGACTTCGCCGGAGAAAGAGAAGCCTGTATTGAAGTTTGTAGGTTAGATGGGATCCGGGAGGGAAGGAGGACGAGAAAAGGGGAGACAAACCGAAGATTGCATCGACGACCTGATCAGCTTCTTTAAGGGCGGCGGCGAAGTCGGTGGTAAAAGGGATTTTTAGGTTTTTAAGCTGGGTTGTGAGGCGCTGGAAGGTGTTAGAAGCATAGTTGTACGAAGTTATGACCCCAGGAGGGGAAGGAGAAGAAGATGCTTCTCGGAATAACTGATGCGTATATAGGATAACATACCCCATACAGCTCGTTCTTGCCCGGTTTCGGATAATATATCACCGGCTTATATCCATAATGCCAAAGATGCCTGGCGGCAACAAGTCCATCGCCACCTTTCTCTTATCAGAAAATACCAATCTCATCCACCACCCATTCATCACATTCCAAAGCAATTGACTTACCATTATTTCCCGGACCACAGACAACCAGGATACGCCGTCCTCCAATTGGTGATTTAAGACGATAAACTGTAAGTAAACCTCAGCCATATGAAATCATCAAAAGAAAAATGCAGAGATCCGAACCGGCTTGCGAGACACTGAGACCTGCGAGTTCCATGAGCTGATCAAGCGAGAATCCCCCGATGCTCATGAGATCTTTGTCTAGAGCTGCTGCATTTTTGGCGGAGAGAGTCTTGTATTATTTAGCTATTATCCAATATCTACTCGATAAAAGGGCTAGATTAATTTAACGCGCACCTTCATCGCCATTTCTTCCGACGTATTGGGATATATCAGCTTGTACCAGCGTCTATGGACGAGATGATGGATAAAATAGCTAGGCAGACGAAATATGATGTCAAAGGGAAGTACAAGCGTAACTGTAAATCCCAACTGATTTCAGGTTGGAAAATCGTAATCACTTGATAAATAATTACACTTTGATGGTTGTCTGGCGTTGATGTCACCTCACATCATTGGGAAAGGCACCTGTTCGCTTTGCCAAGACTCCCGTCTCGCAGCGGAGCGCGGAGCGGAGCGGAAAGAGCTCGCGCGACCAAAAAAGTGTAGTCCCTTGAACTACCTCGACGACAGATTACACCGCGCTGCAACTCCCAACTCGCAATCCCATCCACCATGGTCGTGAAAATCAGATTAGCCCGCTTCGGGCGCTGCAAAGCGCCTTTCTACAACATTGTAGTTGCACAAGCTCGGTATGTTGTGTCCTTTGCTGAGCCCCATCATCTTGACCGAACAGGCTCTAATACTACTCCTACCACAGGACCGCCAGGAATAGCAAGCCGATCGAAGTCCTAGGTATGCCATATGCAATGAGTAGGTTTATGGGATGTGTCTAATGCAGATCTATAGGGACATACGACCCGATTCCAAAACCACCAATTGACGGTGAGGGAAAGCCGTTTAAAGACATCAAGCTAGATACCACGCGCGCGAAATACTGGTTGGGAGTAGGCGCTCAGCCTAGTGATCCAGCTTGGAGATTATTATCTATGGTAAGGGCTCTGAAATACCGAAATGAACTACGAAGATACTGACTGATATGTTCCTTTAGGCCGGGTTGTTGATTCCAAAATATCGTCCAAAGCCGACAACGCAAAACCAACCTCAGATAACAATAGAAAGCCAACCTGAGACGACCGAGAAGATTGCACATTGATTGAACCGATGTATAATATGAGAGGAATTGCATACAGGGGCGTTTTGAAGCTCAGTGCAGCATGGGATTATGTGTGAAGGCGTTGCGGTTCTGTCTTTGTAAAACAAGATCGACACATTGTATTTGATATATATGTACATGGAGAATTATCTTAACTGCTCATTCGCTTGCTATGCTGCCGTAGATCGTGAATGATACTCCTGATGGCCTCAAACGCCCAAAATATGCTGTATCCCAAATGCCAATTGTACATGCTGAATTTTAGACCTTATGCGCTGGCTCACCGGCAAAGAACAGATTTGTTCCCAAACACAGTATCATGATGAAACCACCATATATGGCCAGAGCAAGTGAAAGCTTTCGCAGTATCGGCTTAAAATACTTGGGCTCCCTACTCGTCTCCCCACTGAAGCTCTCATCATCATCCCGCTCTTCCTCGTCATCCTCCTTGGTTAGTCTTTGATGATGGATCGATTCTGGCGCGGATATCTTATAATAAAAAAGACCCGGCAAGATGAAGCTTATGCTGGTGCTTCCGGTACTACCAACGTAGGCGAGAACCTTGTCGAGAGATTCGACGGTCATTGCAGCTGTGTAGCTCAGAACAACGATCACAGTCGTGATGATAGCGAAACGTAGTTCGCTGATAGTGTCATTTCTTGCCGGGGATTGAGCTACGGCACCTGGAAGTAAGGGAGCTGATCTTGCGGGTGAAGTGTTGGGTGAGTTTCTTGCACCTTTATTAAAGCCACTAGGTCGCCATTTCAAAACTGCATCAACAGAAGCTCTGCATGGATGCACTTGGAGCGGGTATGAAAACATAACAAGGATGACGATGGCTGCCTTGGCGATTGTCGAAGCAATTGAGGGTACGTCTGTATATGTTTCAGCTCCAATGTTCAATAGGATATGGATGGAGATCCTTACACATTGCAACTATATTTCCAGCCACATTATTGCCAAATGATAGATAACCCGTGATCGCAACGAGAATATAGACAGAGGCTGCGGAGCCAATACTAGCAATAGCAACGCCCGTGGTTCTGAAAACAGAGAATGTAAGTATAGGGTAACACACTCGTGCTGGGGAGGGGGGTTTACCGTCTGTGGGAATTGTCCTGGATCTCGTTCAAAATAGAAAACATCTATGCTGTTAGCGGGATCCATCTATTACCGTAGTGAACCTTACATTCTGATGGCAGGTGTACGCAAAAACGATAACTGGAAAGCTCTGCAGCGTGGGGACAAGACCACCCCATTGAATTACTCTGATTTCGCCCCTATCAGCCATTGTGTCTCCTTTAACAAAGTGGTACACGACGAGTATCACTAGGTAGCCAATGGAGACCAACGCCACCATGCTGGTGTATTTGAGCGAGTCAAGACGACGCAGAAAGGACAGCGGAATGACCACGAGCCTAAAAACATGTGTAAGCGGCAGTACACCTAGCGGAGGAGTGGTACCAACATAAACACGGTCACCCAGAACTGTCGGTCCACAAGAAATGGAGTTGCATCGGCCGCTTCATTGAACCCTCTTACAACGCCCGGCATAAGATCACCAATGATGATCAAATAGCTCACGCCAACACCAAAACATTTTATGGCGATGGCAGCGTCGAAGATCACAGCGGCATTCGGATACGTGATCTGGGATAGGGCGAAGAACGAGGCATTTCCCCTATCCAAGTATCGGGCACATCGAGATTGTAAATATAACCCAAAGGCTGCTGTCATTCCCGACCATACGATAACGAAGATACCGAGCATGATACCCATGTGGGACATTGCCGACTACATTATCAGACGTTATTATTTGTTCGCTCCAAGGGGGGATCGGGTATCATTTCGAACGTACGGGCATCGCTAGTGTACCAGCGCCAATAACTGTGATGATCCATCAGAATAAAGTAAGTGAAGGGAGATTTGTATAGGACATACTGGTATTAACAAGGTTGATATTGCTGCTTATCCATGAAGCCTGACCAGCGAAGTTCAGGTCCTTCAGCCGACTCGACCGGCGCCTGTAACTTGAAAATTAGCTAAAGCCAAAGTCACAGTATATCCCATGTGCTCACCGTCTCCCTCTGCTGGAGTCCGCAGCGCTGGACCCCGGGATGGCGGAGTATGTAGCCATGTTACTGGTCGGCTATTCCCTTTCCACGAAACGAGTGCGATTCTTTTGGCAGGTTTAGTTTAGGGGAGTCTCCCTAGGTTAAAGATTGAAAAATTCGTCCGTGAGATAGGACGTTAGATGGCGGACTAGACGTTGGAGGTAATTCTTCGAAGACGGTCTGGGGGCTGGAATTCAAAATACGGTGCAGGCAATTTGAATCTGTCCTCAATCATGCTGCGCAAGGCCGTTGCGGAGGGAATGTAAATTAAAATAAAGGACCGCGGTGAAGTATCCCAGAAGCCGAGAGGTTCAGAACCCTCTTGTTGTGGGGGAATTGAACACTGCCTCGAGGGTATCTTTCGTGCTCTCGTGAGTCGTGGTGTCTAGAATAGCAGGAGGAGGTTCCATTACGAAGTACTCCGTATTATTAGACCATTGCCCCAATTTAGCACGTTCTATTTCCTGGGGTGGTCACGTGTGGCCCCAACCTAACGGTTCTCAGCCTTACGAATGTACACCTGCCAAGCCAATTGATTCTCCAGACCGACACCGACAACTACTGGACTGTTTGTTTACTTTGGAGCTGAAGCTGCACCCAAAAGTTCGGCCTTCCTCGTGCTACTAAACATCAGCAGTGCGATATGGACAACACCTTTGATAAAACTGCCACGGAGACGATCGACCTTCTTGAAGCGCGGTTACGGAGAATCGAATATGCAGTATGTGGTCATGTCCCGGATGCTACAAATGGTAGCCAACAGGCCTCTGCCCTCACGCGCCTTTCACAGCTAGAGCGTTCTCTTCATCAGCTTGCATCAAACTCAAGAGTGATCCAAGATCTTCTAAAGCTGCGTATGTAGCTTCCATTCTACGTTTCAAGCTTGAGCAATCACTCACAATTTTTAGATTCAAAACATCCAGCTTTATTCCAGCAAATCGACGCCGACGAAGTCCCAACAACGCTTGACACAACCAATATCCTATCAATAGTTCTAGCATCCGCTAGCTCGTACCCCTCAGCTGCATCCCGTCTTACATCGATACTTGACACCCCGATCCCTCCTGCCGAGCTCTCAATCCAACTCATCGAGTTATATCCGCGAATCGCGAAGTTAAGAGCTCTCCAAGCGGCGCAGAATGAGGATATTGCAGAATTGAGGGAGCGGAGTGCTGCTCTGATCCAACGATGGTATACTGTGGGTATACTTGGCGGTGGAGATAGCTGGGCGGAATTGGAAGGGAGGGTCGGGCAGGTAGAACAGCAGGTTAGACGTGCTGCCTCGGCAAGACAGGTTGATAATGTTTGATCTGAGACGTACGAAATATATCAACCGGCAATTAGTGCATCGGGCAGCCCGTGAGGAACCACGAAGTTATGCACGAAATACGTCACCGTTAGCGGCACTGGGGGGAAACCGAAAGCGGGTGGGCAGAACCAAGCTCGACACTTGTTAGGATGCAACAGGAACGAATTTGGACAATGGTTTCCTGTTTGAGGAATTCAAATACCTAGGGCCACGCGGCAGTGGCCAGATGCGGCGACGAAACGGGTTGGTGGTGATCAGACCCCGAGTATCGAACGTCTCAACGGAAAGCCATGTGTGAGGGCTCTAACAGGCAGAACTTGCGAAGTCAAAGTGCAAGACACATGGAGTGCCACACCTGGTGCAGCGGGCCAAGTATTTAAAACGAAATGTTATTAGACCGGGCTCTAGCATCGTCGAAGAGAGGAAGGCAATTGTAATCCAGACTCTCTCAAGAGTTATCCGCAAGTCGATATAAGAGCAGCCGCCGCTAGTTTATTCTACCTAATAGCAATGAATGGATATCCGCGGGCCTCGGCCTCTGTACGGAGTGCTTAACCTAGACATCCTCTGATACACCACTGAGTTTAGTGGTTTCTACTTACCGGTACTCCCACTAGACAACACATCTAGCGAGTTTTATAAATGTAAGAATTCCCTGATTTCGAGAAACAACTACCGCCTCGGAGGGCCTCCAGTAGTCTGGTTGGGTGGCTTTTCATGGTGTCATCGCCTCCTAGTGAGCCACTTCCACCCCTAATGTACATCTACTCCGCACGCAGGCGCCACAAGAGTCCTGAAAATGCTTCTAACTAAAGATGGAATATCTAACAAGTAGCCCAATATTTATCCGAATAGGTAGTTTTGAGAAGCACTTCTAATATCACTGATCTTCCAATTGGCTAGCGGGCCTGACGGTTATTCTGCAATCAGGAGGTTGGTTGGTGATGTAAGTAAGTACCTACCTGGATAGACGCGTCGTGAGATAACCAATGTGAAATTAAATCAATCACGCAATTGCAAGCCCACCTCGGGGGGATGAGAGATTACATTATTTTTGTCTATTTTGTTTCCCTTTTGTCTTTTAGGTTATTTATTTGTCCTTGCTATTTTTCTTGAAGATACTACGTACCTGGAATTCGCTACAGGCTGGTTGGAACCACTTAACCCCCCCCCCCTCTGTGCCAATAATACGAAGGGAAACCCCACCAGGTTGGTTTGAGCGAGTGGAATTAAAGAGGAATTTAGTGATATGAATGGGGTTTGTAATTCGTTGGTTTTAATTTTGATGTTATTCCAATTTCTGGGGTTTTTATAGTGCAGACAATCAATCTATTTTGCTTAGTGGAGATACGTAAGAAGAATCTTTACTCGGTATATATAAAAAAAACACTAATTCTATAGCATATGGAGATGTGATAAACTTAAAGGACCAGATCACTATCTCATTTTGGCCACTTGATGCCACATAATTAGGTACTTCGTAAGAGCATGAAATCATTTGCTTTCGGTATTACTGATTCCCGGATTGGTTTAGCCGCCTGGACTGGGAACGAGATTGCCGGGGGGCTGATGCTTGGAGCCAAGGTCTGGATATTATATTGTCTCAGGACCAATGACTTGCCCTGGGAGGGGATCACAATGCAACGGATACAGTGGCACAGGAGAAGGGGACTGGGACTCTGGGACCGGATCAATTGCGGACGATGCGCTGCGATGTCTGTGCCTGAGTCTGTGGAGGCCCGTGTTCAAGAACCGTTCGTTCAAGTTCAACTCCATATCATCCGTCGCATTATTCCATTCCATCCGATCGATCCCAATCCAGGCGAACTGCTGGTGGAGTCTGCACACGCGTAGACTTGAAACTCGCCGGAAGCGCGCCAACGAGGATGAGAATTGGCAAGAATGAAGGTTGACGCAGCAGAGCCAGTCGCAACGGAGAAGAAGGATGGATATTCGAGATCACCCTACGGGACAGGATAGCCCACTGCACAGCCCTGGCCCAGACTGCCCGGCGCCAAATAATAAGACTGGAAGAGTAAATTATTCGTCGAGTGAGACGAAGTAAAGATTCATAGTGGAGTCGAGTGGAGGTCGGAGAACTCGTAGACTCGTACTTCGTAGGACGGCAGACTTGGTGTGCCGTGGTAGTTGGAGCCGTAGTAGCAGCAGTAGTACGTGGTACCTGACTAGCGAATTGAGCACTTCTCCACCATATATATAAAGAATGAATAAATCTGATGTTTAGATAGACCGGACTCAGCTCAAGCCCCAATAATAAATGGTGTGGAGCAGATCATTGTCAGACTGTAGTCGTGCCACATCGTAGCTTCGTTGGCTCAAACGTAGTCGCTGCAGGCAGAACATCAAAGACACGACGCACTGATAGGAAGCCAGCAGCCAGAGATTCCAGATACAGTCAATAATGACCTGCGTTGCTACGTTGGCTTACTGCTTGGTGGTGTTGGCAGATTGGGATCCGTGAATAATGAGAGAGTGTTCAATGCCAGAGATTCAGTGCCCAGGACGCCCAGTGTATGCCCAGGGCTATCAGGGCCTCCATCCAGCGCTCTCAGGGCCTCCAGGGCTTGCGGTGCTTACTCCGTCCCCCGTCT
>NW_022474205.1:2578284-2606897 GCF_003357145.1 Venustampulla echinocandica | reverse complement strand
CCCCCGCCGCCACCACAGTGACCACCACGCCCTGAAGCCCTGAGGCGACCACCGCGTCGTTCATCTCCTTCGCCTTCGCAGACGCTCGTATTCAATCTTCGACATCCTCAAACCTCCAACTCTCGACCTCAACCCTCCACCCTCCACTCTCCACCCTCTCCTCCCGCCGCCTCTCTGCTCGACTCGACTCGACTCTATTCGATTCGAACTGTAACTCCAACTCCAACTCCTTCGGCGCCGTCCTCTTCTCTTCTTTTGTCCCCTTCTTACCCTCTCACCGCGTCCACACTCGTTCCCTCCAATTCCCAAGCTTCATCCCCCCCCCCCCCAGCTCTCTACACCGCCAAAACAAGAGACAACTTCCTCCTGCGCTCTACCGCACCGCATACCATACGACATCACAGCACAGCCGCTGCGTGCAGTAGTAGATAATTTGCAATTATCACGATCCACGCTTTTCCACGTCTCATCTCGCCCCAGGAGTCCTCCTGAAGCAGGGTCGCCGGAGCCACTCACCGCGACCTCTCCGATAAGCTGAAACACTGACTGGGCCGCACCGACATCCTGCTCGGTATTCTGCATTTTTGTTGCATCCGTACCAACCGCCTACTCACGACCACACACGATTAACACATCGGTCGATTGAATCGACTGTCACTTCGGTGGCTCTAATTCTTGCAACTATCTCCTAATCATTTCCCGTCGAGGAACGGCCTGTCTCCGCCTCCCCCGACTCCCATATGCCATCATACGGATCGCTTCACTCTCCATCGCTTCGCAAAATGAATGGAGGAATGGATAGCAAAGGCAGGCGGACAGTTGCCACGAGGGGCATGAGTATGGGCAATATACTAGGTGATCCTTTCGCGCTGGCGACCGTCTCGATTGCGATGGTATGTTTGTCTGGATGTCCCCCAAGTTGGCGGTGCCGAGCTACGTATGCGAGGACTGATGAGGATGAATGGTGCTAACGGGAATAATCAACAGCTAGCATGGCTGATCGCCTTCGTCGGCTCGGTAATCGCGACGGCGGAGCAGTTGGAGATCCCTTTCCCCAATTATTCGTGGTTTGCCGTCGCATATATGCTTTGCGCCATCATTGGCGTATTTGTAGTAATTGCCTGGGATGCAACGGAAACCTACAACGTCGCTGTCGTTGGTTACCTTGCTTGCGGGCTTGTCTTGACCAGCTCGTCAGTTAACTCGGTCATATACTCTTCGAATGGCGCAAAAGAAGCAAACGCTGCTGGCCACATTTTGCTTTCCATGGTTAATGTATGTTGTTACTTCCCCTAGCATCCCTCCAATACTCGAACTAACAATGGGACTAGATTGTATGGATCTTCTATTTTGGATCCATGCCCTCTGCCCTACCCCGGGCCTACCTTGACTCTTTTGCGCTGCACAAAGAGCATAGAGCTTCTCAGAGCGGAAGAGGGGTGAACAATGGCTATGCTGGCGGCCGTCCCGATACCTCCATCTCCTCCAACGTCCCCCCTCAAATGTACACATCTGCCCAGCTAGGAGGCTTCGAGAGTGCATCCCCCGCACCAGGATACTCAGGACTAGAACGGGACTCTTCGCAAGTTAAGTTCGGCAATGGCAACCCAACCACCAACCAAGCCACAAGCGGACCTCTCACCGGCGAACCTACACCAGGAGAAGTTGTTGCACCTACAGAATACCCATACCGTGCGAAAGCCATCTACTCATACGAGGCCAATCCCGACGATGCCAACGAGATTTCGTTCGCAAAGCACGAGATATTAGAAGTATCAGACGTGAGCGGACGGTGGTGGCAAGCCAAGAAAGAAAGCGGAGAGACTGGAATCGCGCCTTCGAATTACCTGATCCTGTTATAATCCTTTCTCTTGGAACCAAACCAGGTCTTTTTCTTTAGGGTCGGGGTATCTTATTCTTTTCCTTCGTGAAAATGGGAAAGAATTATGGGCGGGTTTATAACGGAGTGAGAGGAGTTCATCTTGTAATAAAGCTCAATGCGATAACGATCCCTTTGCATTTGGTTTTCTCGTTTTCATTTCCCCCCCACAAAATCAACCATCAAACCCTGGCTTATTTCCGAACTTCTCAAAATCTCTTGATGATATGGTCCGAACGTCAGGTTTTCTTTGCAATACCAGCAGCGCTGTGCTGCTTCCTACTATTATTCTGCTAGGTTGCTTCAACCGTGGCATTCGTTTATTGTCCTCGATAGGAAATGGGACGGGGTTACGAAGCCCTAGAGAAGACCGCATATATGCACTCCTCCTGTACACCACTCGCCACCTCCAGCGCAGCAGCTTTTCCGTTTTTTCCCCTGTGTATGTGGGCATGTGTGTTGATTGGGGTTTTATGTGAATGGATGGATGATGGATAAGTGGCACATAATGTTCACCTTATACATCTGGGCTTTTGTTTTGAGTTGAGCTTTTGCGGGGTTTTATGTATGTATGAATGGTCCTGATAAGGGAGAAGAAATACGACAGAGAGAGAGAAGTGTAGCGAGAAATTGATAGATTGGTTTTCATGATTGGAGAGAAATGATGGATGTGAAATAAATGAAAATGAAGTGAAGTGCAATGAAGAATGTGCGTATTATGGATCTGTGACGTGAGTGAGCAATGGCAGAACTTACTTAGAAGTAGCAGGGTCTTGAGAATAAGACGCTCTTATTTTAATCGATCATCTATAGCAGAAGCAGGATACACATCGATATATTCCCTACATGACGAATTTTAAGCGCGGCCCATTTTGTTCTATTTAGTGATTAAAGATCATAGGACGAATAATCATTAGTGTTTGGGAATGGGTAGGTAGGATAAGGGTAGCTGTATAGAAACCTATTGGTAAAAGTTCACAAACCGAAAGATCGAGTTGGGTCGGCGGATCAATTAATCATATAGCATAGCGTAGTCCTCCTGATTTCGAGCAAATAGCATCGGCTCTGCGCTATATTGTTCAACGCTTTCCTCTATGTACATAAGAACTTTTTCTTCGTAGGGGTCTAATTCCGTGTATAGCACTGCGACCAAAAACTTCGCCTTGATCATCCCCCTAGTTTGGGCAATGGCCAAAACAGAAAATGGACTTCCTCACAGCATATACGCAAGACGTATGGAAAAGGGTATTTTTGAATTTGGAAGACGGTGGCTTTATTGATGACTAGGAAGGGTATGTGTCTTTAAATAAACAGAAAGGCCAACTTTTCTGAGCTCCATTGCTTCTACCGCATATCTCGTGTAGAGAGAGACGAAGGGTTGATCCCATTTGATCAACACTCCTTCAGATCGACTTATCACAGCCAATTCTCCCAAGCAATTCCTTTGTGTCGCTTGGTAAACTAACACCAGTGGCACTACTCGTGCCTTTTCTATACCGAGACGCATTTGACGTCCTGCCTCGGAGATTGATTGCTTCAACCCCAACTTCCTCTTCGTAGGGTTGGGGCACCTTCTCGCCCATCTGCTCCAGAGCCGCATGTCTTTCGTCTTCGATCTCCTCCTCCTCCTCCCCTTCGTCATCACTACGAGTGTCATCTGCTTGACCGCCTCGGATCACCTGGAGTGCGACCCTGCAAATCATCACAAACCACATGATAGTGATGACTTGCAGGAAGAGAAGTGCGCCTAGGAACCCCGATTTGATGTTATCATTGAAACATACCACGCCTTTAGGGTCACGGAACGGCTCCAGAAGGTGTCCAAACCGGTCTGGAGGCGGGAATGGCCCTTCTATGGCGCCTTTCTTGCCGCGGTAGCAGCCATAGCCAATGGTCACTGGAAGGTCGGCCCAGATGGAGTAGCAGATCGTGAGGTACACGACATGACGCGCCCCAATCCAGACGAGCAGGAAGAAGGCGAAGGCAAAATCGCATGCCCTGGAGAAACCAAGGTACTTGAGGCACTTGGCGAGCTAAAATCACCATGTCAGTTATTTGGCATACAGCAACTTCCAGGTGTATGGGGACCCTACTGAAAGGAAGATATCTACACTATCCATGACGCAGAGGATCATGTTGGCGACCTTGGTTTGATGGTAGCCGTAACTCGTGAATATCAACATGGTAGTAACAATATGATGCGTGAACATCTGCCAATGATCTTTTCTCCTCTCCTCGATATTTATAACCATGATCTGCTGAAGCCAGAACGCATACTGCACAAGAATATACCACTTTACAAGGCCCGTCATCTCGCGATTTGGGAAATTGACCCAGAGATTCTTCAAATTGAGCCAGTAATCGGAGTTGACCAGGATGTACTTTTTAATCTGTTAACACCAATTCGACATCTTGTAAGGGGGGCTGCAGCTTACCATTCCTAACGGGAAGAAACAACAGTAGTATACGATGAGCCAAGCCTGCTCAGCAAATCTCGTCTGGTCCCTCTGTGTCTTGACTCCCCCTTTCTTCGCAAATGGCATTAAGATGTAATCCATGACCGCAGCACGAAGCCCCGTGAACACGACAATCCAAAAGAGCACCATCCAGGCATCATTCCAGCCTGCACAATATTCACCGGATTCCGAGTTGAAGTAGGAGAGCTCGAAAAATTTGCGAGTATGTCTTCGAGCGCGAGGGAACGAGAGGTGGGTCAGGGTCAAAAGCAAAAAGAGGTTGAGGGATAGCCCTGAGTTCCTGGTTAGCGGTATTGCTCCGAGTATGGGGGCAAATGGAAGTACCAATTTGATGCTCTACAACCCATGAGCAGAAAATGTCCAATGGTCCATCGTCCTTCCGTTTTGCCTTCTTCATTGTGAACATTGGGGGGGATTCGAATCCGATGGGCGGCCCCGGATGAAGCTTCTCCTCGAACCTCTCTAGGTTATCCCCATTACAATGGTAATCTGAAGACTCGGACGCCATCTCAACCTCAACAATTCTTTTGGGGTCTTCTATTGCCACTGAGTTGTTGATCATCGTCTGAATCTCGTCTCTATGGCCCAGGGGCACTGCGGAGAATAAAATTCCCGCCAATTGGGAAGTAAATCGGTCCTAACGTTGCCGAATTAAAGAGCAGGAAAGAAATCGGGATGAGTTCTATGATACAGGACAATCCATCGGGGGATTTTGAACGAGTGTGGGGGATGTATTGGTCCTGTTGCTGCAGTGGTTGAGGTGTGGGCGTTGCTTGTGGCTGAGAAGAAAGCAAAGGCGGTGAAGCGAACTGCCCGCTGGTTAAATTGAGTTTAAAAGGGGTGATTTACACATGGGGCTTTTCCGCTAGCTCTTTCGTTGGATATTGTTTCTCCATGCTAGACCGGTCCTTGAGCTGATTTTGGATATGATAGGGCTTCTTCAATGCAAGCGACCAATCTAACTCTATGTAATGTAATGCGCTGGCGAGAAGACGACGATCACTCAAGGCCCGGCGAGAGTGGGTTGGGAGGGAACTACTTCGTACGTGAACATGCACATGAGCCTCGGGTTCAACAATGGCACTATCAATCCCTAGAGACTTTAGAGCGTAGTTTCTGCGATCCCTTTAAGCTTAACCCTTCAATGCATGCTAGGCCAACAATGAAAAGTTCTCCAAGGTATGGGGCCGTAGCCAAGCTTTCCATCAATAGTCTCGTTAAACCAGGAGATTGCGGTGTCTTATTGACGCCAGAGCGTCCTCTAATACTTCGTAACTCTCTCGCAAATGCAATGGATTTGGATAGTCTTTTGGAACAACTCTTAATTCCCAATGCCGTGGAATCTAAAATTTAGAGGTCTCACCGGGCTTTATCATACTAGTTCGAGTCCCTGCAACTCGACCCCGCTCAGGGTCCTACAGCTTGCAGAGACTGGACCTAGTCTATTACTGAAGTTGATCTCGGGATTGATGGTTTAATCTTAGTAATAGAGAGATAAAATTTCATCTACCAATTGCAATCAAATTGAATAATTGATACAAATAACATCCCTAATATTAGGCCGCCGAAACCATTTCCCTATCCATGCCAACACAACGCCGAAGTAACATCGAAAAACGCAGAAAATTGATCTACCAAATAGAACTTCTCTCAATCGTAGGGGCTTCGCCAGTCTTCAAGCAATGCCGGAATATTCAAGCTTCGACTTTCCTAGTTGTTCTGTTGGTTGAGGATTCGAAGAATGGCAAGGAACAAGTTGATGATATCGAGGTAAAGGCTAATCGCAGCGGCAATCTCCTCCTCGACATGGTAATGTCTCATGATAAGCTGCGTATCCACCAAAATATACGCAGAGAAGAGCAACGCGGCAACACCGGAATACGCAAGCTCAACCGTGCTGTTTCCAGGGAAGAACATCGCCATGAAGCCGAAGAGAACCAGCGCCCACAAAGCACCGAACAAATATGGCATCCAAGATGTAAAGTCGTACTTTGTCTGGCATGCGAAGAGCGTGAGCGCAACGAAGATGCCGGCCGTGAGCAGGACTGCTTGGAGGACGATTCGCGAGTCGTAGAAGGATACGATGACGGATACAGAGTATGCCTCAAGTACTGTAAAACCTGATAGGAAGAGGAGGTTCGTGGGGTAGGACTTTCGCTTCCAGTAGGTCAATAGCATCATGGCGATGGCACCGAAGAGCTATGTAATGGTTAGCAGGTTGCCCTAGACGTCGGATATGGCTGGACTCACCGAGATGAACAGCATCCATGGATGGGACCGGATCCATAGCTTGTATGAGGGGCTCCAGAAGGAAAAACAACTTATGATACCAGTGGCAATAAGCTGCACAGTGCTGCATTTTGCGTCAGCGTACGAAGTACCGTCAGAGGGATATACTAGGGGAGACTCACAGAATAGCGTAGACCTTCCTCACGAAAGCCATTCTAATATCGATGGTTGCCTCTGCGACCGAGCCTCCGAACTACAATAGCATTAGCCACATCGTCACCTATTCAACCCCACTACCATGCTAACCTTGAAGTCATCGGGAATGTTGTCCTCGCTGCTCCTTGGGCCCCCTAACAGCGCTTCTTGATCGGCGGACGAGGACGGCTCAGCCGCATACGATGGAGGGGCTTGGGAATATTGAGCATCGTCGTCATGAGCGACGGCCGTGTATCTGGTGTTTGACATCGCGTACAGCAGCGTTGAAGGCGTCGATGGGTGATGGGAGGGAGAGTGTCTGAAAGCCCACGGCGATGAGAATGCGGATGTGGTGTGTTGCCTGGTAGTGGGCTGAAGCGTTGTTGGTGGTGGAAGGTTTCAGCTAATACGGATGAATTCCTGCCATTGTTGGTTGTACGACTCCAGGGGAGGTCGAAGGATCCCGCATGGTCATGTGGGGAAACTTCCAAGGTTGACACCCCAACGCCACAGTGTATAAGATACCAATATAAACTACGTAACTTTCTTGTAGGTGTTTTAGTCTTGAGTTTGGAGGATCTATATGAGAGTCTCGTTACTATTTCGAGAATACAGTACAGTATCCCTTCCTTCGTAATTGGAACGCAAGCATTCTCACTTGGGCCGGAGCGATCAGTTCGAGTGCATCGGATAAGGTTCAGCTATGGTTGCTAATTTCAGCAACGCGAACAAGGTAATCTGGAGGGTGACTACAACAGCTCAGGCCAGATGTACTGCTTTTCTAGCTGGCTTAGTTGTCCAGTGGCATGCTATAAGATCCTGCACTATCGTATCATATCATCTAACCGCGACGGTCCCGTTGATACTTCTCTTCCAACTTAGCAAAAGGTACATATGGAATAAGATTAATACAAACATCATATTTCAAAGGCTCGAAAACTACAAAAAGACTATATAAACCATGGTTTTATTCACAATCATCCATGTATTGTCATTGGGACCATGGCAAGCGGAAAAAATAATTTAGCTGCACATTAGAAGGTGATAAGGAAACGCATCATTAGCTTTTCGGAGCCAAAAAGCTTCTTGCAAATGCCGTCAACGACCCGCAAAAAGAAACCCCAGCTCCAAAGATCCATCGAAAACGAGAATTGCAGTCCCCAGCTCTGACCACCAACCTCCTCGGCCTCTGATAAGTAGTCCCCCGTGAAGCCACTATTTCTCAACCACCTCAAGCCTCCGAGTGATCCGCTTGCCCATTTACGGCCTCCATGTGCGCGCTTTGCTCCCGGTGCATTCTTGCCTCGATCTCCTTGAGCTGGCTTTCGCGTGCTAGCAACTCCTGTCGCTTCTCGTTGATTTCCCGTTGGACCTTGATTTCGATTTCGCGGAGCTTCTCCTCCTCGCGACGAAGCTGCTCTTCCTTCAGACGGACGGACTGGGATGCCAAATCCTCGGGGTTCATGGATGAATCACTACGTATAATGTCAGTATAGGTCTAAATCAGCCCTCAAAATGTTGGACTTACGCTCCACCACCACCCTCGACGCTCTTGCTGAGCTTCTCGGTACGGTAGTTTTCATAGAGGAAGTCATGCGTGATTTCCTTCAGATCTGCCAAATGGCTGTGCAGAAGAGCGCTTCGGATGGCGAGGAAATCGGAATGTCGCGGGTTGTCAACCTCCACAACACCCCATGGATATTGCCTAGCACGGACTTTACGGCCTCCAATTTCGACAATCTCCTCGGAACCGACAATTGCAAATGGCATGAGCCCACGGAGCTCGGCGTTTTCTTCGACAGTATCCTCGTCATCCTCCTCGATATCGTATGGGAAGTTGTAGACGGGGATTCGATAATGTTCAATGTCTTCCATGACCAGCTTCTTTGATTCGGCCAACTCGGCGGGTGTGAGGGAGTCGGCTTTGCCAATGACGGGAATAACATTGACTCTGGGTGACAGACGCTTCATGAGTTCGATATCAAGTTCGCGAAGGCTATAATTTGGTGAGTTCTAGACGTAGGTATTTGCGGATGGAACACATACCCATGGCCGGTAGGGGTGATAAAGTAGAGCAGAGCATGGACTCGATTGTCACGGAAACGGGGGTTACGCTTGATACGCGACTCCTCCGCAAGAATATCATCATATTGACGCTCGAGATAACCAACGATCTCGCCGAAGCTGGAATTGAGTTAGCATGGATCTCATCCCGTTTGACTTCCCTTATCTAATCTGGAGTATCATATCATACCTTGCCTCGTTGTCAATTAGGTCACCGAACCCTGGGGTATCAACAATTGTGAGAGAGATACGAGTTCCTTCCTCGTCCAATTCCAACTCTGTAGTGTAGTCAGCGACCGCGATCCATGCATAGGTAGGTATCGAGATGGGAGATGCGCACCAACGGTAACGGGCTTGATCTTGACATTCTCCTCGAGATGAGCGTTTGTCGCGTCGTCGGCGTCCTTTCCGGAGAGGACCTTCTTGCCGCAGAGGGTGTTCACGAACGTAGTGCGCCCTAGTCGCGACCAATTAATCACCTTATCAACGCGTTTCACAGGGTGGTGCGACAAACCTGTGCCCGAGGCTCCGCACACCATCAAACAGAACTGGATACCCTTCTTGACATTCTTCTTCCGGCGGATCTTGATCTGCGAAGACCTAGTATCAGTAATGGCACATCGAGAAGACTACTGTAGATAGGAATCGAACCCCAGAGTGGTACTACAGTCACCGATGATCAGAATAACGAAAAGGGGGTGAGTGGGTTAGGAGCTGTTGATTAGGGAACGTACTGCGCTCAGTGGAGAAGACATGATGATGGGTGAGATTTGGAGGGGATCAGGGCCACCGTCTAGTATTGACTGACTCGACGTATGGCGGATATGGAGGCAGCGGAGGGGGGGAGCGAGATGGGATTCGGGATCGAATTCGGTTTCGTGGGGATGTCTGAAGGGTCGCGAAATTTGAAGTTGCGGTCGAGCGAGGTTGCTGCTTCTCAGGGGAATTGGGGGAATGAAATTTAGCGAGATTCCATGTTAGACAAGCTCGAGACAAGGAGCTGGGGGGGTGTTATTTTGCCCCTATCCACCGAGTACACCGGCCTCATAAGGAGCTATATCGCAACCAAAGAATATGCCACGAGCGGGGATTTATGGTTAGAAGCACTAGAATAGGAATTACGCTGTTTGTACGTATTTATTTTATCTATAATTCCCGTAATGCTGTTCTGCTGTCCTGCTATTCTGTTGAGTTGCGATATTCTGCCGCCCTGTCTCGCCGGCCAGAGAAGGCGGTGGGAGCTACTCCATACGGGGTCGACGCTATTCCGCATCCGGCCAGCGCTACTCGCGCCAGGGACAAGGCTGAATGGGAATTGAGAGTTGGAACCCCCTTCAACTTCACAGCAGCAACAACAGTATACAGTACTCGTAGAAGGGGTTTCGAGAATAGGTGGCATTGGCAGTATCATTCTTGCGGCTTCGGATGCCAGTCAATACAGCAATCTGGCTGGTTTGATTTGCATTTTACCGTGCTCTCTGCTTCCACCGTACAAAGTATCATAGTGGAGTACGAATTACTCGTACTTGGTGGCGGCCTGCCGCCCTGTCCAGCCTGTCACGGGCACTTCGTACCTCTCGGGGCAGCCAGAAGGGTAGAAACACAAGACCGTCATCACAAACCACCGCTGCGCTTCCATATCTACCTTACGTAGGATGATCAGCTCCAGCTCGACAAGATTAAGGGAACATGCGCAGAGCTAGATATTAGGAAAACCACATCTCTTGGATTACACCCCCCAGCTGTCGACGCCCTTTGCAGAGCTGCCATCATGAATACCCGACCTGTGATCGAGAGCTCCAGCACGCCGGTAGCCTTGTCAGCCTCCTTCAACCAAGACGCCAGTTGCTTCGCTGTGGGACTCGACACTGGGTTCTGTAGTACGTTACGTCTGGGCTAGCTACCAGGAAACCGAATACTAATGCCCATTCCAGTATTCAACTCAGAGCCATGCCAGCTCCGGGTCTCTCGAGGTACGGCTAGAACTCAGCCCATGACTAATTATTTTATTAAATACTAAGTATCATAGACTTCAACGCGGGTATCGGCGCCGTATCGATGCTTGGGAAGGCAAATTTTATCGCCCTAATAGGAGGGGGAAAGCTGCCCAAATTCCCCCAAAATAAGGTCTGTGATGAATGGGAATCTATTCAAGACGAGGGGCTGATGCCGCATTCAGGTGATCATCTGGGATGACGCAAAGCAGAAAGTTGCCATACAACTGCCCGTCCTAACGACGGTTCGTGGAGTGAAATTCTCAAGATCACATATCGTAGTCGCTCTTCAGAACAGTGTCCGCGTCTACAAATTCCAAAGCCCGCCAGAGGTGTGGGCCGTCTTTGAAACGGCTGATAATCCTCTCGGGTTATGTTGTCTGGGTCCGAAGACTCTGGCATTTCCAGGAAGGACTCCCGGCCAAGTCCAGCTGGTTGAGTTGTCTACTGGGAATGTCAGCATTATTCCTGCCCATAGTTCGCCCTTGCGGGCTCTTGATATCAGCCGTGATGGCGAGATTCTCGCCACTGCGAGCGACACCGTAAGTGCAGCTGCGTTCGAGCTATATTCTATTGATCATTCATATTAAGCTGAGCCTAGGGTACTCTAATACGGGTGTTTGCTACAAGTAACTGTGCTCGCATTGCCGAACTCAGGCGAGGCGTCGACCATGCTGTTATCTTTTCTGTTGTCATTTCTCCTTCAGGCGAATTGCTGGCTGTCACATCCGACAAGTCCACCCTCCACATATTTGACATCCCTCATCCTTCCAAGTCAACGAGATCGGAGGCTACAAATGCCACTCGAAGGCTAACATCCCAAGGCGGCGGAGGAAGTCCCGGTCTGAGCGACGTGGAAGCGAGCCAGAAATGGGGAGTCCTGGGCCGCATCCCATTGCTGCCAAGAGTATTTTCCGATATATACTCATTTGCTTCTGCTCACTTCGAGATCGGCGATGAGCCCGTTTCCGGAGGCTCAACCCCACTGAACTCCCCTGGTGACTCAGGGTTCCGGCCGCCAAAGGGTATTATAGGTTGGACTAGTGACCACAGCGTTGTAGTCATCGGGGCTGGGAGAGATGGCAGATGGGAAAGGTTCATCATTGCCGAAGGCGACGATGGTAAGAGATATTGTGTCCGAGACGGTTGGAAAAGGTACCTTGGCATCAGTTGAGGCTCTGGATGGTTCATTTGTGCTATTTAGCGTGGCGTATGGAGACCATCATATTGGAGTATAAGGGAGCTGCATGTAAACTCAGTTACTTGCTATATATAGCTTTTATCAACATCGCGAGAACTTTTATACTAGAATGCTCATAAATTATGGCATGATGATCTTGATGGCCAAACTCATTGTCTGTTGGCCCTTTGAGTAGTTCTAGCGGAAACGCAGGGAATCAGAGCGGAATTAAAAATCTTTGATCTCCTTAAGTATCATTAGATGCTAATCAGTGCTATGGTTTCCCGACTAACTCTTAGAGGTTTCCCCCTCGGAGTCTCTAGGGATATTAGCAGATAAGATGCTTTATGGCAATTCAGATATCCTTTAATTCCAGGGAACATCCGTCATGAACGTCCCCACACAGTACTGCAACGGCTATTGGTATCATAGATATTGAATTATATACGCCGGATATTTATGGCCGGACGATTGATAGCTCAATCGTCAGAATTTCTTCTTCTGGCATAACGACTCCCCCGCTCAACCGGGCCGTCAATACTCCTACTCCTACTCCTCCTTCTCTGCTCACGGTCCTTATGGCCATCATCCCGACGGCGACGCTCTCTCGCAGGGCTTGGTGATTTCTTCCGTGGCCTGGAACCCTCGTCCTCCCTGCGCCTATGTCGAGATGGCTTTTCATCACGGTGAGCACCATCGGCATGTGAACGTTCCCTTGACCGCGACCTATGCTTCCGGCGATGACGAGAACGCTTCTTATCATCGTCATCCCCACTCTCTTCACCCTCCTTCCTCGATCGTCGTGATCGATGATGACGGCGATGCTTTGGTTCTGAAGATTTTCCGCTTTTAGGCTTAACCAAAGCCAAAGCCAGCGCCACCTCTTCTTTCTTCTCCTCAATAAGAAAAGGCTTCATAGGATCATCCTCGTCATGTTCTCTGATAAGTTTCTCAAGCTCAATCTCCTCCTTGATCATAGGACGCTCCTCTTCACTCTCACTCTCACTCGTCCGTCGCCGTTTTCGCCTCCCTTCCCCATCATCATCACTTTGCTGTAATGTTTCGCCGAGATCAATTCCTTCGTCTGGCTCATCGTCCTTCTTCTTATACCGCGTATGGTCCACCCTTAACGTGCGTCCCATCACAACCGCTCCGCCCAGATTATCGACCGCGAGATCTGTGCTGCGCTGGTCCTCATACTTGAGGAACGCAAACCCTCGTGACTTTCCCGTCTCTTTGTCGCGGACGAGATTGATGTATGTAGGCTCGCCGAATTGGGAGAATATTGCGATTACATCTCCTTCGGAGAGCTCGAAGGGGAGTCCGCCAATGTAGATGTACGCCGTGTCGCGATAGTCTACATGCCATGATGCATCTGGAGACCTAAGTGGTGTTAGAAAAGGAGGGCATAATTAGAGTAAAATAGTACTTACACGTTATTCTCAAGCTCGCGCTTGTTAAGCTCTTGGATCTGCCTGATGCTGTTCATTTTTGTTTGTTGTGTAGATTTCGGAGGTGGCAGGCACAAGGCTGTAGAAAATGTACAACAAAGTTCCCGCCTCGCATGAACTCCGACGAGGTTCACAACTTTACTGTATGAGAGCAACAAACGCAGCGCAAAACCTCTCCTATTAACTAAAACCCAACCACATTTCTACCTAGTCATTGCGAATCCATGGAGAATAATACATCGAGGTGTTAACGCGTGGAATAACGGAACTCAAGCGCTGGTATCCCGGATTCATTGATTCGCGCCCCTGAAACGCGAGGTTCGATGCTATAATGGCTTCCTCAAACAACAGAACCTCGACATATACACACTCGTCGACGGGCGACCACGACCGACCAAAGAGCTCAGACGCGAAGAAGGACCTATGGTCTTCCATGCTAGATGGAGTTGCTAGCGGAAAGCGATTACCAGAGAAGAATATCCTAGTCCTCGGTAGGTTTCAACAAGCTGCGAACAAATGGCATATAACTGACGGTGAGGCAGGCGGCTCTACGGATTCCCAGAGGGAGTTTCTTGAAGGATTGGCTGCTGAAGATACGAGGAAGAATTCAGATCGGCAGAGTAGCAAGCAACCCCCTATAGCGAACAATATCGCCCTAGGATACACATATCACGATGTTCTGGATGCCGACCACGAGGGTATGGTCTCTATATATGCATGCGTGCCATGGCCCGTTGCTCATCTTGAATAGATATCCTGGCCCGCCTTTCGTTGTACCTGCTCGCCGACCCCTCGCCATCGTTCACACCCCTTCTACGACCCCTCCTGACTCCCGAAAGCATCCCAAATACCCTTATAGTTATACTACTTGATTGGTCACAGCCATGGTTCTGGCTGAGGCAATTACGGGATTGGATAAGTTTACTACGGACGCTACTGGTTTCGCTGGACGATGATTGCAAAGAAAAGATGGAGGAGGTCATGCTCAGTTGGCGAGACAGAGGGCGCGGTGGACATAGTCTCGACGGTGTAGCTACCAGCAGTACGACTGAGAGCGATATCAGCTTGCCGTTGGGTCCTGGAGAGTGGGATGCAGCCCTTGGTCTACCACTATGCGTTGTCTGTCAGAATGTGAGATATGGCCTAGTCAACCTCGTATACCATACCGCTTTGCTAACACCGTGCGTAGTCTGATCATATTGAGAAGCTGGAGAAAGAGCGATCTTGGGGAGAAGAGGAGTTTGACTTCATCTTGCAGTTTTTGCGAACGATATTACTAAAGCGTAAGTCCGGCAGTCTCGCGGTGGCCGCAGCATACTGACAGGAAATAGACGGCGCATCTCTTGTGTACACCATTCCATCCGTCTCCAGCCCGCTAAAGAACATCGTACACTCATCCCTAGGCATACATTCGCTTCTAAAACAGCAACATTTCAAACACAACGTCATTGACCGGGATAAGGTAGTGGTACCACCAAACTGGGATTCTTGGGGCAAGATCAGAGTTCTTCGGGAAGGATTTAACGTGGAGGCTATTAACAAAGCATGGTCCATTGACATCGAAGAAGATGAATTTCCTGAGCTATCACCCAGTGGCGATACGAACGACGAGGACGAGGACGAGTCGCCCAAAGCTCCACCAGGAGCCGTAGCAGCTTACGAGGCTACAATCCGTGACCCGCAGCTCGACGCTCTACAAGCAACATCCACAGAAACCAACGGGTCTAAACTCGAGGTTTCCAGCCAGGATACACAGGCCTTCCTGAGCAAGCAGCTACAAGTGCTAGACCACATCAGAATAGACGCAGATCCTTCTGGATTGGTGGCCGGGCGGAATGTGAAAGAGGCGGATGCCCAAGGCGATGAGGGTCGTGTGAGTGAGCACATTGGACCCGTGCAGTTCAATATGGGCGGTATACAGGTTGATGCCGATGATATGTTGCAAAAACTTAAGGTACGTCATGTTCCACTTCGTCACTTGTCTATAAAGGTGGCTAACCATTTCATCCAGGACCGCCAAACCTACCAAACCCCCGAGCCCACCTCCCCGGGCCTCACATCCTCGGATGGGAAGCCACAGAACCACGAGGCCTTGGCATCATTTTTCGCTGGCCTCATGAAGAGAGGTGGGGGAAGTGCTGCTAGTAGTCCGAAACCCGGAACCTCGTAGCCTGTCCATCTCCCTCCAGAAGTTGTCAATTTGTGTGGCGGCTATTAGGCCGCAGAAGCGGAAAAGCCCAGGAAGGAGTTTGGGCTTTAGGGGGGCCAAGTCAGAAATCTTCTCGTTTGTGTGTAGGAGCAAATGTAGCCCTTGCATGATACCCATAGTTTCCGGTTGATTCGTGTGTATTATTTAGCGCACGCGAGTGTTAGTGTATTTGAATTGAATTGAACAGAGGAGGTTGAATTGAATTTACGTGCCTAGTCCGTTTGTGTTTTAAAATTCCTTGCTTGTGATGGTGGTACGTCGTGAATGACGCGCGTTTAAAATTGATGGTAGGTGCTTGGGGATAATAGTAACATTCGTAGGCATTGGTATTGGTTGTATGTTCGCATGTGGACCACTTGGAAATTAAAGGAGCCCACACAAATATTCAATACTTGAAAGGTCTTACTTTGCTGAGTTAAGGCGGTGGACGAGGGGGAGGTGGGCCAAAGACCACGAGCAAAGCTTGAAAGCTCACAATGATAGCACGCAAGGCCAAAACGCAACAAACAAAGATTGAACAGCACTCACTCAGACTTCATGCCATGGTATTCGCAATGGCACTAAGTACCTAGGAAAGTTACAAAAATGTAAACGTCATGCTTTGAATAGACTATTTGAAAACGCTACTAAAGATACATAAAAACAAGAGAAACTAGTTATGTGTTGGTGTTTGACCAGATACCCCTCCCTCCTCCCATCCTAACTCCATTGACTTCCTCGTTCTATCGATTCCGTCAAAAAGACACCACCTCTCACCTCTCAACGTTGCAGATCAAATCTACCATTTACTCAGGACTCTTGACGTTGACCGCCTCGTATGTTGGAGGAGGCTCAACAAAAGACTTGGAATCGTCTTCAATATGCTCAACGGCCTCATCATCCTGCTCAACCAGGGCATACTGCTCCCGACGTCCACGGGAAGCGCGGTACACAAAAATGACGAACTTTCCGACCAACATACCAACAAGGCTTGCGAGGATACCAACGAAAACCCCAATGAGAACAGGCACAAGCACGTGCTTGAGAATATTCCTGGCCAATCGAGAGAATCCGTTTTTCTGGCGGTGATGGCGGAATGGGCGGTGGGATCCATGAGGGCGGCTTCCATGGGGGCGGTTGTGAGGACGGCCACCGTGTTTGGGACCTTCGACTTGAGCATTTGGACGACCCTTCCGGCCGCAACCCTTCAACTTAGAGAGTCGGTCGGCGATGATGGCTCTCCATTTGCAGAGGAGTGTTGTACACTCCTGCCCATCATCGTTAGGTGAGGACGATGGGCTCGTTGGGGCTGAGACCTGTGAATCTCCGAGCATCAACTTCCCACTCGGCGTCTCGACGAGTCTTAGGTCGATGCCTGGGATCCCATCGATGAAAACGCCCGCAACTTCAACAATATCGACATGGACGGCGACGAGGTTGACATTGTCCAGCTCCATGTGGACGGTATTCCTCACACTTAGTGCGTAGCCCAGGGCCGGCTCTGCTGCTTGTTGCCAGGTATCTTCCGGTGACTTGACAAGTTGAGCTGCACTCAAAGGCTTCATAAAATTCTCGGAACTAGGGTCGATAGGATAGACCTGGTTGCCGTTGAGAAGGAGCTGATCGGAATCGCCGTGAGCCACGGAGAAGTTAAGTCTCAGGATGTTCTCGGCAGCAACATGATGCAAATTGCCATGCATATCTGGTACGACGACCGGGCATCCAGGGCAGCTGATCTCGATCACACGGCGGTCCGGATGAGTGGAAGCATCGATGGGTAGTGCCTTGATAAAATCGTCGGAGATGGTTGGCGGGAGGAGAATAGCGCTCCCCAGGCCGGTGAGCGCGGCAGCGGCCCCGAGCTGTGTGAAACGCATTGTATAGTTGTGATGGGCTAAACCCTATGGAAGAAGCGATGGGTTTGGTCCTGGTCTTAGTTTGATGATGATGTTGTTGATGGTTGGTGATGTTGACGATGTCCAGGTAGATGAGGTTGGAGCAGTGGGCTGAGCCTGAGGAGAGGGGTGTGGTCAGTGATTACTGCGGTGGCGATGACACAGCCTCAAAGGATTGCGCCCAGATCAGGTTAGTCTGAAACACACGTGTTACCGTACACGCGTACACGGTGCTGGGCTTAGGTAAGCACTCGTGGGCCAAAACGGTGGAACTATTGGAACCCAGAAATAACAAGCAAGTCCTCGGAGTACGTGGTAGGTCCTAAGTCCCCAGGCACCAACCTCCCACTCTCCACTGCAGTGAACACTTGACACCTCCGTACTTGGTACTGGTGGGGAGAAACGACCCTTATCAATCTAAGCAGAGAATGGCGGTATGCAGAGGTTCGGTAAGAGGCGTAGGATGTGTACAATGTGCGACGGCACGTAGTATCAGATGTGTCACTTCTGTCGATCCTAAGTCCGGGATGCTGAGTAAAGGAGAAAGTCAAGAAATAAAAATACTGCTCAATTAGGTAAGATCGAAAGAGAGACGTGCAATTCCAGGACGTGATAGAGAGTGAGCAGAAACCTAGTAAAGCTGTGGTATCAGCGTCGTAGGATGGATGACCCCATATGAACTACACTGGGGCGCCGAGGCAGGTGCAGGGACTCGGAATTGGCTTCATGATATCAAATACTTCGTAGGGCAGAAAAGGGGTTGATATTGAACAGAAAGGAGGCAAAAAGAGAGCACTTTGGGCAGTGCCTGAATAATATATATCTAGTAAGTTTCGGTCAGGCTTTGGGTCTGTTGTCTTATTACGCTTAATCCAAGGATTTGAAGCTTTACGTGTTTTTGGTTGGAGGATAGAGAGATAGATGAATAAAATATGCCTACCTTCATCCTTTCCCCTCAACAGTTTTCAATGCCTTGCTAGTAGTACCCCGTGACAATCCTTACTTTTAGTTGTTTATACCCCCACAATAAGCATAAGCGAGTTAACCAAGATCTCGAAATTTTAAAGGAAGCTATTCAAGCGATAAAAAATAGCAAAAGAAATTTCGTCACGGAGCGTTGGATACTGAGAAACTCGAGCTGTACTAACCCCTAGCCTCTTGTTATCTCTGGCGGAGCGTCCGGGGTCACCCTAGGTTTATCAGCGGTGGCTTTTAACCACTACCCCAACGCTTCCCAGTTGCCTGTCTCGAGTTGTTTGAAGGCTTCTGCTTATCTTGATAAGGTATATACATATTGAGATATGATATATTGAATAAATATTGACTAGTCCTGGTGGAGCGCGGCAGCCGGGGGGCGCGGCACACGGAACGCGGAAAGCGAAACGCGGGCGTCGGGGAAGGAAACGCACGGATGCTTACGTGACCCAGGCAGTCTAGAATCGAACAGCAGATTAACATTATCAAAGAATACATACTGTACTGTACTGTACTGTACTGTACTGTACAGTACTGTAAATAAATTACGGAGTAAATAAATAAAAATAAAAGCGCCCCACTCCCTCTCCACAGTACATGGCGGCGGTAGTTCTCTAAGGTAGTAAGACTAAGACTAAGTACCTTAAGTACTGGTGCTTAACAAGCAGCCTGGTGCTGTGTCGAGCACCCTGACTCCCTTCCCTGCCTGACGCGAGAGCCTTATTAATATCCCGCGCCCTAGAACGCCCTCGGGCCCCGGCGCGCGGCGTGCGCGGATCGGCGGTTGCACTACTCAGTCGGACAAGAGCGTTGCCTGACTTGGCGGGCCCACCAACCACTCGAGTTCGTGTCGCCGTGTCTGGTCCGCCTGGTGCAAGTATCGTGAGGTGGGGAGGGAGCGAGGAAGGGAGCGAGGGAAGCGATCATCCAGGCGCACACCGCGTCTTGCGCTCGGTGGCAACTATTGTGTGCTAGGAGGTGGAGTGGCCCGTCGTGTGAGCTGAAGAGAAAAAAAAGTTTCTCCACGAAGACGACGCAAACGTATTTATCTAAGATCCCCCAACAGCTCTCTGCTTTCTCATTTCGCGATCAGTATCAATCCATATCAATTGCAGACGAGTGTCTCAGGCAATCCCCAACCAGAAAATAATAACATCTTTCGCACGCATCATTCCAATTGCCCGGCCACCCCTTTCTAACCACCCTCGCCCTCACCCTCACCCTCACCTCCACCTCCTTTCTCATCCCCCCCCCCACATCATCAAACCCTCACATCAACATCGCCTGAACTATGTTTCGAACACAATTGCTTCGTCATGCTGCTCGGGCTGTGAGAGCTTCCTCCAGTCCCGTTAAAGCTCGCGCAGTCCCAACCCCTCTGCTCTCCCAGACAACCCGTAGATCATTCATGATGACTGCCCAAAAAGACCAAAAGGGCAAGAAGACCAATGAAGAGCCAGAACTAGAACATGAGGGCTCCTTCGCCCGTACCGATTCATCCGTGCAAGTTGAATACCCAGCAGAAGGCGAACTGCCCTCCAGCACTCCCGTTCAGGGCAGAGGCGGAGCACATCTGAAGCGTACGCTGGCGACTTACTCCCTTGAGGGGAGAGTTGGCGTAGTCACAGGTGGCGCTAGAGGATTGGGTCTGGTGATGAGCCAGGCAATGGTCATCAGCGGTGCCGATGTTGCAATTGTGGATTTAAACAGTATGTTTCCAGCTGCTCATATCAGAGCACTTGCTAATTGAAAATAGAGGAGGAAGCAGAGAAGCAAGCCGTGGAGCTTATGGCTTCTTTCAGAAAGGAGAACCCCGAAGCAACTAAGTAAAACCCTCTATGGAAAATGCAACATAACTCTCACTGACGGAATTATAGCGTTCCATTGGTCACCGCACACTATGCGGACGTGTCCTCGCCAGAATCCGTGGAGGCAGTGATCGCAGATATCATCAAGCAACACGGGAAGATTGACAACCTCGTCACTTCGGCAGGATTCACTGAGAACTTTGAGGCCATCAACTACCCCATCGACCGAGTCCGGAAGCTATGGGGCGTCAACGTCGACGGCACCTATCTATTTGCCATCGCCGTGGCTAAGCACTTGATGGCGCGAAAGGAACCAGGCAGCATGGTCTTCGTTGGCAGCATGTCCGGTTCCATCGTCAATGTGCCCCAGCCTCAAGCACCGTACAATGCTGCCAAGGCAGCCGTGAGACATTTGGCGGCCAGTTTGGCGGTCGAGTGGGCCCATGCTGGTATCAGAGTTAACTGTATTTCCCCGGGATATATGCTCACAGCACTGTATGTTACCTATCTTCATCTAAATTCTACGAGGTTGGCCTTGCTAATTTCTGCATCACAACAGTACCAAGAAGATTCTTGATGACAACCCGGAGCTTAAGAATCAATGGACATCTCTTATTCCCCAGGGCAAAATGGGTAACCCGGAGGATCTGATGGGACCGGTTACATTCCTGTTATCGGATGCTTCATCCTATGTCACTGGTAAGAATCTCCAATCCCTATCCCCCAAATAAAGGCCCCAGATTCGTCCTTCCCAAGCTCGTACAACTTCACTGCCGCTATTTTAACTAATATATCTACTTTCTTACAGGAGCTGATCTACGTGTGGACGGCGGCTACACCGTCACGTAAAAGAAGATATCGAGAATCCATCCATCCATCCTCGAACTTTTTTAATGATTTAATTTGGCGAACGCCATATAGAAGGCTGTGCGTGTACCGGAGTATGGAGTGCGTCCGATTATGGCTGGACTATCGGAGATGCCGATGTAGTACGTAGAGCGGTTTGAGAAGGCGGGAGTTCCATGCCTATTAAGATGGCAGTAATATTGTTCTTCTGCGGGAGCGGTTCCGTATTATTTTAGAATCTAAATAAAATCCAATTATAATCCCATTCGTGTTGGTCTGATTCTGCTACATCTTGACAACATTCAAAAAATCGGAACCGCAGTGCACCATTCTCCTACATACAATATCCACGTGTTGTTCCCTCGTTCCCCAAGGTAATCCAGCCACCGCCATCATTTCCTCTCTCCCCACAATCAGCTAGCAACGCAAGTTCCTATTTCCATCACATTTGCCGCCACCCATCCATACCCCAAATGGCCCAAACTCCAATTTTTCCTTCGAGAACAACACTTACCAGCACGTGGCCGGGGTAGCCAGCCAGCAAGCCAAGACTAGAAGAATAAAGTTTTGCCGCATATTTTACCCCTGCATTTCCAGGGTCCGGGGCGGTGGAGTGGGGAGAAGGGGGGGAAGAGCGGCGAGGGAGAAACGTTCTAGAACGCTGGGCGGCTATTGGCAGGGCTAGGCAGCTCGAAGATGGGGGTGTACGGATTATTATTAGGGCCTAGTATCAGGGTTTCTTGCTCTCGGTGGGCAGTGGCAGTACAACTCCTCTCTGAAGTAATAAAAGAACTCATGCGAGAAATGGTTCTGGATTCCTGTAGCGGCGGGTCGGGAGGCATGCGCTAATACGAAATATAGTACCCCGTATCGTCTTATTCCTTTTGCGCCTTGAGTGCCTAACTAGGTCGGTAAGGGGCTGCTGGAATAGGGAATAGGGTGAATCTCTTTTGTTTTTGTGGTTCTGGTGTGGTGGTGTGCACTGGGTATGCTTTGGCTACTAAGTGCCTATAGTCTGGTGGGTACAACCCTAAGACAACCGGTAGTTCTATGTTCAAAACCCACACATATTAATCCACTCCATCCCTCCCAACGAGGATCCAGCTATGAAACAAGACCCGAAACGTCGGCAATCAAATGTTAGTGTACCTTATCTTACCTACTCTCTATTCTCCCATGTTCGGGGGTGTCACACGACCCGAGGCGAGGCGACGCGACGCGACGTACCTACAGAACATACTCTACTGGGACTCTCCAGAGTACTCGCACTGTACATAGTGGCAGTACTACACATGACTCCAGAGTCCAGATGTTGCACCAACCCGGGACGGGAGATATTGACGACGGGCCTCGGAGGAAAACGAGGTCAGCAGCTCGATCGTATTTGGCATAAGAGCCTCGTTGCGCCTCCATTCCTCGGGAACCATTCGCAGGTACCCTACGTAAGTACGCCGTGCAGACGCCTGCCTCGTGGCTCTCTGGCATCATTGCTACCTAGGTACTCGAGCCAGTTCGCCCGCGTGATCACCGCAAATATGAAGAAGGAGCACGCGGCACCGCGGCATACCCAATCCCCAATACTCGGTGCATATTGCTTTGTTGTGGCGACCGAATGATCCAATTTCGTGCTTGCTTGCATCAGGGCATATCCGCGGGGGGCTCGAGGAAGGGCCCAGTGGCAGTGAGTGGCAGTGGCAAGTGAGCGGTGTGAGCAAGAAGCGGAAAACAAAGACGAAGCCATGAGGAGAGATAGAGGCATTGATTCCCCTTCATACTGCGTATGGGCCTATCGATCGAAAAAGAACGCATTATTGCGAACGTACACAAGCCACTTGTCAAGTTCCAAGAGGCATAAGTACCGGCGGGGGCCTCCGGGAACGATATTAAATATTGAATGATGCTGCGCACAAGAGCCGACCGTTCGGCGGTCTGACTTCCTCGGGGCGGGGCGCTAGACTCCAGAGTGTCTTTCTTCCCCTTGTGCCTGGAGGGCCGGACTCTAGCCTCGAAAGAGTTCAGGGTGTTGATCAGGAGATATATATACGAAGTACGGAGTATTTGGAGGGTACTTCGTATGTTATTTGTCGCGAGCGAGTAGCTGTACGTACAGAAAGGGGCTCGAAGGGCGGAGTTGTCAACTCCGCCGGGCCTGTTGGATGTATCCATATCCGTCCCGTGTAAGTTCCAGCTAACTATAGATATTGATATTAACAATATCGATAATGCGCCTACTGTACGTATCTAGGATTATAAGCACGAGTACGATGCTAGGGATATGTAGCTAGCTGGATGCACAAGAGCGATCCTCAAATAGCACCTCATAGTTCAGTCGGGCTTTAGCCCCAGATACCAAAGCACAAGTCAAAGACAAGCACAGGGACAAGGACTTAAGCATCCCTCCGTACAAGTGACGAATAGGTAGAGGCAGTAGGTGCAGTACCTGGCTGCGAAGTCCTTACTCCGTAAGCCCGCCGCCATTGCATTGCACTCCCTAGAATTGCAATAACTGGCTCGCGGCATGTCACGATGGCCCTCGTGATCGAAAGCCGGCCGTCAGCTGCAAAATCGGGGCACTGGGGCTGTTGTAGGTCGGCTGGTATACTTATAATTGGTACCAGATCAGTACCGGATCGTCGACCCCTGGCCTCGTTGCAGAATTGACCCGAGTACCAGTTCCGATTAGGTACATGTACAGTACAGTACCTTCGCTATGTAACTTAGGGTACCTAGTAGTAGAGCATTGTTCGTAGCCAATACCGAGGGACTTCTGCCGTGGTCGTGGCTCTGGTTCTGGCTTTGGCTCTCAACTCTGCCCGGGCTTTGTCTCATGATCCTCAACGTCAAGTTAACTTGCCAACGCTCTCCCTCTCCCTCTTCCCTCCACATTGCGCTAGACCGCGACTCCACTCCACTTTGTTCTTAGGGGCTAATAATAAGGAGAAAGTGGCTCACGTTGCATCGCTGCTCACCACTAGTACTGAGTCACCTCATGGTTCCATGTTCTCATTGTCCCTTATTCCTCCCTGCCGTCACCAACTGGCTTACCTCCCGAGTCTTCTTATTACCTATCCGTTCCGGTCTTTGGTACTTGCTCTCCAACCCCGAATCCAATCAATTCCCAACTCTCCAGCCGGGCTCTCCAGCTCCGACCTGTCTCCTCCAGCATACTCAGTGCCGTACAAATCCCACATTACTCGCCCACAACGAGCGCTTTACCTGCCAAGTTGAGCAACCTCGCCGCTCATCAGCTCGCAGTGTGATAAACACTGCTGCCTCTCCCCTCCGGCCCATCTCCCGGCAGGTTGCACCAGCCATATACGGAGTAGCTGGCCACTCCTTTGAGCTAGAACGCTGACAGATTCCGAGCCATATCCGTGCCTGAGCCCCCCATCAGCTCGCCTTGGGCAGACATCCTCGATTCTTCACTGGCACTGGCACCCTCTTCGACAACCCATCCGTCGCCGGATACTTTCATCCGTGGCTTGGAAGTCAGGAGCGTCGGGATCCCGGAGTTCATAATTCAGAGTTCAGGGTTCAGAGCTCAGAGTGCAGAGTGCAGAGTTCAGAGGGTCCCCACTAGGAAAAGTCGAAGAAGCCCTTAGGGCGCCTCTAGGAGTACAAGCCTGCTCCAAGGAGCACAGCGGACAGCGTACAGAGCACTTGTACAAGGTGCAGCCCACGGGGCGCAGGTCAGGTTCCAGGGCTCCCAGCGGTGGACGGCGGACGCAGGGCGCCTGGCCTACCAGTCCCAAGTACAGAACAGACTCTCTCCAGAGTACAAGACAGAAGGACGGTGCCACGGTGGTAACTCTACTCTAGTGCTCCCAGACTCCCTCCCAGCGCTCCCTCCCAAGGGCCTGGACCGACAGGGCCTTCCACGGTTCCACCTCCCTTCCCCTGGGCCCTCGCACACCTCGACTGCGCTCCCAGATCGCACATATCCCACATATATCACATCCCTATCACTTATCACATTTCGCATCGCGCCTCCGACCTGCGAACTGCCACCTCCCGCTGCCCGCTGCAACTTCTCGCGCCCTATCTAGGTACACCACTTACTTCCCCGTACAAGCAACATCTCTCCATTCTTCCGCCGCAAACTTCGCTGGGCTTTGTACTTTGCACTCCCCCCCCCCCAAGCCGCCGGTCCAATTATTATCTCTGGATGCCGCGTCGTTTGCCGTCCGCAGCACTCAGACGCAGCACCTTTCTAGGTAGGCTTGCCTGCCTCGAAAGAGCTGCTGCCAACCCCACTATCGCCACCTCTCCGCGCCCTTTGGCGTCCCTCCGATAATGTCGACGATTCTACCCAAGGGGATTGTGGTCAACTCCCCGCAGGGTGAAGACTCCATAGAGAGAATCGGTGCAAAACCCTTAGATCTGGCTGAGATCGCCGGGTATTGGAAAGGTAGCTCAGCTCAGCTAGAGCCTTCCCTGTTACTTCTTTCCCCCCCCCCATCGGCACTCACTCCCCCTTCTACATTCCACCAATCCCTTCCTCCACCACTTCACTACATGCGCCCGCAATGTTTTGATCTGATCTGGCGCAGTTTATACCACCACGAAGCGTAGGCTCCTCGATCCCACGGCGGAGCGCCTGGAGAATTACTGGTGGCGCATATGGGGCAGTCGAAAACGTGAATTGGAAGCCGCAACGGTGGCGCGGCTCTTTCGCTATATCTCCCATGGCCCAACTTTTGTACCCCTCCGAGGACCTGCAAATCGTGATGAAGGAACTCCGCCTTTGGTATGACTGCCCGCTTGCGATTGTGTCGTGCCTTGCCATACTGAATGTGGATGCGTAGGAAAACCAGGCCCGATATGCGCCGGCAGCCTCCAGTGCAACGACTCTTCATCATCCGACCCGGAATCGACAAAGCACAGTTACCTCGTCCGCTACTTCTAGGGCCCCTACGGCCATGCCACATCCGATTCTTAAAAAGACCAGGGGCCCTTCTACGACGGGGCCACGTCCGACGGCCCGGTTTGTCTCTCCCCATGACTCCGAAGAGGAGCGCGATTCAAGCTCATCCGCTGGCTCTAATTCACATGTTGTCGTACAACCTCCTTCGCCCGACGGCGATAATGTAAAGTTGGACGGGAAGCTGCCTGCCTCCGGAAGGAAAAAGCCTGGTTTTGTTGCCTCGACAGCCGGGAAGAAGAAACGACCCGTTATCTCCCGCCGCCAGAGTTCACAGACCTCCCAATCATCTACAGACAGATCATCTACAGGCAAATCACCTACAGGCAAATCACCAACAGACAACAGAACTGCTGACTCCATAGGATCAACGCAGGCATCGCTGCAAAGGACACAGCCTGAGACGTCTGAACAGGAGCAGGGTCGCCCCAAAAAGACCACTCAGTCGAAGTTCCAAGAAGAACTCTCTCCCCCGCACCGCTCATCGGAAACAACACCAGCGTCCAAGGACCAGGGTCCGTCAAATGGCATCCATTCGAAGAATTATATGTCACCAGACTCGAGTGGACGGGAGAGTCAAATGATCAAGCCGGAGCAGGCTGAGCTTGATGCGGTAGAGCAAGGCCATTCTCACCATCCTCGTCCTACAATGACTGGAAAAGGATCCAATGAGCATACTGGATCCGAGGTGGAACAACGTGGTTTGCACCGCGAGCCCCTCGAACATGCCCAACCGCATGTGCCTATCGAGAAGTCTCCGAGGCAAGAGGCATCCCCGTCATTGGAGAACGACCAAGGCCATACTCACCATAAAACACCCAAACCACGTTCTAGCGGAAGTAACGAGACCATGGACGCCCCTCGTCCGTTCAAAAGTGCTGCCAGTTTGGCACCTACGCTTACTGCGGCCACGGCGCATATTGCCCTGGGCGATCCTATAGGCAACGGATCTAGACACTCTCCAACGCCCCCATCGCCCAAGGCTGAGACAAGCAAAAGCAAAGATCAGAATCAGCGGCGGCAAGCCGACATGTTTGCGAAACGACCCGTGCAGCCAATAGCAGACGCGGTAGTTCCAGCACCTGCGGGCCCATTGAGCAAAAGCAAGAGCCAGCTCACTTTATTACTGGAAAAGGACCGGGCAAGGTCTGGTAACCATGTGTCGTCGAGCAGCAAACGATAAACCGTGAGAGTATTAGAAAGAGGTATATCTTGTAAATAAACCCCAACTTCAGGGAATAGGCGACGCCGAGCTGTACACGTAATTAGCTCGACAGGAAAAGTTAAAGGGGAAAAATAACATGGGGAAATGCGACTTGTCATATTTTTATTATTTTTTTATTGGGACGCCAGGCCACCTAGCTGCATTAAATTGGCGCTTTGGGTAGGATGGGACTTCGTTCAGTATGTACTGGGGGGGGGGTTGATTGCATTTCTCTGGGCGTTGATTTCTGAGCCGGGCGTGGGCCTCGGCATCTATCTATGCATACTTTTACGCGTCAACGCTGGGCTGGGGCTTTCTAACCCCATTGTATTTTTATCTGCATGGAATATAGGCATGGCACACACGGTAGGATTTGTACAAATGTTTTTAGGGTATACATAATGAGAAATTTGTGGCCATGTAGGGAGTTGGAAGTTGTTCGTTTACGAGGAGTCGTCAGCCCGAAGAGGAAGCGGCAGAACATTGGTTGCTGCGGGTTCGTAAGTTTCCTTTCTACAGGTTACCTAAACAACTGTGCTTGTCATGCATTCGATAAGTCATCCGCTATTCTCGATCTGTGGAATAGGTATCACAAAGCTTCAGAAACAACTCGTACCACCAACCAGCCTGGCCCAACAGACGCCGCAACTGCAAAGTGTTGTGAGCTAATCAGCTGAGTCCACGTCGAGGCATTCCCCTCCATCGCGACACCGGGAGTTAAAATGATGCCGGCAGCCAACGGGAGGCTTAACATCAATCATGACTTCTGCTTGCATTGAAGATTACCACGTTACACAAAAACCCAGCCTTTGCTTCTCATTACGTTATTGTCATATTTGCTATTGCGTTTGATGTGTGGGGGTGGGAGCATGGTTGATGAAAGAGGGGGTTGTGATATTTTGAAAACACGGGTATTTCCAAAACTCCAAATGTCAAACAATCCCGAATTCTTCGCCCTGCAAAGAAATGGCGTTCCGCTGCGGATCTTGTAATAGATCGTTTGGTAGCCAGCGTTCATTAGATCAACATCTCGACTCCCCTGCTCACAACGCCCGCTGTCAAGAGTGTGATAGGACCTTTGGCAGTCAAAAGGCCCTTAAGCAGCACCTCGAATCTCCTGCTCACGTCCCAGCTCCCGTATACGAGTGTCTGGAGTGCAATCAGAGCTTTGGCAAGCAAGAGGCCCTCGACCAGCACCTCAGCTCTCCTACTCACGTCCAAGATCCAGTGTACGAGTGTCTCGACTGTAACCGGAGCTTTGGCAGTCAGGAGGCCCTCGACCAGCACCTCAGCTCTCCTGCTCACGT
>NW_022474205.1:2336253-2578136 GCF_003357145.1 Venustampulla echinocandica | reverse complement strand
AGTCAGGAGGCCCTCGACCAGCACCTCAGCTCTCCTGCTCACGTTCCAGATCCAGTGTACGAGTGTCTCGACTGTAACCGGAGCTTTGGCAGTCAAGAGGCCCTCGACCAGCACCTCAGCTCTTCCGTTCATGTACCAGATCTAGTGTACAAGTGTCTCGAGTGTGATTCGAGCTTTGGCAACCAAGAGGGCCTTAACCAGCACCTCAGCTCCCCCGCTCACGTTCCAAATATAGTGTACAGATGTTTTAAGTGCAGTATAAACTTTAGCAGTCAGGAGTCCCTCCAGCGGCATCTTCGTTCTCCAACTCACCTCTTCAAACGAGAAGGACGGCCTGTGGACCATATCGATGACTTCTTTCAGGCCTATCCTTCTTTTGACTATGATCCATCCGGACCCGTATGGACGCAATTCAATCGTCTGCGCGATGACTTTAAATGGAACGATGGCGATTACGAAATGCGGCAGGCGAGGCGGGGGTTCAAGACTGCAATGGTACAGCAGTTTAATAGCGTCTATGGAACAGACGAAGAGAATCTAAATTCGTGGCAGAGGCTATGCCTCGTCTTGAGAATTAACCCTATACCTGATGGCTTAAAGAAATGTCGCGAGGTGGGTTTTCACTGCCTTCCTATTGACCTAACTTAGCATTCATCCATCAATGATTTTCGGAGAGGCGTGGCTAACCAGGACCAGCGAGTTCGTCAGACGCATGTGAATCTCGTGGACCTCGTAGATACCCCGCGGACTGGAGTAGAGGCAAATATTTTCCCAAGACTCGAGCTGCTACGGCACTATACAATCGAGACTGGGAAGTTCTTTCCTAAAAGTCATGCAAAATCTGGAGGATTGCTACGATTCTTGCTTCGGGAAATCCTCAATCCAAGCGTCCGTAATTCATGGTAACTGTTGACAAATGTCTCTCAGACCAGGTAGCCTAGGTGTCTGGCATCAACTTTCACAAGTTAATTCTAATCGTCTCCTGTTACGCATGGAAGAGTGGATTTCAACCACATAGGTCTCGCTATATATTGTACGCGGATTTAGAGACTCGTCCATCCGTTTATTCCACAGCTTCACGAGAAGTCAATACCTTACTTCTGGCTCTAGTAATTATACTCACCGAAAGGCCACCATCACCATCATTAACTATCACCGGTGAACTGTTCTCCTCTGCTCTCGAAGATAATTTTCCAAATGCATCACAAGGGAACATATATCAGGGGAATTCATGCTGTGCCGATCTCCGCACAAGCAAGAGTATTCTGAATCCATTTTCTCCAACTATCGAGCCTAACTTCCTAAGGCATCCACCGGCTGGCCACATTAGAGTCGGCTTCAAGAAGCGGAAGCTTGTTCGGCATCATTGAACGAGTTGGGGAAATCGGAAGGATGCATTCATTTCGTCTCTAGGTGCAACATCAATTCTGATATAGTACGAAATGCGGAGACAAGACAGGGAAGCCAAGTGTTCGGAAACAGCTGACTAAACACTGCCAACCCTAAGTCCTACAGCCATCTCTATCTCGATTCGCTACTTCGTACGTACATAGTGATTTTGAATTGTGGCTCGGCATCATGTCGTCAATTACAACGTACGTGCCAACAGTTCATGACTTGAAGTTCGTGGCTTGGAGGGAGATTAAAGGGCGGAAAGAATATCTCTAGTAGGAATTTATCTCTTATAAGACTGGGCAGGACTCTACCTTCCAAGGCCTTTCCTATCTACATCTTCTCGTGTTTTTCATTAACTCTTTCAACGCATAATACGCATTGCTCGTGGAGTATAGTACCTTGTAGTACATATTTCTATCCTAATTATCAAAATCAACACCACTTTTCTCGAAATATTGAGCCGACCTGATGCTTTCTTTTCTCATCCCAAGTGTGATGCTGATGGGTCTAGTTGGCGCCAGCTTCCCACCAAAACCTGAAGGCATCACCCTCCTACCAATCATACGAGATCAACACGTTCTTTTGGTTCTTTGAATCACGCAATGACCCAGTTAAACTCGCCGCTTGCCATTTGGTTTCAAGGAGGTCCAGGAGTTCTTTCAGCCCCCGGAGCTCTGGGAGAGAATGGCCCTGCAGGGTCACGCCGGACTCGAAAAACACGGTTCTTAATCCATGGTCCTGGAACAACCATGTCAACATGCTCTACATTGATCAACCTGTCCAGACCGGTTTCTCCTATGACACGCTTGTCAATGGGACAATCAATCAGATCCACTCGCCCCTCGACATAACGGTCGAGGACTTTTCTATCTCCGGAGTCCCAACTGTCAATAACACTTTTCTCGTCGGTACTTTCCCCTCTACCAATCCACTCAATACGGCAAGCTTGACGACGACCGCCGCTTTTTCTGCGTGGCAGTTTATGCAAACTTGGACTCAAGAGTAAGAGCAGCCACGACTGGATATATTCTGCACTAACTTACGTTTTCCTGATTTCCTGAGTATAAGCCAAAATATGACCAGATCAGCATCTGGACCGAGTCATATGGTGGTCACTATGGACCCACGTTTGCAAACTTCTTCGAAGATCAAAATGACAGGATAGAGAATGGCGAGATTAAATCGCCGGCAACAAAGCTCCATTTAGACACTCTCGGAATAGGGAATGGGTGCATTGATATCGAATCCCAGATCTCGGCATATCCTCAAATGGCATTCAATAATACATATGGTCTGCAACTTATGACCGAGGCCGAATATCAATCAGCTCTTAGCAGTTATCCAAAATACCAGAGTCTAATCGAGTCATGCAGATCAGCAGAGGCATCTTCTGCTCTGAGCGAAACTGCAGCTGCAGCTTGCTCGGAGGCATATGGTTTCTGCTTCAAGACAATGTGGGCGACGTACAACGAGCACGGCCGAAACGTCTTCGACATTGGATTACCACTTATTAGTTCATGGTCGCCTAAATTTGCAGCTGGCTATCTGAACCAAGCGGAAGTCCAACAAGCCCTCGGTGTTCCTCTAAACTTCACGGGGCTGTCTACAGGAGTTGCGAGCGCCTTCGATGCCACAGGTGACTTTGCTCGAGGAGGAAATCTTAAGGCTCTTGGGTCACTCCTAGATCGTGGAGTCAAGGTCGCCCTGATGTATGGTGACAAAGACTACCAATGCAACTGTAAGCTAACACTTGCCTTCCCCCACCTCTCTTATATGCATTTCTCTAATCCTATTCGTTCTCTAGGGCTCGGCGGCGAAAATGCATCTCTCCATATCCCATCTACCCTCAGCGCGGGCTTTAGGAGCGCGGGTTACGCCTCCCTTGACACAAATAGCACATACTCAGGAGGATTCGTCCGCCAATACGGATACCTCTCCTTCACGCGCGTGTTTAACGCCGGCCATGAAGTACCATGGTATCAGCCCGAGACGGCGTACCAGATATTCACACGTGCGATGCTCGGCACTGATATTGCCACAAGTACGATCCCTCTCGGGAGCGGGGAGGAGTATAAGACAGAGGGCCCCCAGAGTTGCTTTAGTGTCAAGACACAGGTGGCTGAAAAAAGGGAGAGGGTGTGCTATCTTTGGGTGTGATGGAGACTTGTACGCCAGAAGAGACCGCATTGCTGCTTAGTGGGTCTGCGATTGTGAAGGATTTCATCCTCGTTGGGAGGATTGGAGGGAATGTGACTGACGGGAGTACGTAGACCCTGCTTGATGAGTATATATACGACCTCCCCACTCACAGTGACACGTAGATTCCACAGCACCGCCATCTAACAATGCATCATCGGCGAATCCTACCAACCCCGCTCACCCTTCGGTGACGTTGACGTCTGCTTCTGCAGCTCTGTCGCCAACGATGCTTTTCTCGCTGCTGGGGTTGCTGCTGCGACTTGGTTAGTTTATTTGGAAAGCATGGTGGGGAATGGCATGAGGGTTGCGGATGGTTTGTGTACAATGTATCTATGTGATATGGGGAAGCAAGATCACTTTTCTGTGGGGGTACTAATCATATTATCAAACTTTAACACATAATTCAATGTACTCCATCACAAAGATAAGCCGGTCTTTACATGAAATTCTGAATTTTTCCTAAATCCTACAACTGCTAGTAACTGCCTGTTTTCGGGTACTGTGACACCCCTCAAGCTAATAAATAATACACACTAGCGCTTTCTCTCTTCTCCCTCCGGGGGTCTCGCTCGAGCGAACACACTATAAAACACCATATCCTTATAATAAAAATACACGTCCGACTATGAGGGACTCCGCTTCCGCAAGCTTTTCTTTTCTGTTTCTTGTAATTCTTTCCCCGTCCGTGGCATGATGATGCCCCTATCAATTTTATATCCCCGTCCGGTCCGTGACAACGCCTGAGGTAAAATACAGAACAGATAAACAAGAAGAACAATAAAGGGGGGACTAGTTTCGACGTATGCTGCCAGCTCTTCCAATCCCAAACCATTTCTTGCCGCCTACAGGAGCAGCTTTGGCGTCTCCTCCGTCTACTTCGGCGGTGGAGGCGTTGTTGCGAGTAGGATCTTCGTCGGCGGGAACGTCATACCTAAATGATTGTGATCGGTTGCCGGATCCTACCCCTGCGGAGACTGGCCGGTGGCTAGGCCGTGTGCGCTTGATGGGCGGTGGGGTGGCACTTGCTCCTACATCCATACCATCATCGACATAGCTGGGAGCTTTAGTTGTGTCAGTTTTGGTGGCTGGGCTGGATGGGCTGCTTTCGGATCTTCCGAATATACGGCCGGATAATCGGGAGATCCTCGAATCCTTATCCTTTAATGGCGAGTTTGTCGTGGGCGATTGGCTCGGGGGGTTGGGTTGTCCTTTAAGCTTGGTGGTTGCTGTAAGTGAGGAGCGGCGGTCAGGAGGGTATGGCTTCGACATTTCGACAGGTGTTCCATGCTGGCTAGAATTATTCTGTTCATTTTTCATCCTGCTGCGACGTGGGGTGATCGTATCGTCGCTTCTAGGATATTCTGTTCGGATTGATCGTTGAACCGACCGATGTCTATCAGATGGAAGCGACGGGAAGTATGATGGCCCGCTCAACATCACATCTCGACCCCATTCCTCAGTTCCGCCAAATGTAAAGAGATCTGGTGTCATTACACGTTGCGGATGTCGGTAGGATGGCGGATTGTACTTGCTGGCTGAACTGGCTATACTAGCTATATCACTGAAATCGTCCTGCGTCTCAGTGTCCCATCCATGGCCATCGCGTCTACTTGTCACTGTTTCACCAGCACTGCGGGGTCGCACAGACACATCGGAACGAGATGGATGAAAGCTCTGGAACACCGCCGTGTTATTGAGGAATGTTTGATTCTCCGAGCCCCGCTGGCCCCGAGGAACTTCATCTCTTGAATTCTCCAAGTGCTTTAAGGTATCGCTGCTGAAGGTATCTGGGGTTGGGGGTAGGGTCTGGTGGCGTTCGAAGCTGGTTTGATCCCTCACGGCCCGGCGAAGGGTCTCTTTCGATTTTCGTTGCACCTTGGCAGTTTGGGTTGGGCCTGGCAATTGGGATCCGGCAGAAATGAGAGAATGGTTTTGCGTGGCAAGAGTGTGCTTTAACCTCTCGAGCTTTTGCAAAGGCGACTGGAGGACATCATTGATCGATCGGTATTGGCTCTTCATCCCCATACTGCGGGCCGATGGCCGCGCGGGAGTAACCGCAGGTACCGGCCGTTCATCTATCCACTTTTCAACCGCAACTGACGCACGATGCTTTCTCTCTGGTGGCGGAGACTCGGACTCTTCTTCCTGATCAGAAACTTCCAGTAACAGAGGCTTCTCCCCGTAGATGCTAACGAACGAGCTTTCGCTAAGCGTACTGAGTCGTGGGCTGTCCATCCCATCCCCCACCAACGTGGGCAGTGTCACATCGCTGTGGCCATGATTGGCGGGGAGATACAAGCTGCGCAAAGCTTCAGCACCTTCGCTCTGCTCGGATAAGAAGGACGGCATGCGCACAACCGAGTTGGAGGACCGAGTCGGTTTTAGGTCGTCGAGCTGTGGCGGAGAGCTAGGAATATCGTCATCCTGGCCTGGCCGGAAATATGTCGATTCGAAGTCTGCCTCGATGGCCTTCACCCCCTCTCTCTCCTTCATCAGGCGGTCCACTTTGTCTTCCAAAGTCACGATGATGCCAACAGCTTCTTCCACCGCGTGATCTCTCTTCTCCAACTCAGCCAGCAATTGTTCGTTCACCTCCTGCAATTCCACCTGTTCTTCAATCTTCTTCTCCGCTGCATCAAGCTGTGCTTCGAGAGTTTCTTGTCGTTGCCGTCGGTGGAAAAGCTCAAGCTTGAGGTCGAAATTCTGTTTATGTAGAGTAGAAACTTGCTGCATAACAATTAGCCATGTCCGTAAAAAAAATTTAAGCCTGCGAATAAAAACGTACCTCTTCAATCTGCTTCACGCCCATTCCTTTCCCCGTGGCCACGTTCCCAGAGATTGGTCTCCGCTCATCCCTCGCCATCGTTGCGGTGATGGGCGAGCTCTGCCCTCCCCTCTCCCCAAGCACGCTCGTATCAATGCTCCCGCGTCGCATCAGCCTGGCACTCTCGACCTTCCTCTCCCTCAATCGATCCTGTAGCAAGCTCGAGCCAGCCGACGAAGGCACCCGCGAACCGGTACTTGTGGTGCTTCGCAGGGGAAGGTGGGCTACCGAGCCATTGCTGCTGGATGCTGGTGTCATTCTGGTATTGCTCGACGAGCTTGAGCCTGGACGCGTACTGCGACTTCGTCGTGAGTCCTGGCTGCTATCCTCCATGCTAAAGTTTGAAGAGAATTTTGCCCTCACGTTCTGTTTGCTGGGCCGGGTTTGTTTCGCGCGAGGACGGTGAGAAGGGGGGAAAGGCGCAATGATATCGCGCAAACGCCTGTGTGTGCAGGTTGTATAGTCGTGGGTTTGGCAAATATAGGGAAAGGATGCGCCGTTGGTACTAGGGACCTAGGCAGCGGTGAACTTGGGGTGTAGGGACGTGCAGCGCAAGGGGTTGTTTATATTTTTTTCAGTACTTGTAAAATGGGCAGAAACCCTCCGTTAATGGGTTTAAGCAAGATGCGAATAAAAGTCGAGTAAGTGAGTGAGTGAGTGATTATGCGCTGTCTAGCATAAGTGCGTTGTATTTTGGGGAGTTCTTGTGACCTGCCGTAGAGTTGTGTTTTGATTTTACAGGGTGGAGAGGGAACAAAAGGGGTATTGAAAGGGAATCCTGGCCCGCTCGTAGGGCAAAGCAGTAAAGGATTCAATGGTTCGCTACGTAGTGCTGGTACTGGCACAAAAGGAACGGCACGTATTACTTCGTACAATGGTAATGATTGGCACAATGTCCGGACTGCCAACAATAAGGAGTCCGGCAAGTCAAAGAAAGGCCTTATTAGCTAGTGGCTGCCGTTGCCAGGACCCCGGGAACGACTAGCCAACGGCGGCCGAGCGCTAGGCTTGGTGGCTTGGTGACCGAGCTGAGCCTGGGTTGATTCGGTTGCAGAGTTTGCAGAGTTGCAGTTGCGTAGGGGGAGAGTTACTAGAGCTACTCGAGTTACTAGAGTTGCTAGAGTTTCCAGCGTTATCACAAGTGTGCTCGACTAGCCCAGAGTTAGCGGTGCCCGGATCGCAGCCGGGTCGGGCTCGGGCGGCAACCCATTCGTCGGAGAATTTGCCGGGAGGAGCCAGGGGCCTGTTCCCGGCAGCCAGAGGAGCGGGCCGTGCGTAAAGGGGGGGAGGCTGGGGAGGCTGGGGAGACTGGGGCATGGATTCTAGGCGTTGTGGAGTAACAAGGCAGAAGCGGAAATGGGTTATTCAAATTCAAGAAGTCTCTGGATCACGAATATCAGTCGGCGACATACAACGAACAACAATCTATCTATCAGTCTACGGAGTATTAATCAATCAATCATCCTCTATCCCTACTAAACAGATCACTCCATAATTGCTTGAACCCATACATAGGCTTCTTGTCATCATACACCTTCGCCTTACCCTGGGAAAACGTTTCCAGAGCCCCTCCTCCTGCAGGTTTATAGCTTCCAGTAACGTCTCTTGCGCGGGGTTGAGTAGCTCTTTCTCTGATTTCTTGCGCCAGCTGGGGCGCAACATCGGCGTAGCAGTTTCGGAGCTCGCGCTCGAGGGAGAAGTATGGCTTTTTGGCCAGTTCTGGCGCCATTAGGTTGTACGACCTGGTTAGACTGTTTAGGTTGGTGATGGCGAGTTGAAGATACGACTGCTCACCCGCTTCCCACTCAGGTAGGCGAAAGGGTGCTGGAAGGGGACGGCTTGGTTGCGGCTGAGCCTTTGGAGTTTCCCCCGTTGATGCTCCGGGAGATTCCGAGACGGCGATTTCGACATCCTTGGTCTCTACTGGAACTTGGATTGAAGGCGGGTCGCTTGCTGAGGGGGATGTAGGTTGCTGGGCGATCTTGACTATGACAGGACTGGCCGTGGCATTCCCTCCCAGAGCAATCTTTTCCACGTCTTGTCTCCTGGGATTATGCAGCCTCTCCGCTTCTGCATAGATATCCGCTTGTCGCATTTGATCTTCAAGAGTCCCTCCACGACTTGCAATCGTTCTTGCGGCATGACGCTTCCACTCATACCGCAGCCGGGCACGAAGTGTACTTGCCGTCTTGACAATCTCTTGTTGTTTCTCAATCCAAGGAGGGACGATAGCCTGCTGTTGAATCATCCTATTCATTAGGTATTCGGTCGTATCCACGAATGGATTATCAGCTCCCGGATCTCGTTTGATTGCTTTCCCTCGTGGAATGTCCTGAAACCATCAGTTGGTGATTATATCATATTTTGAGTCCATCCGTACCTTGAATTGCCCCCTTGCAATAGCATCCTCGATCCTCTCATTCGCCAGGGCGGCTAACCCACCAGGGGAATTCGGCATGGCCCGAGCAGCAGGCATAAATCTTTCTTTTAGTTCTTGCCTCAGAGCAGCCCTTTCCTTGTCTGACAGTTGCGTGTCCTTCGAGGTTGCATATATAGATGTCTTGTCCTTGGCATTGGCAATCCGCTGCCCCGGTCGCTGCTTCGGCGTTCTCTTAAACCTGAGATCAACAACTGGGTCCGGTATCTGGGTAGGGCCTCGAAGGCCAGGTTTTAAAGGCTTTCGCGCATCGTCCACCATTCGTAGCATCGTATCTTCAGGAGCTTCGTCACCCGCCCATGTTTGCGCCGTAGCGATATCCCGAGAGCCTTTCCCAACGTTGGATGTCAGCCCAGCTTCCGTGAAGGCGGTGAGATTCTCTTCTCGAAACTTGTGCGCCTGAACCCTCTCCAACAGTTGGTCTTTCAACTCGTCCGAAAACCCTGCCTCTTCTACTGCTTTTCGACCCGCTCGGCCACCTTCCAGAAGGGCATCCTCAGTCGCTTGCGCGAGGCGTCTAGACATTGCCCCTTGTTTCTGTCCATGATTGGACTGTGGCGACGTAGATGATTCGGGCGTCGGATATTTCTCAGATGGTTCGGCTTCGATCGAATGGCGCTCCTGCTCTGCTATCTTGCTGGAGACTCGAAGTGGCGAGAGATGAGAGAAGGACCGCGATGCGAATTGGGACCTTGGGTAGCCATTATGGCGTTGAACAGTTCGCAAGCAGCGAGCGCAGATATGTGGTGAGTAGTATCGTAAGTTGGGCATATAGAAGGGAGGCAAGGAGATTGTTGCTGGTGTGGGAGACTTTTGGTAGAGGTAGAAGGCAGATAAGGTATATCATAACGCTCACGCCGACAACACAACCGCGCGCCGCCTTCCGATAGGCGATAACATTAACGCCGACTAGTGGGCCGAAACTAGAACACCAACCATTTCCTCACGGCAACGCCAATTTTGAGGACCCCTTGACGAGCAAGAAAAGGCCATAAACGACGAGACCGGTATCAAAGAGCACACGCAGTTGCCAAAGACCACACCTTTGTAGAGGATTGCCCAGTTGTCAGGGGCCACATCGCTCTCAATATTTTGGGCCATCCCTCCTTCTGATCTGCTAATGCGGTAATGTTGGTGACAAAGTTATGGATTAATGTGAAACCATATGGGCGATATGTGTAGAATATGGCTGCAAAATATTATTAGCAAGCCCCTGATAAGGCGATCTAGCGAGGATATGTAGTTTAAGTTTACTGAGGGGTGAGATTAAGATGTGTTTTTCTTGCCAAACATCCGATATATCGGCGGTGGAGAAACCGAGCGGTGGTTCAGCAGGAGGATGAGCTAAGTATGAATATTCCACTGGATGTTTGCCTTCTGGAGCATCGGGCAGCGGCGGACTGTGGTAAACCCTAAAAGCACTCAGTAAGACAAACTCGTGGTCTATAGGCCAACTTGTCAATCGCTCCCGGCCCTCCTAATGTTATTTAGAACTAATCCTATAAATTTTCTAGGCTATAGCTCAACTATGATTCGCAAGCCACAATTGTGATTCGAGAGTCCAAGTGATAACACGGATTAACTATCCGCCCTATATGTACCTACAAACACTTTCCCGTTTGTACGCTTCATCCTACACCCTTAAAAAAGTTGTGGACATCCAGTCTCAATATTAAGTTCACTGTTCTTTCGACTTCTAAATCATTTTTCCTATGGATAGCAACGCCTCGGAGCTGAAGTCCACTGCTGACACCCTTCTTCGTAAGCCTCTAGGCCATGGCACCTCTATCCTGATCACCGTCGACGCACACTAACTGCGACCTAGTAAATAATGATACCTTTTACGGGTATCAATGGACTTGTTTCTCTTCTCCTCAAGATGGACCGCTTCGCTCGCGGGCCGAACTGTTTTTGGCATCCGTGAATTGGCTTGCACTCCTAGGTTACGCATCTAACAAGCGGAATGGAATCACCTGCAAGCTACTCCCCGATATTGGCCTTGGTACAATCAACCACATGGTTCGAATTGTCGAATTTGCAGATAAATCCCGATGGGTGGCGCGACTCCGAATGCCTCTCCTCGCAGAATTCTGTTCCTGTGAAGATGTTTTAAAGGCGGAAATATGATGAATTGTGAATTTAACACTATTTCTCTTGTGCGGCAAAGACTAGCATACCTACCCCTCAAATCCACGCATTTGAGGTAAAACGCGATTGCAGCAGAAAAGCACCATTCGTGTTAATGGACTGCTTGAAGGGTAATGTGGGAATGGATTTAGGTATGAAGGTACCGCCTGAGTATATGCAAACATTTTACGCAGTCTAGTAAAGTTTCATGTAGGTAAGCTACTTGTATGTAGAACACGGAGGGATAACTAATTATATTTGCCTACTCTAGGTCCACCTATCCGCGGTACTGCTGCCTAAGATCGGGACAATGGTCTCTATAAATAGGGACGGCACGTATCAGCAAGGCCCAATACCAGGACTGGGTGGCCCCCTTGACACAGCAACTGAGTTCTTTAGAGCATGGGTGACCAATGCCCAATTCGGTATGTCGGACGAGGGACTGCGAGAAGCATCGGGCCAATATGCTACTGAAATCATTCCTTCAGTCGCCTCTTTTGCAGAATCTATTAGCAAGTTAGCTAGTAGCCTGTTTACCCATGATCACGGCCCCTTCCCTCTCTGCCACGGTGACTTTGGACATATCAACATTATTGTTGATGATAAGTATCACGTCCTCGGCATGATTGACTGGGAGGCAGCCTTTGCTGGGCCGTGGGAGATGTTTGGAGATTTCCCTTTGAATATTTCAATAGTTCCACCTGCAATGGATGCCCCATGGAACTACGACGAAGGAGGATATCCCAAATGTGCTGACCTGGTACAAAAATTTGCGGACCAACAAGACTATACATAGCTGCTGTGAGGCATGAGGAGAGTGGCCATGACGGGAATATATGTTTATCAGAAGTGCTAGGGGATTCAAGAAGACAGCAATTCGTAACTGCGATGAGGCTCTATCAGAATGGAAACGCTGGATGGTACTCTAAACTGATCGATAGGTTTTATGAGTAATATGGCCCCTCAACATGCTCGTTGGCTCTCCCTCCTAATCCATCATTCCGTAAGGCTAACTGGCCAGGCACATTTTTTCCGGCCACCCACGCCCACGCCTCTTAGGGCCCCTAGGAGCTCCTGAAGTAGATAAGCGCTATTACAGACTCTCCTGTGGCAGCAGTAACTTGCGGTGGAGAGAGGTTAACCTCGCCACAAATATTAGAAAACGGCAGCCGCACCACCAACACCAGCTCCATGGCAGAACTTCTGAGACACGGCTACAAGTACTTTGGCGGTGGCGCTTCCGTTTTATCCACCACGAGCTACTCCCTACTACGTCCTTGGACTCTAAGGCCCCACGATGTTTCCCCTATAATCCTGAATACCTTTACGCGTAAACACTTGCTCTATAGGCCAACTTGTCCATCGCTCCCAACCCTCTCCAAGCTCATTTAGAATTGTTCCCAGCAAGTTCTCTGCCATACCATCTAGCCACCACTGGCGGAGATAACCTATTCTTTTCAGTGCCACCGAAAGATACGCCACTAACAACAGCGCCTCTGGGACTTTGTTCTCCAACATCTCCAGAAATTCATCAGACACGCGCGAGAACCAGGACATAATACAGGATGTTTTATCGACCTCTTCGCAATAGGTCAACATGCTAAATACTCTCCGAATCGTGTCGAGAGCGGCTGGCATAACTGCCTTCTGTGCTTCGGACATCATGGAAGAACTCCATGCTTCGGACAAGTCATCAATCCACTTCTTATCCTCGTCTTGGAGTAAGTTAGGCCGATTTGGATCGACACGCCCCCAAGGGGTAAACAAAGGTTTCAATGGACCATTTCGAAGGGTGGGGGATACCGAACCTAATATCGAGTGCGTCCCCCGATGGAGCTTCACCCATTTAATCTGAAGGGTATCCGCCTCCTCATCAGCTTGAGAGGGCGTGAAGAATAGTGTTGATGGTTTGGTGCGGTCTTGTGAGGCCCAGGCATGGGCGAAGGTGATTGTTGAGAACGCAAAGCATGCGTGGCAGTTGGTTTCGTCGAGATTGAGGATGTGCGGCTGGGACAAGGATAGCCCTATCGCAGCGTGCCTGTCGGACGCATAACGGTACATGGACGACTTCTGTGGCCGGGTATGAGATAGATGGCAGGCGGCCAGCGAGAGCATTGCATGCATTAGAAAATCATACTCAAATGCGATCTGGACGATTGTGGTTTGGAAGAGGGTGGTGATTTCAGCGCGGCCTCCAAAATCCACTACGGATTGGGTCATCCAGAAATGGAGCAATTCGAGGTCAAGCATCGTGAAGTTCGCCGGGAGGGGTTGGGATAACAGGGCCGACGGGTGCAATTCTGTACTTGAGGTAGGCGCCTGACTAGGCAAAAGGGGGTTTGGCCCCTCAACTGGCAATGGCCCCCCTTTAATGAGAGGCCCTTTGATGGGATGAGTCTGGAGAAACGAGCATGATGTCCCATAGCCATCGCACCGCTGGCAGGTTGGTTTCTGCTCATCGCACTACCCAATGGTTAGTAGGCGCCGGGGGCGGTTCTGCAACTGCGTGGAACTGAATAGAAGATGAAGAGAGCCAGACGGGGCTGCGTGGTCGGCTTATTTGAGAATGCCCGTGGCTCCGTAAGGGGGAAGCAAGCCATCGTTCTTTCTCAGCAACTACTTAGTGACTGAAACAGGGCAGACTTTGCCCCGACTTCTTGGGCACGAGCAATCGATATGCTTATTTACATAGTGTAATAGAGAGAAGCAAGAGAGCCGCGTAATAAAGTGCTAATTGGGACATATCATAGCCCATCAAAGGTTACACCGATGCCACTTGCACGGGGGGCTTTCAAGCTGGGCTGAACAACGCTGACGACGAGCTGACGAAAGCAGGCTGGGCATACTTTGACTTTCCTCTGCTTGCATTGGACACAGCCGGTCCTGCTCTTGTGGTGAGATCGCCGGGACTTGGTCGTATGGACTTTCTTCATGATCTGGAGCCCACCTTTGTGCCGGAGAGTACCTATGTAGTGGTAGTACTGGGCGGATTGGCGAGTCGTGGGGGGAGGAAGGGTCTGGCAGGTTGTTTAGGGACGAAGCACAGGAACTGCGCGCACCGAATAAGGTGTTGGTTGATACGGCGCAAATACGACAACCGACGCCCGAGCCGCTGCGGGTCTCTTATGCCAATCCAGAATCCAACACCTACCTGCCTTTAGCGGTAGTTTACGTTCTCTACGTCGTGAATGCCCGAATACGCTGGTGCGGCGTGGCCAAGCGCTTTCCTAGTTGCTCGCACCCGCTGCGAGTACGGATACCGTCTGCGAGTACGAAATACGCCGCTGTATAAAACCGTAATCCGCGTATTGGCGGCGCTCTTATTCGCTGGCGGCCCTTATACGACAGGCGATATACAAGCGACGCCCTCGCCAAGCCCGCTCAGCCCCTAGAGCGCGCGTTCTTACTGTATTACTTCCAACCGGGGGCGGAGAGTTGTTCCAACACACCAGCAGACGGAGCAGCCAAAGAAAATAGGCAAGATGGTCTGGAATTTCCCCGTTCTCAATCCCCCTTGAGTTCTTTCATGGACTGTACGTAGGTACTACGTAGGGCGTTCCAAATACATATACCCCCTTCTACACCCTCCTCTTGTGTATAGTCCATTCACGTCCGCTCTTTACGCTTTCTCCATCCCGATCTGCGTGCTTTCTCCTTCACCTCAGCCCCACGTTTCTTCTCCATCCCAGGGGGCCACTGTGTGCGTCATGGCGGAATCTAACCCAGCCGTCCCCGTTCACAAAAAATTCGTTTTCTACAGGTTGGTGACAGTCTTTCAATCTTTAATTGTCTAGTATCCTAGATATTTATTAGATATTTATTGACATTGTTGCAGATATGATCCTTCACTGGTCGCCGCTATAATCTTTATAGTACTCTTTTTTATCACAACAAACTACCATCTCTTCCAAGCATACAGGCGGAGGACGTACTATTTCATCCCACTAATCGTGGGAGGATTTTGTAACTCATCCCGATCTATTAAATCATAAAAACATTTGCTGAGTTTCAATAGTCGAATGGATTGGGTACATCGGGCGGGCGCTGGCCCACTACAACAAAACCTCGCTCTCCATCTACATCATGCAGACGCTCCTCCTCCTCCTCGCCCCGGCCCTGTTCGCCGCAAGTATCTACATGGTCCTGGGACGACTGATTACGTACACCAGGGGTGAAAGCCGCGCACCTATCCGACAACGATGGCTCACCAAGATCTTTGTTGGTGGAGATGTTTTGTCCTTCCTCGTGCAATCAGGAGGTGAGTCCTGATATCGCCCGGCTACAACGTAACTCCATAACTGATGCGTGGATAGGTGGCGGACTGATGGCGCAGGCGAAGAGCCAGAACATGGGCAAGATCTTGGTTGTCGCAGGTCTCGCCATCCAGATCCTCTTCTTCGGGGTATTTACCATCACCAGTGGTATTTTCCACTGGAGGATCAACCGATCGCCAACCTCCGAGTCAGCCAGCACCCCCTGGGCAAAATATATCTACGCTTTGTATGCCGCAAGTATGTTAATCCTGATTCGATCCTTGTTCCGTGTCATCGAATTTCTAGGAGGGAATGAGGGAACTCTGATGTCGAATGAGGTGTATCTATACGTCTTCGATGCGGTGTTGATGTTAGGCGTTATGGTCATTTTCAACCTTGTGCACCCGGGAAATATTATTGGACGGAAGGTGCAAGACGACGATATCCAGCTTAGTGATAATTAGTTTCGGAGCGTGGTGGGTGTCAACCATACTAGAGCCATACTATGAGCCACCGTTATTTCGGGGTTTCTTACAATCAAAATAATAACGAAATTAGTTCGATCCATCCTGTTCCTAAAGGGTTCTAGGGCCTCCCTTCTACTATGGCCGTTTTGCCGCTCTATTACTAGAGGCAAACTCCTAACCTCCAGTTCTACCAGAAGGTTGCTTGAGCGCTCGATCACTCGATCCCTCATCACTCGTTGAGATATCAATGTCCTTACCCGCACTTCCACTTTTATTAGTACGCGCATCAAAGGAAGTTTCCTCTCGCAAGTGGGTAGGTGAGGAACATACACGATTGACGGCTGCAACGCCTCGTACTGACTGGCCGTCAGTGTATCCCGCCGTCGTGGGTTTCCACAATTGGTATTCTGTTATAATAAGCTTTAAGAATTGATTAAAGTTTAGGCGTGTTGATCCACAAAACATGGCCGAATACTGACGCAAGGTATTCGGTGTTGGTGTTCAATCACTCCCATTTAAGTTCGGCGTTCGGTGGTTCTAATTTGTCAGCTGCGTCTATTGCGACTTATAAGCATCAAGAAGCATCATTTCGGTCGATATAAATATCGCTACATACATCGTAATTATTACCTTATTCAACTCTCATTGATTAAAATATGACTGGTACTTTTCTCATCACCGGAGCCACTGGTGCGCAAGGTGGTGCAACCGCTAGAGAGCTTCTTGCTCGTAAATGCAAAGTCCATGCCTTCGTCCGCAACCCAACCTCATCTGCAGCTCGTGGTCTTGAATCTCTCGGCGCCGTTCTCTTCAAAGGCGACTTCGACGATGTCAAAGCCATCACAGCAGCTACTGCGGGCGTCAATGGAGTGTTCCTCAACACTTTCCCGAATTTCACGGATCCTGGAGGAGAAGTGCGTTACGCCCAGAACTTCGTTAACGCTGCCATAGCTGCAAAGACTGTGACATCGTTCGTCGTGTCAACGGTCACTAAACCTTGTAGTGACCCCGAGAAGTGGAAAGCCCACGAAGCCCAGTACCCGTTCCTGTCGTTCTACCACTCCCAGAAACGTGGGGTCGAGGACGTGGTGAGGAAAGCCGGGTTTCCAAGCTACACGATCCTGCGGCCTGGGTGGCTGTTGTACAACTACCTGTCTCATCCGTGCAGATACCATTTCCCGGAACTTGAATCCGATCGCATCTTGACTACAAGCTTTCCACGCGAGTTCAAGCTCGACTCTTTCGATCCAGCTGACGTTGGGAAGTTTGCAACTGCGGCATTTATGGACCCGGGAACCTTCAATGGCGTGGAGCTTGACTTGGTCAATGAGCACTACACCTTGGAGGAGGTTGCTCAGCTTCTCACCAAGGTTTCCGGTGTGGAAGTCAAGGCTAGGTTTCGCAGCGAAGAGGAGACTAAAGCGATTCTTGCGTCCGGCAAGCTGCCAACTGTTGAGAACCAGATTTGGGCGAAGGAACGAGACGATGGGAGGAATGGTGCGCATCTGGAGAAATATGGGATTAGGCTCACAACATTTGAGGAATTTATGGAGCGGGAGAAGCCAAGATTGTTGGCTACTTTGGGCGCAGCAAACTGAGGAAGGAGTGTTATTTTGGCCTAGGAGAGCAGGTCCGAACCTGTTCATATAATCGTCCAATTGCTAAATACAAATTATAGCCATTGAATGCATCTAACCTATAAACTTCCAAAGGCCAAGAACAGGGGCCTGTCGTTTTGCAGCGGGCCCGTGGCCTTCCTAGTGGAATAAGTTTAGATTGATGGATGATGGATTCATGCTTCGAGTTGGGATATCGTGTTTGTAGATCATAGCGGGTCCGGCAATAATGTACCCCGAGATATGTAGGTATGGAATCGATTTCTTGATTGTCTAAACGTCTAATAAATATGGTGAGGACGTAGAGCGGGGCATAGGGGAAGCTAAGCTTTGGAGCCTTCGGCTTCAGATAGGCCGAGAGAGAGAGGAGAGGAATTGATGTGGCTTAAGGGAGGTTGTGCTTCGTAAGGTCGGCCTTATTGTTTGGTGCTTTCTAGTTTTGCGTGCGCCCCGAGCAAACGGCTTCGTTTCAGTTGCTTAGTCCCAAATATGAGCTGTTGATTCACGATGGAATCGACCAATCTCGTTGAAAGGCTACGCGGACAGCAACAGGGACCAATGTTCGGCTACCGACTTATCCCTGGCGTCAATCCGGACGTCAGACGAGATCTCTCACGTCCCAGGTTTCAACCACGACCATTCGGATGAACATGATCATTGCATTGGAGAATCATCTTGGTACGGGGGCCTAGGCGCGCTCGATGCCAAATTCGCACCTTGAAACTTGCGGGAAACTAGAAACTTTAATCCCCCTTTTCTTGGCGCGCGATAGAGAGGCCGGGGCCGGCTAGGGAGGTTAGATATACTTCCCCTGTTTCCTACCAAGTCTGTTTGTTTATATCTTCTTCATCAGTGATTTCATTCATTTTCATTTCCAAGCATACATTCTCTTCGTACTTCATTCTTTTCTGCTGGGCAGTTACTACATTCCTTAACAAGTATTTATATTTCAATTCCCGGCCTCTGTTTTCGTCAATATGACCGCCATACTTTCTGTTCTCCTCGGTGCCCTAGCCATTGCTTCGGCATCGCCCCTTGAAGCCCGAGCAGTCACGGCTCTCGACCAGGCAGCTTTCGAAGAGGCACAACAGCGCGATGACACTGCCACCCGTGCATTTTCGGCTACGGAAATCAAGGTACGTGGATTTTGGCCGAAGTCGAGAAGTTCATTATGCTGATTAGTAGACCTCCGATGGACAATGCCTCGTCGTCAACGAACTCTCAGGAGACTTTCGCGCCAATCTAACTCCAATTACAGCCGCTGCCTGTGATGGAAGCACAGGTCAATTGTGGGATATTATCACTAGTGGCAAGCACAACGATAAAGCTGGCACTATGCTGGTTGTGAACACTCTGGTTGGTGTCTTCATCAATAACAATAGGTAATCCATGCTAATGTATTCAGACCCAAGCTTGTCTCAATTTCGATCCCCGAAGAGCGGCAGGGAACACCGTGATCATGTTTTCATGTGGCGGAAGAGCTGATGGAGGTAAAAAGCCCCTTCCACTTATGGCCACCTGTTCTGACATCTCCCAGGGGGCGCGATCACCAGCTCGCAACAATATACGTTCGATGGTGGCGCTGGCCCACTCGCATTTGAACCTCAAAATGCCATTGGAACGTGCTTTGCCCTCACAGCCGCCGGTATCTTGGACCAGGCTCCTTGCAATGCCGGGGATGCAGCGCAGTCATTTACTTTTGGCGGCGACGCCCAGGCTGCTCCCGCAAAAGGTGCAGCATCTCCCGCAGCAGCATCTTCGGTGGATTCTGTGCAGACTGCCGCCCCAGCTGTAGCCGCCTCTCCGACTGCCGGAAGCTCAAAATGTGCCTCGACAACAATGAAGACTGTCACCAGGGCGCCGACAGCCGCCGGCGCAGCTGCAGCATCATCTTCTCCCGCAGCAGCACCGGCAGTGACTTCCGCCGTCCAGCAAGTTGATGCAAATCCCACTTCTGCAGTGCCAGTCTCGCGAGCCGGCGGAGTTCTCCAGCCCTCAGCAGCAGCGGAAGCCAATCCCCGGGATGATACCGCAACCCGCGCCGTCTCATCCGCGTCCATCAAGTCCTCTACCGGCAAGTGCCTCTTCATCGACCCCACCGCCGGCGATTTCCGACAAAACTTGATTCCAATTGGAGTTCAAGAGTGCACAGGAGGCGCAGGGGAGAAATTCGATTTGATCACCAAGGGCGCGCACAACGACCAGGAGGGTGCTACGCTAGTTGTGAGCAGCTTGGTATGTTCTCCTTCCTTCCTGCTGCCTATATAAGGGCTATGCTGATTCTTATGCTTTGTAGATGCAGGGATGCCTGAACTTTGACGACCGAAGAGCCGCTGGCGATACAGTGATCATGTTTTCCTGCGGAGGCAGGGCCGACGGCGAAAGTGGAACGACGAACTCCCAACTATTCAAATTTGCAGGAGGAAACACAATTGTTCTTTCCCCAGAAAACGCAAATGGTGCAACTTGCATGTTTGATAATGCCGGCAAGTTGGATTCGACCGCTTGCACTGGGGGTGCTGCGCAGGTGTTCACAATTGAGGCTTGAATTGGCCCCCAAAACTAAAGCTTCTAGCAGGAACGTTTTGTATGATTGGAGACATTGTGTGGCGGCGGATTTGTACGTTTGCATTAGGCCGCTATTATTTTCATTCTGCAGTGCCGGAATAACTGTAATTATATTTTTATGAAGAGGTTGAGATAGATCAATGAATACAAGTATTTCATGATGACTGATTCTCCACATTATGCATGGCGGTGGCTCCCGAGACATATTAAACTTTGCGGGGGCGGTTAATTCCCCTTTCCCAGCCCCTGGACAGGGGTGTCAGCATTCCGAACTGCACGAAAACTCCACCAAAGCACCGATCAAGACGCCATTCCACCTCGCTGTTACGCGCGATAATACATTGCTCTACACGCTCAACCAGCCCACAACCAACAATGCGCTCCATATTATAGTAATACCATACCGAAACTTCTTGACCGCCGCCAATGGCTACAAATACCACAACCCATGAGGTTCCCGAATGGGAGGGGCGTACCACAACTGGAACCAAGAAGAGCCTCTTCAGCAAACTAGAGGACTTCCCCGCGTCTGAGGAACCCTCGAAGCAGGAGTCAATTGAAGCAGGATCATGCAATCGCACTTCTACCAGGCGATATCTGCCTCTTTCAATCACGAACTTCTTCTATCACAGTCGCAAGAGGGCGTATATAATATGCGGGATTGGCGCGGTCCTCCTGCTTGCCCTCATTCTGGGACTGGGCCTGGGTCTCGGGCTGTCGCATAAATCGTCGTAAGTTGATATTGCGCCTCCTCTCTTGTTTCTATCTTCGCATTGATATGATATGCTTTATACATGAAAACCAAGGCGCCCGACTAACAACATCACTCATAGCAAGCAAAGTGCCAAAAATCTCCCACTCCCAACCAACGCCGCAACCTTCACAGGCGATCTCACATACTACAGTCCGGGACCAGGATATGGTGCATGCGGTTACGAGAATACCGAGACGGAAGCCATATGTGCGGTATCACATCTCGTCTGGGATGCCGTGTCCACGAGCACGAATCCGAACTTGAATCCCCTTTGCGGAAAGAAGATCCGTATAACGAGATATTTCCCTGAGGTGGGGGGAAACAGGAGTGTGGATGTGCAGGTTGTGGATAGGTGTGTTGGGTGTTTGGATACTGATTTGGATTTGAGTATTGCGATGTTTACGACCTTGGCGGAAGAGGGCCAGGGGAGAGTTGTAGGTTCTTGGGCTTGGCTGGATGGTGCTTGAGGTTGTGGCTGGTAGGGGCGTATTTGGTTAATGGCGATGGTTCTGTTTTGCGCGCTTCAGTGGGATTCTTTTGAGCCTCTGCGTCAGAATGATCTCGAGTAAGAGGCGTTGGATAATGTTCGGCTTGATTAAAGAGGTGGTTTGATGTGTGAGATGTGGGCTGGATTTTCCGGTGCGCTGAGCCTGACTAGTTTCATTCTTGTAGCTATATTTGCAGAGATACCCTTATTCTTTAATTATATGTATAATTGGGCCGATTAGCCCGCCATCTTTATTCGAGGGCTCAAAGGTAGGTAGTGTTTAGTTGATACTCCCTTTACAGGTACGAATACAGTGGTAACGTCTGCATAAGGGGTGGTATGTTCCTAATGTAAATTGTGCTGTTGCATCTTTCTAGTTAAGTAGAACATGATGCGATATAATACATATAGGCATATAACTTGAGATGGGCACGTAGAGATGCTCCACATGACCTGCGGAAAAACCAAACATCCGTCAACCTTGTCTAAAATTGAGGCTCTGATTGCACTAAATCTGCGAACTCGGAATGGAGGGGCACCGATCCATGTAGTCCTAGATTCACAATATACTACAATCTACAAGATGTCCCATGACTAAAGGAACATCTCGCCGAAGTTAAGCAAATCGACAATGTCCCGACCCTCTTACTCCTCGACAAGCCAAAAAGCTTCCAGTTAATCCGAGCAGCATATATTACAAGGCTCACTTAAACTCCCCACCCCCAAGGATATCCTTGAGGTTAATCTGCCCGCTGCCCCTCGGTAGCGGCTTAGGCTGGTTCTCGCCCTCTTTCCAACCAATCATATATATTATCCTGAACGTGGCAGGTAAAGACCTATCCTCATTGCCATGAAGCGCTCGGTAGATACCCTCAGTCGCAAGCAACACATCCCTTTGGATGGGGCCAGGCTCCCGCTGTGCTACTGCATTACTCTCGCCCATAGATTGAAGATCCCGCATCAATGTAAATGTATCGGGAAAGTCGACAATGATGTCATCCACATCGACGGTTAACATTTTGAACCCGGCTTTCTGTAATAGCCCACCCATATCCTTCACATCTGCTAGCGGGGACACATGAGTTGACACGCCGCCTCTCCTCTCTTGGTCGGCAAGCTGTAGAGAAGTCCGTAATTCGAATAGTGTATCTCCTCCGAACATAGCTGCGATGAAAGGACTGTCGGGTTTCAAAACGTGGTTGATTTGTGCAAGGACCGATGGCAAATCATTGATCCAGTGCATGCTCAGAGAGCTCAGCGCAGCATCGAATGTATTCTCTTTGTAAGGCAGCCTTTCCTCGTCATCGAGCACTTCACGGGTGAGGTTTATGTCTTTGTTGAAAGGGAGCTCTGCATCACGATATAGCATAGCTCCAGAGGAATCCACCGCTGTTAGGTGAGCTATTTTAGTTGACAATGGAGGAGAAGATATTTTCGAAGGATCTGGGTCTGGGTCCGGCATGGTGAGTGCGCGCGCAATGTTACAGGCGTTCGCCCCGAGGTCAAGGACATGGCTGAAATTCCGATTGATGTCCTGGAACGGAAATATTAGTTCTGGAGGCCAATTGGAGATTTACGTTTATATCTACCAGCAATCTTTCCGATAACCTCATAGCCACCTCATCCTTTAAATAATCCACCTGTCTACTCCTTTCCGGGTCCTCCGCAGCCCGTTCCTTTTGTAGGTATTTCGTGTGCCGATTGAATACCTGCAACGTCGGGTTTCCCGGCGTCTGGACAGCATAGGTTCGAGAAATACATATTCTCCGCCTGATTGCTGGTCGTGGAAGAAAAGGGCGCAATGTGGCCGGCTTCATGGTTTAATTGGGGTGGGTGGGATGGAAGAGCAACCTCGACGCTGCCCATGCAATAAACAAGAAGGCTGATAGTGACGCTCAAGATTGGCGAGGCTTTGATGGAATCGCGCCTCTCGCCGAGTCTGGACCCCTGCCGAGTGGCCGGCCACTAGTGCGCATACACTCCATATCCCATATTCAAGAGGGGCCCAACATCAACGGAAAACACTTCGAAAAAGTCCATTCTTCAGTCTTCAGCTCCCGTCGCCAGCCAGGCTCGACCGCAGATCCGCACAAGGAGCTGGACACCAGCTAGAGACACACGGCGGATGGACTTCCATGGGTAGGGCTAACCTTTACAGCTATTGCTAAGGTTACTGCGGCTCGATCCCACACTCTCCCCGTTCCAGAACACTGTCGACGTCGCAGCACAACAGAATCCGAGCCTTTTATCCGGCTGTATCTGTCGAGGACGTCTGCGGGGATTGTAGTCCATCATTGGGGTTATTGTTTGAATCAAAGACGTATTATCCACTGCCCCACCAAAACACAGCTACCGGGAAGAGCGCAACCCGCCACATTTGATCATGGCATCGTCGGCGGCAGGCTTCCTAAGTCGAGGGAGCTCGGGAGATAAAAATATGCGTGGTTTGGTGCAGTTTATTGCAGATTTAAGAAACGCAAGGGCGAGGGAGCTTGAGGAGAAAAGGATCAATAAAGAATTAGCGAATATAAGGTATGTGGTTGCATCACGCTGCGTGAGATGTTGGAGCGAGGCTGACCCAATATATCCAGGCAGAAATTCAAAGGTATACATCAAAATGCAATACTGGGACGTATGGGGATTGCTGACTTAGGGATATAGATGGGAGTCTCAGTGGGTACCACAAGAAGAAATACGTCTGCAAGGTAAATCGCCCCCTAACCCCGAGCGCGGAACCGTGTATCTGAACTCTTGCAGCTTTTGTATATATATATTCTGGGTTGGAATGTCGATTTCGGCCATCTTGAGGCCGTCAACCTCATCTCTGCGACCAAGTATTCGGAGAAGCAGATCGGATATCTTGCGATGACCCTTTTCCTCCACGAGCAACACGAGCTGTTGCATTTGGTAGTAAACAGCATAAGGAAGGACTTGACAGATCATAATGAATTGTACAATTGCTTGGCTCTGCATGCCATCGCCAATGTAGGCAGTAGGGAGATGGGGGAGGCTCTGAGCGGTGAGGTTCACAGGTTGCTGATTTCACCGTAAGATATGGAATCCCTCCGTGGAAGTCCATTGCTGATTTATATAAGTACTTCCAAGGCGTTCGTAAAAAAGAAGGCCGCCCTCACCCTTCTGCGGCTTTACCGAAAACACAAAGACATCGTTCAACCGCAATGGGCCGAGCGAATAATTTCTCTGATGGATGATGTTGATATGGGGGTCGCTCTGTCCGTCACTTCTCTTGTGATGGCCCTTGCACAAGACAATCCCGAACAATACAAGGGAAGCTATGTGAAAGCAGCTTCGCGGATGAAGAAGATACTAGTAGATGGGGAATATGCAGCGGATTACCTTTATTACAAGGTGCCATGTCCCTGGATCCAGGTGAAGATGTTAAGGTTGCTCCAATACTTTCCTCCCTCAGGTATGTTGGCAGGCCACTCCGATCATTGCCTTGGGTACTAATAACCCTGCAGAGGATACGCACGTTCGAGAATTGATCCGGGAATCATTGCAGAAGATTCTAAACCTTGCTCTAGAGATGCCCAAGAACGTCCAGCAGAATAATGCACAAAATGCTGTTCTATTTGAGGCTATTAACCTTATAATCCATTTAGATACCGAGCAGGCCCTGATGAAGCAAATATCGACGAGATTGGGGAAGTTCATCCAATCCAGAGAGACTAATGTACGATATCTCGGACTGGAAGCCATGACGCATCTGGCTGCCAGAGCTGAAACGCTAGATCCTATCAAACAACATCAATCAATTATTATTGGCTCCTTAAAAGACAGAGATATCAGTGTGCGGCGGAAGGGTCTTGATCTGCTCTACAGCATGTGTGATCAGAGCAATGCGCAACCAATAGTTGGAGAACTCCTGCATTATCTTCAGAACGCCGACTTCGCCATCCGAGAGGAGATGGTGCTGAAAATTGCCATCTTGACAGAGAAATATGCTACTGATATTCAGTGGTATGTGGATATATCTCTGCGACTCATTGCCATGGCGGGAGACCATGTCAGTGATGAAGTATGGCACCGAGTTATTCAGATCGTCACAAACAATGAAGAGCTCCAGGTGTATGCTGCGCAAAATATCCTACAGTATGTCAAGGCGGATCACTGTCATGAGACTCTGGTGAAGATTGGCGGTTACATTCTCGGTGAATTTGGCCATCTAATAGCAGAAGACAAGGGCTGCAGTCCTATTGAGCAATTTCTCGCTTTGCAGGGCAAACTTCAAGGCTGTTCGTCGAGTACGAGAGCCATCATCCTCTCATCTTTTATTAAATTCGTCAATCTCTTCCCCGAAATCAAGCCTCGTCTCATGTACGTCTTCCAAGCCTACAGTCATACTCTGGATTCAGAACTTCAACAAAGAGCCTGCGAGTACCTTGCACTTGCAAGTCTACCAACCGACGACCTCCTTCGGACTGTTTGCGATGAGATGCCTCCTTTCCCTGAACGGCAGTCCGCCCTTCTATCCCGACTTCATCAACAGCATGCCCATACCAGTGACAAACGCACATGGGTTGTCGGAGGCAAGGATGCGAACACGAACGAGAAAGATTTCACTTTAACCAAGCCAGGCCTGATGCGGACACAGAGTATAAACGGATCTCTACAAGTCAACGGTGGCACGAACGGCACAGCTGCAAATGGTCACGCCAAAGGGGCGAATGATCTTGCTGGCTTGGACATGAACGCTGGGCCTTCTGAGCCCAAGACTCTCAAAGGGACTCCCAACTTGGCAAGCGCGGCACATCTGTCCCCAGACTGGGAGATCGGTTACTATAAACTGATGTTGAAGGGCGAAGGTATCCTCTACGAGGATGGCCAGATTCAGATTGGTGTACGCTCTGAATACCGGGGTCAGATGGCATGCGTCATTCTTTACTTCTCGAACAAGGCGCCCACTGCCGTGAGCTCGTTTACCACAACACTAGATCTTGATCCTAGCGAGAAAGACAATCTAACGTGGGAAGTAAAATCGTTACCGGAAAGCACAATTGGCGAGGGCTCGCAAAGCCAACAGATGATCATGTTCACAGCTCAGAACGTGTTCGACAAGAGCCCGACGATCAGAATCAGCTACATAGCTGGAGCGTTACAAGCACTCACTCTAAAGCTGCCAGTGACGATCCACAAATTTATGGACCCCGCGGAACTAACAGCGGATGACTACTTCAAACGGTGGAACCAGATTGGCAGCGCTCCTCGAGAAGCACAGCGTGTCTTCGGTGTCAAGGGTATGGATCGGGAGCTTAATGAGACCTTCGTACGGCGAGTAGTCGAGGGCTTCAGATGGGGCGTCCTTGATGGTGTTGATCGAAACCAGAAGAACTTCGTTGGCGCAAGCGTACTCCATATAGGTGATGGTAGGAAATTCGGGTGTTTACTGAGGCTGGAGCCGAATTACGCAAAACAGGTACGTTTGCAAACCGCTCTCTATTTCAACCTAACAAAATTAATTCTAACCCATTATAGATGATCCGTCTCACAATCCGGGCAACAGACGAGAGCGTCCCTCCCGTCCTAATTAAACTCATGGAGGAGCGATTAGCAACCGGTGAATCGACGCATCTAGAACCCATACAACCGCCAACCCGAAGGGAAATGTCCGATGCATTTGGGAATATTCTTGTCTCGTGAAAACAGGGGGAAATCGGGCATGCTAAAGAGTTATTGGCTAGTTCTCATGTTTTTTTCTAATGGATTTTTTTCGCTGGGTGTTGTCGCTTCGTCTAGGGTAAGGAAGGATTTTTTATTATAGTCATCGTATACTAGGTATAACCTGCTGCATTTTCAATGGAGTCTATTTTAAAGGATTCTCTTGAATCTGCCTGCCTAACCTGGGTGATTCATGCGCACTCCTGGACTCTCGTCGGTATAATCCGGCTTTTAATTCCTCCTCGGCTCATATATGGCTGTTATATCCCGCAACATGTGCAACTTGCCAACCAACTTATGCATGGCGTTCAAACCCCCCGAAACTAAATAAACTAACGGGACTATAGCAGCAAAATAAAAACCGCATCCTAAGGTAAACCATCAGACCTTATTGTGGCGGTGCTGAACGGAAAGGAAACACGTATTGTTTGCGAGAGAAGGAGACATTCGTTTCGGAGCATGTTTGATGACAGGTGAGGCGAGATGGGGTTTTAGGAAGGAGGAATGGTGGGTGGTATGATTCGGGTCTCAGATATATTCACAAGCCATAATATAACGTCAGCTCGGTATCGACGCCTGTGAGCAGACCAGAGAACGTGGCGACAAGGGGCGTAGTAACATGCACTCATCCATACCAGGGCACCGGGAATCCCCCTGGTAGACGAAAATTGACATGCTCTATATCCGAACTGCTAATGAAATTTTTGCAGCATGCCGTCAAAACTATATCGCTCAATCCTCTCAGCGCCCCCAGGATCTCCGGTAACTACCTGGGATCCACTTATACCTTTCTCCAATCAGTCATGCACCGTCCCACACATCCCAACCCGGCAACATCCACAACTTTCTCATGCCACGAGAGCAAAACACTCATCGTGCTGCTCTCACTTGCAACCGCAGGCCGTCCACCCATTTGAGAGAACCCCGCGCCGGTGCTCTGCGGCGAGATTGCGGAGCTACGGGAAGGTGAGTGGGATGATGATGCTGCCATACCTTTATATCTATCAATTATTATATTAGCTAGTTCGTGATTTTTGTTATTCAGTAGAGGGTGTTGGCAGAACTAGAGAGGAGGGGGAAATGTATGGGTTAACAGTTAGGAAGGGCACGAACAAGTATTTCATCAGCGCGTCCAAAGCCTCGCTCCCACCATCCGTTTGGAAGATCCGCTTTAATATCGGCGTCATTTCTGAGGCTTTGATAGATTGTAGGACGAGGATGACGGTTTCCGCATGTAATTCCTGCTCGTACTCCAGCGTTAGCATCTTCACTCCCAGTGTGGTCTAATATCTTCCTCCCTATCTGAGTAGCATCCCTCGTATCTATGATATGGGGTCCACGTATTTCACAGCCATAGATAAGCAAAACCATCTCAGGGTTCGTTCCATCGTACCTTCACAGCATCGCTCCCTCCATAAGGTGGCATCTCCAATGCGCCTCTCAGCGCCCCTTCGGCATCCCCGCCCCTCATGAGCTGTCTAATCTGCTGACCCAGCGTTCTTATCTCGTCGTCGCTAACGGGCACAAGGGGAGGGTGGAGAGTTGATGTGTCGAAGTTGGAGGAGGATTCGGGGTCGAGGAGGTCGATGTTGATGGTGCGCCAGTTGTCGGAGAGGGAGGCCGTGGTGACTTGTTGGATGATTGACATGGTGGGCGAAGATGGCGAGATTGGGATCTAAAGATATAGGGGGACTATATTACGACAATGGAAGAGAGCAGTCGGAGCTCAGTTGTTGCTGCTGGTGGTAGAGGGGTAGTGTCGAGAGCCTAGTGATGGTGGGGTGGATTCGACACGGAAGAGGAGAGGCCTTTTCGTAGTATGTGCGGGCACTTGGAGGGACGAGGGATGGATGAATGCTAGAAAGATTCAAGATCTGGAATCCTATCAAAGGCTCTCTTGTGGTTCTATTATGAATGGCGGGTTTGTGTTCTTGAGAGTTGTTCTGTACCTGTAGGTGTAGTCAGTAACCAAACTACCTATACGGTACTAGTACATGCTTAGTATGGTGGGCTCCTCCACCGCCTCAATCTCGTGTCACGTGATATTACCGTTGACAACGTGGAAGGATGGATGCTTTTTATGCACCGGGTACAATAGTAATGTCTCAAAATATTTAGATTCCTTTTTTTGAATTGAAGTTTGATTTGTTCTCAAGAGAGTTTCAGATGAGTCCATCTAAAATATTCACAGAGACAATAAATAAAACTCTCTATCTTGAGCTTCCTTAGCTTTGTTCCAGGATATACCTACCTATCTTTCTACACTACCTTACTGATGAACCTTGACACCACCACGCACCACGCACGCCAAATCCTAACCAGCAAGCCGCATACGCACTGCGCTGCATCCAGCGCCGTCGAAGTAGTAAGGACTCTATTTGCCGTGCGGTGCAGTGCAGTGCAGTGGCCGGCATCGTCCCTCCTGAGTGGCTGCGCACCGCGAACCCAACGGCCTGGGCGCTGGGAGTTCTGGAATATGCATGGAACCCCGCGGGGAGGGAAGCCGGAGTGATGCCCAGGTTCAGGTGCAGGAACTGACAGGAGCTGCCAGGAACTGCTGCAATCCCCCCGATGTGATGTGATGATATGGTGGAGGCGATCGTGGCGATAATGGGAGGCAAGGGCGGTTCTGTTGGCTATCTCCCTTTTTCGAGATGCGTGCAGATGGGATCATCATCGGGACCTGCCTCTCCGACAAGGCGGTCTGTTTCCTTTGCTTTTTGGTGTTGATCCCCACGAGTTCCGCTGCCCACGTCCAGCTGGGTTGGTTTTACGCTAGAGTTACATTGCGTTGGGCATCGAAGGATCAGTTTTTGTTTATCTTTTCCTTGATTGCTGCTGCGTCGTGTTTGCTTTTTTTTTTAACAGCACACATGAGTTTTCTGTTGACTGCGAATGAAAGGGCGCGCTTGAAAGGTGTGTATGCCCAACGGCCAGTTGTCAAAGTTGGGACGATACATTTTCATTTGTTTGCATGTGAATTATTTTTTTTGCCCTAACTAAAAATGAAACCAAACAGAATGTGATATATTAAGTTCATATTATCTATCTAAATACCGCTCAGTTCGCTCGAGCTGCTAAATTGCAACAAAAAAAATATCATCTGGTCTTCCTTTCCTTCTCACCTCTCTGCAGAGGATTCATGCAAGTCTATGATGGGTATGCGATCCTCTCCGCAGCCAACCAACTGCTCAACCATCCTCAAATCGATCAGGTCCAGCCCGAGAATATCGAGGTAGGTACCCGCAATGGCTAAGCCGTGTCTCCAACCGTGCAAAGAAGCAAGACCAAAAAAAAGGTAGAAACTAACACATAGAATACAACAGAAAAAAGGCTCTGTACAGGGATTCAGCGCAAGACGCAGTAGAGCTTTCCTTTCCTATACAACGCAGGGGGCTATCCGCGAGGACGCCACCCGCCCCAACATCCAAAAACAAATTTAAAGTGTAAACCATCAAAAGCAAGTCTATATGCACACCAAAAATTTTCCCAGCCTGCCAATTTTACATCCCAGATATTCCCATTTTGTGTAGCCCAAGAAAATGACGTGATGATACGAGGAAAGACAGATAGAACACCAAACAAAAAAAGAAAACCAAGGGGTAGTGACAAGTGCAAATACTCCGCAATGCTCAAATGTAATCCCAAAAGTGCAGTTCCGACTCTAGATATAACGCCCCTCGCTGAGTATCCCAAAGTTTTGCGTATTCCGATCCGCGATGAGACTTCAGGGGTGGATGAAAGCCGAGCAGTCTGTGCTGTGGTTCGAGACCTGCTGGCTGGAGAAGAAACCAATATGTTGCGGTGCCAATCGAGCCTCGAGGTATGTGGCTTCCGGCTGGGAGATTGCCGAGAGGATTCGGCGATGTGGATTGGAATGTGGATCGGAAGGAATGAGAATCGTCGCGGGTCATGGTAAGAGATGATATTATACAAGTCGGGACTCGATGGATGGCCGCGATTAATAAAAAAAGTTCTGTTCTCAAGAAAGTCTGTAATGGAGAATTGGAAGTGTGGTGCGAGGTTGCGACCAAGCTCGCAGTGGTGGTTTTGTGACGGAAGTGACCAATTTGGCAGCGTTGTCGCTGGCCGCAGAGGATCGCCGAAGACAAGACGGTGTCGGCAAGGTTATCGAGGCTTCGGTGGTGGAGGCTTTGGTAGATCCGTGGTATCATAAGCACCACGGCCCATGTTGAAAGACTGAACCTCTCTAGTAATCATTTTGACTCTCCGAAATCTGAGCAAGACATTGTGTCAGTCGCTGCAAGGGCTATCTTATATCCTATCATTCCTGACGCCACTGAATAAAGTATCCAGCGGTCATAAACGACAGGAGGCGAGGGGCTATCTGACTGACTCACGTTTCTTTGGTTGCTTATGGTGGGCTACGCAAGGCTGGATGCCTGCTGAAAGGGGCGCAAGTACTCGGAGGATATTCGCCGGAGTTCTTCGGTGCGCTTCGAAGATGGGTCGAGATATCCCTTGCTCGGGGTTACAATGGTTTTTGGAGAACGTCGAGAATTCCTACTGTAGGATAGCGATGGCCGGAGAGCGGTTATTATTATTTTTCGTCACAGCTAGGGCTGGTAATGTGAGACTTGATGAACAGGCTCTTTGCTCCGTCTGAATGTTGGTGGTGGTCGAGTGTGGTAGCCGATATAGATGCGCCGAGGGTGCCTTGGTCCTGCGCGAACTGCTGCCGGTAAGACGGAGGGTGATGTCCCAAGGTCCGAAATATAGTTGTAGAGTTGCAATCTGAATAAGCGCGAGGTGTGTGGGTGAGGAGCGGAGGAGGATATGGCCAAGAGGAGCCAGCAGCAGCAGCGACGAGGGAGAGGAGGAGAGAGGAGGCGGAAGGAGTTTTTACAGACGAAGAGCAAAAGATTAATTTTGTTGTGCGAAGGGGGCTCACGGTATCTTATACCAGCAGTGACTGCATGGCATGCTGCCACTGTGCGAGGCCAGGGGCAGATCTCTCCTTGGGTACTGGGTGGCCCAGCGCCTGCGGGCTAGGAGGCAGAGACAAGAGGCAGAGGTAGTGGAGGGATGTTGATGCTTGCCTGCCGTCTGTCGGGACTAGGGGAAGACGGAAGGAGAAAAGACAAAATAAAATGAGCAGGTCCGTTAGACATGAGCCAGTGCGATAGCCACCTCTAACTGTCACTACTTTTGCACAGGCTTGCCATGGGCCCGGGGCATGGTGTGGGGTGGACGAATAATAACAATTTTTAGACGAGCAAAAAGGAAGTGAGAGGCCCCTCTGGGGGTGCACCAAAGCCTGGTACGAGATGGACAAATTACCCCATTGGGGCCGAAAGGGGGTAAAATGAGCGGCGGGAGACGATGGGACGGGGGCATTGGGACACGATGGCGCCGGTCTCATCTTATCGGAGTCATGGCAAACAGCTTGGGACTGACGACACACCATCCGAGCAGATTCCTGGATGCCCCTGTTGCCATGAGCGTGGTATTGTAGGATCGTCCTCCTCCGTAAGGGATGCGGATGAGATCGCCGTTCCTGGCCCGGGTCACAAATGACACATCTGGTCGAGCCAGCCTGGAAATGCAGAGATACACCAGGACGCAGACACATCTGCACCGCAGGTTACACAGCACCGCGGACTGGTCGAGCTGCAATGCTAGAATCGCCTTGGAGCGTTGCGGGAGTCTGGGGAAGAACCAGAGCCAGAATTCCAGCTAGAATCCAGTCAGGAGCGGCCACCTGGGTAGGTGCATAAGATTAGCCCGTTCCGAGCCTAAATTCGAGCCCAACATAGGACTTAAGGCCGGTAGCCTGCCCATAGCCCTAGCTGTGGGTACAGAGTAGTGTTTGGCCAGTCATCAAACTATAATGCCACAAACTCCGTTCTCCGGATGACAACAGAAGTCCCGGGGATTGCTTCAAGATGCCACCCACTTCGCCGGCCGGGGTCTGCAAGGAGATGGCCCGGATAGGAACAGGAACCTGGACCCGAACGAGCCAGACAGGAACAGGCAAGGCACAGGCGCCGGCACAGTAGTTGGCGGACCGTCGCACTGCAGTGTGCAGCGCCGTGTTCGAACCTCTCTTCCTCCGTCCTGCAAACTTACTCTGTACTGACTGGAAGGCGTTGGGCGCTGCTTTGCGTTGCTCGTGGAAGCCGGGATGTCAGGATACCTGGATGTTTCTGCTCATTCTCGGCGGCCCTGATGCAGCTTAGGGCTCGATTCCGGGTGTCAGGGTCGAAACAGACTGTTGGGAGGCACTAAAAGGGGATCGCGCTCCTCGGGGAGACCCATCGTAATCTACCCTGGATCAGTGGAAGCCTTCCAGAATCCAGAGCAAAGCCACCGACTTTTCTGTCTGCCGACTCATCGTGTTTCAGGCGGTTAGCGGCGCCGAATACTGCCAGTCCTGAAGCCCATGAGCCTGCGTCGTTGGTAAATTTCTTTTGTATCATGGCAGTCGTACTGTCTGATCGAATACGGAGAATAGCATGGCAACAACAGCGCCACCAACATCCGAATAGGATCGCGCCCGCGGTAAATCCAAGCCTTACTTTTTGACCTCAAGCCGGCTCCCAACCCCAGGTACAGTAGGAAGTAAAGAAAATACAGGTTCGCAGCTCAGGCGTCAACTTCTACCTGAAAGCTGGGCCCCCCGTGGCGATGACATGTGTTGGTGCTGCTGTGGTACTCAGAGGCATGATTCTTGAGTCAGTACTTCGTAGCCACTCACGGTAATCTGCGCTTCGCTTGAGCACCGGTATTCGTTCTCTGTACCGGTATTTGCTGCATCATTGCCCCCGTCGCACCAGTGCCACGCTCCCGTCGATCCATTCGTCTCTGGGGGTAACGCCTCTTTCCTGCTCGACGGTCTGAACGAGTGGCTTCACTCTTCTATCTGTTTGCCCCATTGGCGGCGCGGCCATCGCAAAAGCACGAGTCACACTGACGCCCCGAGGCTCCTGGTATCAGATTCAGTGCTGTTGGGGAATGAGAGCTCGCTTTCAGGCGCCGGGCTCAGGGCCGTGTCACGGCGATGATCAAATGACTGATCGGTAGCCAGAAGTGATGGCCTAGCGACGGTTGACGATGCTGATCCGCGTAATCTGCCTGGAGTCCTGGACACTGGGCAGACTGTACGAAGTAGAGACGGCGTCAGTGTTTGATAGGGGTTAGAGAGAGCCGCTGATAAAGCCGAGGAGGCAGAGCCTCCGGAATGGGATGCCCAGGGGCATTCGAGGCCGTAGGGGTCATGCTGAGATGTCTGCCAGACGACATGAAGGGCATCTCAAGGTATCTCCTATCTGCTTCTTGCGCACAGGCGACGCAACGCACACATGGCAAATCTGCAGGCGTCCCGGGATCCCGACGCGACCAAGCACCAGGAATAGGATTGTAGCACGGAACTACTGTACATACTTCGTAGGAGGTACGATACCAGCTGAAATAATGCCTCTCGTTTCTTTGCAACCTCTGTCCGCGTAGCCTGGTAATACCAGCTGTCACTGTTCAAGCGCTGTGATCTGTAATATGATCGACCGGTTCCATGATACTGTACCTGTACCTGGGCTTACCAGGCTTGCTTGCGGCACTGAATACGACCATGCCGGAGCAAGGCAGTTGGCTCCGCTGAGTCCACTCACAGAGTCGCAGTACCAAAAAGTACTTCGTAGGACCAGCAACCAAACCCATGCGATGTGTAGGAGTTCGTGGTTCCGAAGGCTGTACCTGACAGTAGCGCTTCCGGGCGATCGTTTGCTGTGGGAATGTGAAATCTGACAGCGGGTGTGTGCTTGCCCGGCGGCGAGTCTCGGGGAGATAGCCTTTTCCTATGGACGTATCTGCGTACAGTAGCAGTAGGTATGTACTTGATATGTACTGCACATCTTAGATCTTTGAGCCTATGGTTGGGGTTGGGGTTGGGGTTGAGGTTGCGACGTTGAGGAGACTTCACCCCGGCCTCAATCGAGAGGGGTTTTTGGTTTTTTGGTATGCAAGGTTGGCAATTCTTCGATGCAGATGGGGAAGTTTCAAGAATCAAGAAACCAATATGGGGTTATGGGGTTATGGGGTTATGGGTTATGGGGTTATGGATATGGATATATGAATATAATATCATAAGGAATCTATAGCATTAACTTACCCGATGGCTATTTCACTTCGCTCGCCGCATGGTTGTGATCAAATATATTATCGCGTTGCATGCAGATAAGGCAATCGCAGCTTCTCGATGTCAATATGATATAGTATGCCATCTATGCTATCTTCGGTACTCAGCGGCTCCGCCTGTATAAGGTACCTATCCCTATGCCATATACACAGAATACCATTCTCGCGATGAAATAACTCGCTCACCTCATCTCGAATCATGCTTTACCACAAAATGGGTCGCTCACATCTCTCTACTTCGTGCAGACAACAAGTCAAAGCCAGCGAAATGCACGGTCTGCACGGTGTCCCCCTCAGAAGTTAGAGTCGTCGCTATGGCCGCACTGGCGTGTCAAAGCCAAAGATCGTTCAATAGTATCAAGTAGGCGGGTTAGGTCGTCCATCACCTTCGCAACATCCCGCATGCGTCGCTGGCTTGCCATGGCTGGGCCTCGTACGCCGATTGTTGCTACAGCAGCATCAATAATCGCGCGCCAATCCCTTTTTTCGCTATCGGCTGGATAAGCCGCTGAGTCCTATATTCCGAGCGCGGGTTCGATGCATGCTTTCGATGCATTCCATGCGTCTGGCACTCATCGTGGCGCTCGCGTGGAAGGCGGAAGGCGATCAAAGAAGCCTTTGCCTCGTTTGTCCCCCGGCAGCGGTGTTTTTCTAGGCGTGGGATGGAATATCATAATAATAATAATAATAATAATAATAATATTCGAACACACGACGAAGGACAGGGTCTACTCGTTGCGTAGGGCATCCTATATCCAGGACGTCGTGAAAATCATTCGACTCCAGAACGCCAGCGCCTGGGATCTCAGCCTTTGGTTTGTTGTTTTATGTCACGGCTCTCACCCCATTGGCGCCTCCTCTGGCCGCGTTGGCAGGTCCGCCAAGGGGCACTGGAACTGGTGGAACGCCTGTGGGTAACGCTGGAAACCGTGGAAACGGGCCGGGGCATGATATGATGACAGCCATGCGAGGTTCGTCTGTTGGGTACCGCTACAGGAGTGCTACTCCGTACGTACGAAGGACGCTGGAATCTTGCGGCCCTCTGTGGGGCATGGGGCACGGAGGAGTGGGAGTGGGACTTGGTGTCACCATCATTTCTTTCATCTCGAGGGCTTCCGTGGCCGCTGCGTCCTGGAAACTGCTTCTCTCCGCCATCCCGCCCAGCTCTCAGGTTAATGATGTCTCTACTCGCCTGTCTACTCCCGAATCGTGCTACGTACAGTGCTGTACAGCGCCTACGTCCGTGGTTCTCACATCTACAGTATATTCCACCGGCAGTGAACCCAGCAATGCAGCCATCCTTCCGAGACACAAGGTCCGAGGTTTGTTCTACGGGAATTCTGGAAGACCCACAATCAGCGGCTGAAGATTGGGGCCATCAGGGGTTTCAACCTTCCAAGACCTCCAACCACTACCGGCTTCTATTCCGGGCTTTTGGGCGAGCAGCCGATCGGACGGGGTGCCCCTGCTGCCATGAAGCAAGGCCAGGTCGAGCCTGTGTCTTTCAGCTGAATCAAGTATTTCGAGATGACAACCTCCGGAGTTGCTCAACGTCTTGACCATGCCATATTCCAGTTCTCGCAGTTCTCGCAACAGCTAATCCAAGGTCTCAGTCCAGCACAGATGATGCTCAGCCGCACATTTGGCATGATCCAGTAAATTGAGGGAGGTTTCGCTTTTGATCCTGTTAACAGGAAGCAAACCAACATCACATACTCCGTGTATGTAGCGACCCGACGATGTGGTCACTATCTGTCTCAGGGCCCCTTTTGGAAATAGCACGCGTGGCGGTAGGCCTTGGTCTGCCCATTACTTGGCACCTAAGTGCCGTTCGATACAGCTAGGGAGTATGGGGGCTAATCCCAGTTCCAGGATTCCGGTAGGAACATTCGATATGACTGAGCACCCAGCACTGTCAGCAAAGCCAGCATCGCCCAGCGGACCTGCCCTATGAACAGGAGGGCTGACTTATGCCTTATAACTTGATGTTATACGAAGTAGCTTGTTTTGGAATTCTCATGTTTGAGATTCAAGATCCAGATCGCCGTCTGGCAACAATTTTACCAGCCCCAAAGAGGGTACCTTAGTTATTGCGTATCAGCAGCATATTTCTCATCTGTGATACTTCAGTGTCAACAGTTCCAGGATGTAGGTGATACAGTGTAGCTTGAGGAACTATTCTTACATTACCCGCCCTGTTCCCGCCGTAGCAGGTGCCTTGTTGAGATATTGAAAGTCCTGATTCCATCATAGTAGATGGGCCATCTCACTTGTAGGAAGGGGGTCACATACACCTTCGGTCGATATAAGTTCATTGTCCTTAAGTGGGTTAGCTAGGTTTCTAATCCCCGTGGTAATCCTCAAGTGATAATAAACTTCTCGTGATCTTCACACTACACCCGTACTAAGAGTCTCTAACCCAAAAGTAAACGAACAGGCAATCAGTATGCAACCGTGCCTACACCGGAAGAGGCCGCAAAAAATATCCTAGTGATCGTGTCTGGGAGATAGACGAAACAACGCCAGAATAATACTTCAGCATCAAAGTTCAAGGCACAGTGCCGAGACGTCATTGAGCTGTGCTAGTTCTTAAAAGACTTAAATATCTACTCAAGCATTATGGCATATTGTTCATTCTCGAAGCTCGATGTGCAGAGAGAGAAGTCATACCTAGATTGAAGTTTCCCATCCGCTCAGGTGGTGTAGACGAAATATTGATGTACTGTACCTCCCTTTGTGTTCCGCAAAATCAAGATGTATTTACGATAAGCGGCACCTCTACAACAATCACCAAGCTCCAAATCAGCTACACCCCCAAAGAAAGGAAGGGCATGCTATACGATGCCCAGCTACACTTGATAGATGACTTGGATAGGAAATAGGAAGCCATAAGTCAAGATAGAGACCCAAATATGATTGCATGGGATGTTCATGAGCGATAGGAGATTTAATATCTTATGAAACATTTCAAAATATCACCTCTAATACTACTACTGAAAGCTTGGGCCGAGGCATAATGAATAAACATTGGGGTAGATGAAAATATCAGACTAAAGTTTTTTCTTTCACATAAAGTAGGTTTAGGAATATATGGTTTCTAGTCGCGACTCCGACAGAGTGCACAGCTCATCCCTTGGAGAAAGATATGTAGTTAAGAGTCTATGAAGATGCTATGGCGATGCCGTGACGATCTCAACAAGTTACCTGTTAGTAGCCATGCTAGTTGGTGGGAAAATCCGTGGCCATTGTAGGTTCATGCTTGCTAGCCACTTGAGATTTTTTCGAGGGATGTATCAATGTATCATATGAACAATATTACCAAGTAGCTCTAGGTAATGATACTCTTGCCGTCAATAATAAATTCCAAAATTTTGAAAAGGGTGTTAGTAAAAGTCCAAGGTTCGACGATTATAGTTGCCTCTTGAAATAATCGGTAGACAGACCAAACTCCAATATCATACCTTGCCGGATCATGGGGTTCCGGTTGCAGATTGATTTTCAGTCGAAGCAATCACATCACGATCTAAGCTCACTTCACTCTAAAATATTTGCTTGGATTATAGTTGGGATGGACTATCCGTATGCCTATCAGCCGGATATCGCCGCCCTGGACAGCAAGACCAGCTCGGGCTATACCTCGTTGACTTGAATGTGCAAGTTCAACTATAGCAATCAGAAAGTAATGAAGAAAGAGATTGAATATAATCCGAGCAAGATGGAAAACGGGCCCAAGAACATTAGAGGTTGCCATCTCTGAAATAAGTGTAGAATTGATATATCCCACTAAACAGACAACGAGGGCGGGGATAACGGCGGTGAGAGACCAAGCCATACCCATGCACCTGAAAAACAAATTGGCTATATTAAAGACAACAAGATGGAATGATGGAATTTGAAGGGAAACGCGGCATGGAACTAACAGAGGTTTGGGGTTCGAAAGTTAGCTATAGCTACAATTTTATATGCCATATTAATGATACCTTGATCTTTGCCATATTAATGATACCTTGATCTTTGCCACAAGGACTTTTTGTATTGGTTATCTCGCTCGCGTAACGAACTGGAACCGATATTGTAAGATATAACAAACAATAGGCAATAATCTGTTAAAATAAAACAGGTCGGATGGCCTGCTCGTGGGAAACTGGGGAATCTAGGGCCATAGCATCGTTGGGGACCGGGCCCTGGTAGCCGCAGGCCTTAAGCAGAACAAACGAACGCCTGTCCGCTCAAGGCACCCTCGAAATTGACGGGTACTTGTACCAGTGACCTCAGTCACCAAACCCTTTTTCAGCTTCGTTTTTTTCTTGATTAATATCTAAAGCATTATTTACTGATGAATGTCACCAAAATATTCGGTTTTCCTTTTTTCATACCAATTTCTGGTATATCATTCACCTACAAGTTGCAAGCAACCTCCCACTATCTCGAGTATCAGAGTCACAACTTAAGTAGTTGCCAACACAAATAAATTTATAAGTCTACAGTACAGCTACTGTATAGCTAGCTACCTGTCGACCCCGACTCAAATTATAGATTATATTGTAAACGTATCCTAGCTTCGAGCTCTTCGTAGGATTTGATCTGTAACTGAGTAATCAGGGGCATACTGACCCCATACTCCGTAGGTGAAGGCTAGGAATGCAGTTTGCTATTCATAGAACATCCGCATCCAAGAAGCTGGCTGCGGGCCCACCAATCTACGGCAGAATCTTCTTGGAGGATCAGACGGGTTCGTTTTATACAAATTTGCGGATAATTACAAGGAGTTTCAGCCCTACCTTACCAACTGCAGGTACCATCTTGGTGATGTTGGTCATTGGGAATCCCGGGCGCCACTCCATCGCTCCCTGTATCCTTTTCGGACGACTGGAAGTGAACCCGGTTGCTCCTCTTTACACGTCCCGGTCAATATAAAAAAACAAGATCGGACGCGTTGGTGCGTGGATAGGGTCGTTCGTTATCATTAGCTATACTTGGCGCCTCCCACCTCCAGCAACTCACCGAGTCCCTCAACCAACATGATAAGAAGCCGCTGCAGCGATCCATAGTGAAATGACGACGTATGACAAGGGGAGCGAATTGTTTTGTGATCGCGGTCAGGCTGACACGCCGGCGATGAGTTTCAGGTACAGGTACAGGTGGGGGCGGAGGTGAAGTGCTCAACTTACGCAAATGTACGTAGGTTGAGCTCTATGCCGCCATGGTCTTTTGCGCGTTGTGGCTGGGATTTGTATGAAACCAACATGTCGCATTCGGGGAAGAATGGTGTTTGCGTTGTTATGTGGCGAGATGTAGCGAGATGTACATTTCACTATGTGCGTAGTAGAGATACAAGAACAAGAAACTTGGAAGGTGAAAAGTGAAAAGTGAAAAGTGAAAGATGAAAGATCATCATGGGCTTTATGAATGCGGTGCAGTCCTGTTTCCGTCGATCTTCCGGGATCATGATAGGGACTCTTACAGTAGATGGGGCCTGGTGGGGAATCTGGCGTTTGGCTAGCAGCGGTTCTGGAGCCCTCCCCAAGGCCTTAATCTCTGGCATTGGCATTGGCATCTTATCTTATTTATATACTGTAGATAAGGTGTTTATTTATATATTTGCCCTGTCTGCCGCCGCTGCACGAGTCCTCCGTAGCCTATAGTCGCATGCTGATATTGATATCGATGTTCCCCCTGTCCTCCCTCTTCCCCCCAGCCGGGTGCACGAGACGAATATCAAGGTTGCCAGTGCTCTCAACCATCCACCACTTTTTGTTTCAACGTTCAACAACACCATCACCACCTCCGTCCCCGTTTGCTGTCGCGACGGCCGCGCTCCGCTCCACTCCAACGTGCGTTCACCATGGCCTACAGCGCCATTGCACAGGCTGAACACAAGCATTCCCAGGACGCCAGTTCAATATCTTCTGCATCTCCGGCCCCCGGCGACGCGCCGCCACGCGCTCGAGCACCCTCTACTCAGCTCGCTTCACCAGTCTTTGCGCCACGCCTGGGTTTGTTCTGGGACGACGATGGGAAGACGAGCAGCCACGACGAGAATGCTTCTGCGAGCACCAGCGGCCTTGGCCAGATGGTCCAGTCCTTCACGTTAACGACGCGGAGCAGGAACACCAGTGGCAGTTACGACCTCCTTGAGGGCGACGATTTCGCTCACGACGCTCCCGCCTCCCCAGTGACCTCGGGCCACGAGAAATTGGAGAAACCCAAGCCCGACCACCACCAAGGCTCACAACCTCCACCACACGATAGTTCGAAAGCCTCTGCCCCGTTGCACATCCCTCGGCCACTCCCACCGCCAATCTCACGCCCGCAACCCCAAGAAAGCGGCCGCACTTCAGCCTCGAACACAACCGCGGTCTTTGCTCCCTCACCTTCAGTTCCCCTCAAACCGATCATCAGGACGGCGTCGGGACGCAGCACGGTCTTGCGCCATCCTACACCCGATCTGCAAGTCCTCCAAGGCGCTTACACTGGCAACATTGAGCATCTCGAGCGCACCGCAGAGCGATTGAGTATGACTTCGTCGATAGATAATGCGATTAAGGAGCTCCACGACGAGCAGAAACGCTCCGACAGCCGGAAATCTTCCTTGATCTCCTTCCCGGACCTATCAGCGATGTCAAGACAGTTGTCGAATGCGTCCTCCATCATCGAAGTCAATTCTGCTGCCCGATCCGGAGGGTTCTCCCCTGCTGGGTTTGTGGTTTCCCCCAAAGGCTCCTTTACAGCGGGACCAGCAGGAAGGCTGCGGTCCGGATCGAAAAGCTCTAGATTTGGAAATCGTCCTGAGCCCGAATTGGAAGGCCGACCTCTTGATTCATTCGTAAATATGACCGCCTCAACGAGGTCCACCTCGCCGGTCCTTTCAACCGCTGCACCGGTTGACAAAATCGACGAAAATTCAGTCACGCTCACACGGCCGGTGGTGGACCTACTCGACGACTCTGATAATACGGCTCCACATAAGCAGCCCTTACAACCGTCGGGCGAGTATCGGCCGGGCACGTCTGCGTCAACAAATACATACGACGTTGCGCATACGATGTTCGAGGGCTTCGATGGTGTCCATACCGAACCACCGCTGCAGTTAATGGATTTAGTGGGGGAATCGAACGAACCTAATAATACACAACGCAGATTGTCATCTGCAAATCGGTTGTCAATGGCAAGACCTCAAACATACGCAGATCCTGATACCGGGCAGCAAATGGTCTATTATCCAGCCCCTGTGCCAATGATGTTAAATTTACCCCACAAGCTATCTAAGGCGCCATCCTCAATGGCAAGAAATAAGAGGAGGTCTGAAGTCCTCAGCAATATCCCGGCTGCCGCTCGACAGTCAGCCATCTGGCTTCCAGATGTGTTAGAAGATGATCTGTCTATGCCAGAGGATGTCGAGAACCAACAGCAGGAATATTTGCCGCAGCACCAGAGAACAACAATGGGAGGGAGAAGGAATACCCGAGATCTGGATCACCTGCCGCCCCAGTTGAGAGCGAGTACATTCTTCGATCTCCCTGCGCCAGCGGAGATCGTTGAAATGAAGGAACAGTCGGCAGTGGCTACATTAGACAGCATTCTTGATGCTTCCGCACATGCCCCTGTCGGCGCATTTACCGACCACACATTTGCAGGGCATCTTGGCGCGGAAGTATATGGGCGGCCGGCAGCAAAGCATAATCGGAGCAGCACTCAGCTACTTGACACCCAACAGAAGAAACGGACAAGCTCCTTTAATATACTTCGTGGGAAACGAAGCAGCAGCAACCTACTCGACGCAGATAAGGAAAAGGATCGCCCCGCAACAATGTCTGAGATTCAGGATGCTGGGAAACGGAGATCTCCCATCGAAGGGAGTGACGATGAAGGGCTTAACAATGATACGGCCCATTTGAACCATTCTGAAGCTGGTGATGGGCAAGACGGGGTTGGTAGTGGCGAATCCGCCGTACTAGATGAGAGCGGGGATGAAGAACAGGAAGGACAGTCGGACGACGATATTTACCACGGTCCTCCGACGACCCTCCTGGCCGAACTTCAACTGCGTAAGCAACAGCAGAAACAGCGAACGCGACCAACCGCATCGGCGTATCCCAATGGGATGCATTCCACGCTTCTGGAGCTTGATGCTGTTGCGCAAGTCGAGCAACAATCGCGGAAACAGAAGAGAGTCAATCTGGCCTGGGAGCCCCCAGCGATCGAAGAGCCAGACGACGGAGGAGATGATGAAGATGTGCCCCTTGCTATGCTTTACTCTAAAAAAGCACACGATCTTAATCGTCCCTTGGGGCTGATGGAACGGCGAGAGATCGAAGACAATGAGCCGCTGAGTCGGCGACGAGACCGACTAACTGGCCGGCCAGTGGCCGCCCATCGAGCTTCAACAATGATGCATCTGTCACCTGCGGTTGAACCAGAAGACGAGAACGAGACCTTAGCGCAGCGAAGCCGCCGTCTCAAGGGAGGGCCCGCCAACGGACTTCCTTCGGCTCGGCCCGTTAGTGGTGACTTTGCATCTGAGATGATGAGTCAGTTTGGTGGAGATGCACTTGATTCAGGGATCAAATCCGATGCCAAAGGCAAAGGTCACGAGACTGCATTTCTTGCTCCTGAGGATGAGACGCTCGGCCAGCGGCGGAAGCGACTTCAAGCTGAGCAAGCCAGAGGATCCGGCGGGGCATTGCATCAGAGACGCAGCATGGCAGACATATTGCAAGCTGTTCCATCTAATAGTGCGGACGTAGCCGCTTCCCAGGCCAGGCCATTGGGAGGTCTCCTAGGTCTACACGAGCAGGAGATGGCAAAGCGATCTAGTACTATGTTCAACCTCGACCCCAAGCAGCCCGCTGGGCCACAACGTAATCCTCCTGGCGGCTTTAGAAATGGGATGTACAGCGACGGCCACGCCGGCATCGCACCTCAGCAGGCCCCCCAGCAGAACATGTACGGCTATGGCGCGCCATTCCCGCAACCGAGTCTGGGCTTTAATGGATTTAATGGCTTCAACCAGTCCATGATGCCATTCCAGAACCAGTACGCAGCAGGCTTCCCTCCGAATGCTATGCAACTGGGTTATATGTCTAATATGCAACCCAATCCAATGATGCATATGGGTATGGGCGCTGGCGTGCAGCCTCTGAATCAGGGACAGATCGACATGGTAGAGAGGTGGAGACAGAGTGTTATGCAGTGATAATTCAGCTGTATGCATTCTCAGGGAACGCAACATTTGCTTACATGAGAGTTCTCAACTTGAACCATCTTGCAAGATCGATAGATACATGCGTACAACCAGGGAATGAAATATACAAATGGGCATAGCGCGGCGTTATGCAGATTGAGCGATGGGGATTTTAAGGGTTGTAATGTATATGTAGGAGTATGTGGACATGAGCATAGCGTGAAACCTTTTTTTCTGTACTGTTTATATTATAGATGCCATCATGGCATTCTATAATATTACATTTGCATTATCCTTCTTCTTACCGAAGGCTTAGTTAATAGATAGATGCGATGAAATTAAAAGAATTACTCATATAATCCTTGTTATAATTGCATTTGAACGAGGGCTCAAGTTGCAAATTCGAGGTTGGTACTACCGGTCTTAAAATCCCAACGGAAAATTCATACTGTCTAGATGGTTGTTTTTAGTATGTATACTATATCGATAAAACACAGCGTACTTATTCACGGATGTATCACACAGGGCTATTTAATAACAGCATTCAGAATTTCAAAGATAAGGCAAGGTCACATTTAAAAAAAGGGTTACCTCTTCAATCTATTAAACGTATCCGAACGGATCAGTCACCGTATCTTCTTACTTAACATTAAACCAGGCCATTTCCAGCAACGCATCCCTAGCATCATTATCCTCCCACTTAATCCTAATCTCCGTTTGCTCTGCGCCCCGCTTCGAGATCGCATACAGATTATCCCCCTTGAAGTATACCAACGTGCCGTTTTTGCCATTCCCTGCGGCAGTGATACGGTATAACGGGCCTGCAGAATGCAACACTTTCTTCTCGGGCAGGAATTGTAGGTCGTTTTCGATACACCAGTCTTCGACTTTGTGTTTGAATGTTGATTCTGGCGGTGGCGGTGCGGGTTGTGGTGCGGATGGTTTGGCCGGCGTGGCCGGTGTTTTCTGGGGAGGAGAAATGCGGGATGGGGCAGGGAGATGAGTAGCGGCTTTTGAGCCGAGATCTAATGCCTGGTTTATCATTCCGTGGCCCTTTTCGAACTCGGCTTGGATTGATGGCAAGATTTTGATATCTTCTGGGAAGACTTCGTCGCGCCACCATTCGAACCATTGGCCGATCTCCTCGTTGGGTCCGACGACTGTAAGCCACTGATGAAGGACATCATGCCACATCGGGAAGATGGCCTCGACGATGACTTGGCCTATGATGCGAGGTTTCAGGATGTCCTGCCAGGCAAAGACGCCTTGGAGGGCGGACATGTAAGGAGCTTGGTCGTTAGGGTCTACTATGAAGTTCTTCGGGTTCTTCAGGAATCGTGCCATGCTCGGGAGAACGTGATTCATGATCAAGGGCGCCCAATGGTCATTGCTTGAGCTGGGACAGAGGACCTCTTGCCACTGCCGTAAGCCTGGCACAACGCCTTTGTGGAAATCCCAGGAGTCGACAAGCTGACGGAACTTGCGTTTGACGTCGCTGACGAGACCGATTGAGCTTTTCGGATCCGCATGATGAGATGGTAGGTATTGGAGCCAGGGGAACAGCCATAAATGCGGCAATTCATGAGACCGTCTCTTCCTTGGATTCCAAGATGACACAGCTTCATTGAGTTTCCCGACAATAGCTTGATTGAGGAGCAATGTGCGAACAAAAGGCGGCAGAAGGCTGTCCCATGTTTCCAATAGAGCCTGTAATGGCGCCGGGTTGTGTACATCCCAGCTTTGGTTAATCGCTGACACAACTTTTGGGAAAATTATCTTGTAAATCATACTTTCGTATGCTGTTGTCGATTTACCCTTCCGATGGGAGCCATTGGGAATCCGGTTCTTGTCAATGTCAGTATCCTTCGATACTGCACCAACAATGTGACGGATTTTGAAGAGTTGTGGTGCCATGCCAGTCAATTTTGGATCCTCAAGCGGTTGCCAACCTTCCGTAGCCCGGCTAAGAAATGGATGTACAGCAGCTACTGTTGTGTTTGATAAGTCTTCGCTTACTCCAGATACTTGGAGTGCGTCTGCTGCTATGAGGGATTCGATGATTGGATCCCATTGACCATCGTTAGCGGCTTGTAAGATGTGCTGTGCTGCATCAACGAACAGCTTGAACTGATCCATGGCAGCTTGTAATTCGACAATGCCCTGTTGTTCCTGCAATATTTCCATCTCGGTATATGCTTTCCGTTCTTCAAGATTCTTCCATTCTTCCACGTGAGCTGAAAGTTCATTTTGAGCACGTCGAACTAGCTTTTTAGACTCGACTTGTTCCACGCTTTCCGTCCCAGCTGTCGGTGTCAAAAGTCCAGATGTGGAAGTAAGAAGCCGCCGACCGGGGCCTGACATATCCAGAATAGGAGCAAACTCATCCGGAATCTGTAGACCGGGGGCAACTCTCTTGACTTCCTCCAACGTTTGAAACTTGGGCTTAGGAGCTCTCCTGGGGGTGCTCACTCCACTCATCCCACTATCTGTGCCACTCGTTTTTGGCTTCCGGCGACGCTTCTTTCGCTCTTCATCAGAGTCTTCATATACCTCGCCCCGCAATTTTGCCTGGCGTTTCTCCTCCTCGATCTCCTGTTTTGACTTTTCTTTCACAGCACCTAGACCAACACCCTGCGGCCGCTGGACAACCTCAATGACACCACTCCGGCCTGTCCCTTCCTTCCCCAGACCTTGGCCCTCCTTGTAGCCCATCTTCGCCATCATCCTAGCAGCAAAAGAACCCGCATTTATTGCAGGAGTCGATGAAGCTTTCTTCGACGTGGTCGGCGTAGAGAATGCGCTTGGCCGTGAAACCCTGGGGGTCGAAACTTCTTCATCGTTGGTATTTTTCAAGATTGGCATGGCAGCAGACGATGGCACGAATCCTCGCCCAAGAGGAGTGCCAATCTTGGGGGCATGTTTTGCTGGAGCTGGACTTTGCCAGCCAAGTCCCTTTGCTCCGTATCCAAGCCCCCGGGGTGTTGCTGTCTCTTTGACTTTCTCATCTACTACCATATCCACATCCTCTTCCTCCGCATGTTGATCCTCTCCCTCTTCATCGTCGTCGTCGTTGTCGTCGTCCTCATCTAACTTCGACTGCCCCGATGACACAAACGACATGCCTTTGCCGCGTAGAGTCTTCTTCTTCCATCGTCCACGAGGCCCTTCATCTTCGCTTTCCGACCCAAAGACTCCCAAGGCAGCACTTTCTTTCGCATTGCGGCCTGTTCGTCGTCTCTTGCGCGGATTGTAGCCGGCGAACTCATCGTCATCCGGGTCGTTGGAAGGATGTAAAAAGTCTTCATCGGAGGACTCAGATGAAGAGTCGCGCGCAAACGCATTCATTGAAGCCATGGCCTAACTATCACCACGTGGCACCAGGAGCTATCGAGTCTATGCTGATGAGGTTGTGCCAGAGGTCAAAAGTTGCGCGAACTCGCAAGTAGAAGCGATGCTTGGGGTTTCGCCGTCGCCTCGCTTGTAGCCTTGCGCTTGGTCGGTCGATAGAAAGCGCGGCATGCGAGGCTACTACGATGCCAATTAGGAAAATGACATATAGCAAAATATTAACTAGAAAATAAACGGCTTTTTAAGGAGCTAGAAATGAGGGGGCCAAATAATCTACTAGTGTTCGTAGCAGATTTAAGAATTCTACCCACCATAATGCGTAAAGCGGTTTCAAAAATTTTCAATAGATAGGGGATACCATGTCCTTGATTATATGAATTCATGATCGTCGAAGAAGCTAGTTCTTCCTATACAAATGCTAAGCATAACGTTCGTGATATGTTCGTCCAACCCATAGCAAGAATCACGCATATGCAATGACACTGCCTAAATCAACTCCTCAACTCCCACGACAGCCGCCCATCCCACAAGATCATGAAGCAAAGATTCTAACATTCAAGTCAACGCTACCCGTTGCGATGACACACCGTATGCCAACTTTTTGAGGTTCACTCTTCGAGACTCCGTTAGGCGTTGCTCCGTTCTCCCCGTTGACTGGGGGAGCATCCTTAATCACGCCAGGAGCCCATCGAATGCAACTGACGAAATGGCCATGGGCGTCATCTAAAGATTTGACTAGCTTCCCTTCTTGGGAGAGGTCCCAGCATCGTAAAGTCTTGTCGTCCGCGACACTAAGAATGTATTTCCCACCGGGATGGAAGACTAGGCCTCGCACCCAGTTATCATGGCCGATCAGGGTCTTGATTAACGTCCCTCGAGCATCCCATATCCTTATAGTTCTATCCCTGGATCCAGTAGCCACAAATTCGGCTGAGCTGCTTGCGGGTGGGGGTTTCTTTAACCCCGCCAAAGTTGCTAGGTATCCGTAACTTGCTGGTGGTGCAAATACACAGCATTCAATAGTGTGTTCATGCCCCACCATGGTCGCTTTTGCCTCCCCGGAAGCAGCATCCCATATTCTTGCTGTCTGGTCAGCCCCAGCTGATAAGAGCCATCGGCCATCGAAAGATGGCGAAACGTCCCGAACCCAATCTGCATGTCCACGGATCGTTTTCACGCAATATCCTGTCGATACGTCCCAGATCCGTAGTGATTTGTCGCGACTTGCTGATACAAGGAGATTGCCGGAAGAAGGCGATCCAGCTGCTCCGCTAGGTATAAACCGTACGGCCGAAACCGAATGGTCGTGCCCAGGGAGAGTTCGAATATTCTTATATTCGTCACTCGGATCCCATAATTTGATGGTAAGGTCGCTCGAACATGATGCCAGTAACGTCCCTCCCCGTGGTCCACCAAAATCAAGGTCTAACACGGCCTTCGTGTGGCCCTTTACAGTCCTTTCAAGCTCTCCCAGTTCCCAGTCCCAAATTTTAATAGTAGTATCTTCTGAGCCAGATGCGAGTGACGAGAAAACCGGATGAAATGCCACGCATGCGATCCCGTCCCTATGCGACTGGAGCGTATGTCTTGCTGGCGATCTTGGTAGCCACGTTGTGGGGTCCTGATTTCGTTTGGAGAGAGATGTAGGAGTAGCAGAGTCTAGTTCGGCCTGCAAACTTGCATTCCTTGATTCGAGATCCATAATCTGTGGGAAGAAACGATCAGCTTGTCACTATGTGGGTGCGAGACAGGACCCTCCCACCTTTTTCTGCAACCGCACCACACTGGTCCATTTCTTCTCCAACAAGCCCTCATATTTCTTGCTGGTTGCAGCATCAAAGCTATCGCCAATATTAAGTCCTTCTCGTAGCGCCGTTGCGATCGTTGGGAGATTGACTGAGGTGAGGTATGCTATGATAGACTTGTTTCTGGCCAAGCTCAAATCAGTGTCTGTCTGTAGCATAAATAGGACAGTTACGCAGGCTTACAGCTCCTCCGCTTGCCGCGGAGTCAAGATCTGGGTCATGGTGACCAGGAGGGATGGCACATGAAGGCTGGGCCTTCTCAATTGTTTTGATGCTGTCAGGGAATGCGCCTGGCCCTGGCGGATGGCGTAGCTTGTTTACCGCCTATATCTGTTGCTTTGGGTGCAAAGGCGGAAGGGTATGCTTCCCTAGCTTCCCTACGCTTATGGCAGCTGAGGCAGAAGAGTGTTGCAAGGTTGGGAATATGATCTTTTGAATGTGTCCACAATGACGCTTTCCCATGGTGGGGAGGGGGTTTTATGATAAGGGGCTTCTTTAGTGTTGCGACTTTAAAAGTTGATTGATGCAGGGGTCGCCGTAGTGACCAGCCTTGGGGTCCATGTATTTGGTATTTGGCGATGCATCAACAACACATCAACATATCTGCATCCAAATTATTACGAGCAGAAACGGCACCCACAACGGCTGAAAGAATATCTTCTTTGCTTAGGCTGTGTCGCTCTACTGCACATATTGCAAAACGAACGCGTGCCAGACAATTACAAGCCCAAACCCCCTGCGCTCAACTGTTTGGCGCCCTTTGACGACTCCTAGAATAACCCGCAGACTTTACTCCTTTGTCTCAAGGTACGGACGCATTTCTCACTTCTCCTCCATCACCCGAATCGTGGTAGGACTGGCAGCCAGTTGCCATCGTCTTCTCTCGAATCCCCTGCTGGCGCTGGCCTCACAGAGATACTGTGCGGATGGCGGGGTCTCTCCATGTGTCATGGCGCAAGCTAACCCACCGTGTTCCAGGGTTGCGCAGACTGTCGAGAAAGAAACTCGAGACACCTGTTGCCAATATGGCTGAACAAGAAGAGGATTTCAGTTCGCTTCCTCTGCCCGATAGATTTCAGCACAAGGTATGCTATGCCGCAAGCCGCCCGCTCTGTGAAACACACCCACTGACCAGAATCCTTTCTATAGATATGGAAAGTCCGAAAAGCAGCATATGAAGATGCTGCTAAACAATTCGAAGCCACACCAGACGAAAACGATCCTGCGTTTCGACCGTTCTTACAAGACCCGGGGTTGTGGAAGGGGGCAGTTGCAGACTCGAACGTTGCAGCACAGCAAGATGGTATCGCGGCATTATGTTCATTTCTCAAATATGGTGGGCGAGAGAGTTGCACGAGGTATGCCATGAAGTCCCATATATGGTGTGTTTAATTAACAGAATCATCTAGGACGAGATCCTATACCTTGACACCATTAGTGGAAAAATGCCTTTCATCCACTAGGGCGGCTACGAAAGCTTCCGCGCTCGAGGCCATCTTGCTCTATATTGAATTAGATACCCCAGGGCCAATATTAGAAGATCTTCTTCCAGCGCTTTCCAACAAGCAGCCAAAAGTTATCGCGGCCACACTTGCAGCCTTAACAGCGATATTCCATAACTATGGTTGCAAAACGGTTGATCCAAAACCAGTCCTCAAAGTCTTACCAAAGCCTTTCAGTCATGCAGATAAGAATGTACGGGCGGAGGCAACGAACCTCGCAGTGGAATTCTATCGATGGTTGCGAGAAGCTATGAAACCGATGTTCTGGGGCGATCTAAAGCCGACACAACAAACGGAAATGGAAGCCCAATTTGACAAAATCAAATCAGAGCCTACGCCAAAGCAAGAAAGATTCCTTCGATCCCAGCAAGCTGCCATGGCACGAGCACCACCTCCTGGAGCTGATGGAGCTGAAGACGAAAATGAATTAGATGCAGAACCTGAGGAAATCGATGTCTATGATCTGGCTGAACCCCAAGATGTTTTGTCCAAAATTGCCCCTGATTTCCACGATCGATTAGGTTCATCAAAGTGGAAGGAACGGAAAGATGCCTTAGAGGGTTTATTCGGTATACTGAATGTTCCAAAAATCAAGGATGGTGATTTCAACGAGATAGTCAGAGGACTGGCGAAATGCATGAAAGATGCTAATATCGCGGTTGTAACACAAGCAGCTCAGTGCATCGAGGTTCTTGCAAAGGGGTTGCGCAAACCGTTCGGTAAATATCGCTCGGTCCTCATGAGCCCAATTATGGAAAGGCTCAAAGAAAAGAAGGCTTCCGTCTCAGACGCCCTTGGTGCTGCTTTGGATGCAGTCTTTATCGCCACCAGCTTATCGGAATGTCTGGAAGAGACATTAGAATCCCTGAAGCATAAGAATCCGCAGGTGAAAGAGGGAACGATGAAATTCTTAGTCAGATGTTTAAGGACGACGCGAGAAGCGCCTGCTAAACCTGAAGTGGCCTCCATTTCTGAAGCAGCGAAAAAGTTGCTTTCAGAATCAAGTGAGGTCTTACGCTCAGGGGGGGCGGAAGTGCTTGGCACGGTAATGAAGATCATGGGTGAGCGAGCTATGGGACCATATCTTGAAGGCCTTGATGAAATTAGGAAAACGAAAATCAAAGAATACTTCGAGACCGCGGAAGTCAAAGCTAAGGACAAACCAAAACCAAAGCCGCCGCCAGCTGCGGCTCAGCGTGCTGCGCCAGCTGGCGGAACCCGGAAAGTTGCTACGAAGAAGCCCGCGACAAAGAAACCTGCCGCAGCACCAAGCATCTATGCCCAGGAGGCGCCTTTAGCACCTCAACCCACATCAAGAAGTACCCCGGGAACAAAACTCGCGGCTCCCAAACCATCCGGGCTGGCTGCTCCAGGTGGATTGAAAGCTCCCTTGAAGCGCACCCTGCCAGGACCTGGTGGTGCAGCTTCAACTGCGTCGCCTCGGCGTCCTGTAGCACAGGCTCCGCCTCCAGCTGACGATGAACCGCCTGCTCCACCTCGTCTTGGTCTTGCTGGGCGTGGCCTCGCTGGACGTTCTCTAGCCAAAGCTCCTGCCGCCGCTGCTCCTCCTGCTTCATCCATGTCACCTCCACCGGCGTCGGGTTTGACTGCTGTCGAAAGAGCTGAGCTAGAAGAACTTCGGCTCGATAAAGATCGTCTACTTCGACAAGCTGATGATTTCCGTCAAGAGCGATCAAGGTTCAATTCCGAGGTTCAAGAATTGAAGAATCAAAACGCACAGTTAATCGAAGACCACACCAGAGATGTGCTTTCTATTAAGGCCAAAGAAACTCAACTTGTGCGTGCTAGATCTGATTGCGAAGCAGCAGAGGCGATGTGTGGACAACTGCGAAGGGAGATGGAGAGATTAAAGCGTGCTCTAACGAGCGCAGAGCGAGTAAACAGCCCTACAGTAGGTCTACCGAGCCCGAGTCGGGATGCCATGGGTGACGAAGGTGGTATCTATCGCGATACCGGTATGTACGGCGCGCCTCATGATAACAGGGCCGGGATGCGTGCTCGGATGTCGTACACCTCGACCCTCAGCGAGGAGAAAGAAAACACTGGCGATGCGTTCGCAGGTCAATATGGGCGCAGTAAATTAAGTCCAGAACCAAGAAATGGGAGAACAAGTGCTGCCAGTGGGAGCGTGGGAAGAAATAGCCCCACTCCATATACAAGCGCTCGGAGTGGTGGACAAAAGTCAAGCACTGATAGCGCAAGAGATGACGGCAACGGGGGCGTGGAGAGTTGGAAGAGAGCGGCCGAGGTTACAAGTGCTCTGAAAGCCAAGATTGAGCAGATGAAGGTAAGTGACTCACTAGCATGTTATAGAATCACATACTCACCTAGAACCCAAAACAGGCACGACAAGGTATATCAAGACCATAAAAGGAGTAGGACATTATTTTATGAGGTTTTCGAGCATTGTTGGCGAAAGGGATAGGTCATTAATGTTCATTGTCGGTGTTAGTCTCTGCTAACTAGACGCACTTGGTGACGGTCGGGCTCCATCTCAACTCATTTATGAGCTGCTGGAGGCATGCTGGATAGTCCAGCATTGGTTACTTTTGATACGAAGTATGAATTATGTTTTAGCCGAGTTGCTTATATACAGACTTGGGTTCTCTTCAAAATAATATATATGTCGAACAACTGGTTTTCCAGTTTCTTGGTGTCGACTTGAAAATTGTTCTACTGTAATTGGCATATTATATATTTGATATATATTTGCTTTCGTCCATCGCTTTCAGCGGGATTTTTTTTGGTTCACATTCTTGGTTTCCTTGTGAGTTGCAGCAGATTATGAAGAGTCTCTCGGCTTCCTACCCGGTAAATGCAGTTCCTAGGTAAGCCTCCCCATGGCTAACTGCCATTATTGTTGATTATGAGGAAGGTGTTGGCTGGGATAGGCCTTGAAAAGCCTAGCGTTTTGGTCCCACTCCATGGCGGTTTTCCTTTAGGGGCTGTCATGGCTGGTACCCTGATGCTCGACGTAGCGGCAGGAGACGGCTTCTACAGTTTTAAATGAGACGATATGGATGTCTTGGGTTTTTTTCAATAGCCACTGTAGAGTTTAACCTGCCCTGATGCATTGTAGTTTATGTGGCTTGCTATCATGTACCCACCTGTATGTATAGAGATCCGAAAATGAAAAAGAAATTTTATTTTCAGGGTCGTTTGGCGCCTGTGACTGTGATTACAGTTGCAGGTGAGTACCTCGGCATTTCAAAATATTTCAAAATCCCCAAGCTCTGGGACCTAATAACTCAGTCATGCCACTAGATGCACCAAACTTGCTTGGCCTTGAGGTTCGTGGACCCTGTCTTGACGGCCAGCCGACGATCATGTTGGCAATAATTGCTTTTAAGCCTCGTCTTTGGTTCAAATATAATCATGTGCCCGTACGAGTACCGAGGAACCGGTAACCAATTGACTCGGCCTGCCTATCTATAATGTTGGCAATGGTTTATTATTCCTACTTTAGCCTTGTAGTGGTTGAGCACAATCATGCGTACGACTACCAAGCTATTGGTATATTGATTGACGCATGACAGGCTTCTCTGTAGCTGGTTGGCCGCTGGGCTTAGGGGCATGGCCCACAACGAGCAGTGGGGGTCTTTAGCGGAAATGAATTGGTACGAGTGTGTATGATTATCCATATATGGAGAAAACTGCGAGATGAGTATAGTAGAAACTAAGAATAAAGGAAATAGACGCTCTGACAGACACTGTAAATTCAAGAAAAAGTGTCAGAACGTCGCAGAAAACCCACAGTGTTGCAACGCCAAAGTGACAAAAGCCATGAATGCGTTGATCCCGAGAGACTGGGACCGTAATTTCACATTTGATGTTGCTTTGCGGGGTGGCGCACCGGGCATGATCCGTCAGCAGCTTATTCAGTGTTGTATCTTTGTTGGAACTTGTTTCCAACAGGACTCAGCGGCCTTATGAGCGCCACTTGGCCTCTTATGACAATAGTTGTTACTAATTCCCGCTTTGTCCATAAGCCGCGTGTTATACCCATAAAGCTCGGGATTGGACGATGTGGAATGGCAACCAACTAGTTGACAATTGACGGAGTATACACAGGTATACAACGGCGAGACACTCTAAAACCTCATCACTAACGAGGCCAAGGAACCGAAAGCGGGAATGGCTCGATCAAAGGAAATGTCAGGCAACAGTTATTATAATGGCTAAAGCATACTCGTGTTATTAATATGGAGAGTGGACTATTATGATTACGTGGACTTAGGCGAAGTAATTCGGAGATCGGCCGATTTTGGGTTCAGGATAATAACGTGACAAGTGGACGTTATGACCCCAGATGAAACTCGGAAACAGGCCTGAACACGGAGATACGAGCGTTTGACTGCTGACGGCACGGTACATTCCAAGTCGACCTTCCCGATCGATTCTCGACGGGCCGTTCGGACCGTTACGAGAGTCGAGACTCAAGATATAGTACTTCCTACACTACTACTGCACGAAGTGTAATACTATAACGTTAGAAGGGCGGCTTAGACTACGATGACGACGCTGATGGCGGGCAATAAGCTGCATGTTATAGTGCCTCTACCATGGACACAGGTACTTCGTGGCATGCTGCGTCAAATAGGATTGCTACCGGGCCGCATACCATACCCTCTCGAAGTTTGGGTACCATGAACATAGGAGATTGATGGGCAAGACACCCTCTTTCTCGTTGCTGACGGGACGGCCTATCGAAATCGCGAAGAATTGCAAGTTATTACCAGAGATAAGCCTAGCAACTGCATTCAATTAATAATATATACTGATAGATTCGGCATCCCATATCAGCAGAACCCGGGAGAGCCAACGGCCGACTTCGCTTTCGAGAGACGGTTGTGTTCCCTCAAAACCTCCCAGTTATAATTGATTCGGGTCAGAATCCGGATTCTTTATGTCAAGAGAGTGCAAGAGAGTGCAAGAAGCTGCACAATGCAAGCCCCAAGCCCCAACCACCACGAATTACCCATCGTGTGTAACCAACAGTGGAAGTCATCTTACGATGAAGCCCCAGGCGACTTTGCCAACAACTTCAAGCCCGCGGAATTCGGCGTAAAGGAGAAGCCCTAAGATCGACAGGTTTGGCTGCCGGGAACCGATTATTCGTCCTAACTCTTCCCGTGACACGGCACTTGGGTTTGAGAAAGAGACTTGTCACAAAAGGCTATCTGGGATGCCTGCGGACGGGCAGGGTGGTGGCCAGGCGAGATAGCACTGAAAACGCTGTCCCTCTCATTATCTATCTCATGCCGCACTGCTGGATCTCCCATGCCAACCATCCATCATCCCATCATTGAAAAAATATTGTCATGCGGGGATATTCACACGACGGAGGATTTGCATGTGCCGCCAGCCTGCCGAATCTGTGCCAGTGCTATGTATGCGCTTCCGAGGCCAATCCGTGGGGTGGAGACTTCTAATGCTGGACGAAAAGAAAGTACTTCGCATATTCCATGTCTGATATACCGGAGCCTACCTACATAGGAACTTGTAAAGGCGGTAATCCCCGAGCAGATTCCTGTTCTGGGTGATTGCCGGGGCATTCTAATGTTGATGGAGTGCTACGGCCGACAGCCCCACGGGCGGCGGGCAACCGCCATATTCCACCAACACAACACAGACCAACGGCGCTTCAGCCTGCACCGCAGTCACAAACTATTCCCCGGGGCCTACTCGGAAGGTTTTGCCAGCCACGGCCAGTCGGCAGAGACACACTGAGCACGTATGGGTGCCAGAAGGGCAGCAGAGAGAGACACTGATGCCTTGCAGCGGCACAGAAAATCATATTTTCTTACGGAGGGATGGTCCCACGAGGTTCCCACGTTTTCCCAGTGCTCCACATCCGCCACTTCGAAAAGGAATATTTGGTGGGCCGTGTTGACCTCTCACTCCTGTCCTCCAGACTCGGCGGAACACAACGCTGTCTGGCCTTGTTGTCTCGGGATACTCCTGCGGTGAAGTGTGAAGACGCGTTGCCCCGATTCTCGGTCTGTGCCGATCCTGAAAAACCGGGAACGGGATTGGCTGCTGCTGTGTAACCACTGTCATTTCTCACCCAAATTTGATTGTGACGATTGCTTTTTGAGAGTGAGTACTGAGTTCTCGAGGTGACAGCTCTGCCGGACAACGTCGACGTCTGAGGCTTGTGTGGGATCTTGATCTTCTCTATTCTCTTATTTGATCTTGTTTCCTTTTTGTTATGGTGGCTTTGAGGTCTAGACCGGCTATGCCCTTCCAGCTTTGTGGTCAGAGGAGATCCGGCCAAACGTAGCAAACATTCACACGGCCCAGACCATTGGAGAGGATATGCTCATTCTCCCGTTCAAGCAGCTATCCGTTAGAGGCGGCCCACTTAAGCAAGGAGAAGTGCATATGCTGACGTATACTACTAGGCAGGGCATGGAAAATCCCATATTATGATCTGCACATCTAGGTCTTGAGTGTTGTAACGAAGGTTCATTGGACCTGGTTCCCGGGATTTTGGTGACGCTCGATACAACGGAGCTTCTGTGGCCTGCAGTAATGGGGAGCTGGGCTACACGGATGAGGAAAAGAGCCTTCTCGACCACTTCCCCCCACATCATGAAAGTTCGAGTCTGGAATCCGGGGAGTTCTCATCGCAAGGGCCGAGAATGGTACGGCTTCGGAATGGGTTCGGTTTGGCTGGTGTCCTGGCAGCCGGACAGGATGCCGTGTGAAGAGCGATCGAGAAGCCATCGGAAGAAGGGCCTGGTCGGTATCACATTGTACTGCCACACTTTCGAGCTGATAGGATGCTTGAAAACCATTGCCAGAGGGTTAATACAATGATTGATGTATGTACAACGACCCGTTTGTACGCCGAGTTAGTTCCCAAAAGTTGACAACCACCGCCCCACGTGCATTTCGTTCCAGGCACTGATCCCCCAATTCCGATTTCCTGAACACCTCATTGATCAATCGTCCATGAGCATGGAATGTCAAAACGCCGTTGCCAAAAATAAACCAAGTACCGTAAACACCAAGATCGCCTTGTCGCCGTATCCAGATCCCAGGGTGACTCCAAACGCTCTATATTGTAGGCCAAATCTAGGCTTGGATCCAGGTTGGTTTGATAGCCGGTGCACGACAATCCCCTAGTTAGAAGATTAGGATCCAGGCCCGAGAATAAATTTGAGGAGTTAAAACAAACCACATCGTTCATCTAGTCTAATGGCACCGTTAGGCATGAATCTTGCCAGCGAAGCAATATATATCGGATGAACCACTTACCTAAATTCAATCGCCACCACCGAAGGTGGGCATCGTATGTGTGTCGTCTCATAATTGGTACACCATGCTCTGACAGTCCAACGAACATGGCCGCAGCGATATTCAACCTGGGTGTAATTGCACATAGTGGTTTTGAGTTGTGACGGATCTGGTTGAGCGAGTGACTGGGTCCCCGAGACTGCGAGTTTGGTGCCCGTGAGGAAGAGGGACTCGGAATAGCGGGGAAGGTGTCGATCTCTTCCGGAGAGAACGACGGATAGAAGGTCCTGAGTATAAACCCAATTATGAGTGAGAGTGAAAGGCTCCTGAGGGGGTTTATGAGTAAGAGCAGAGTTTCAACTTGAAGGTCCAGAAGATATGAAGAGATGTAGGGTTGCTGAGCTGGGAGTTGGGAGTTGGAGTTAGCGTGCCGAGGGCCTGCTTATCGGGTCGGATCAAGAGCAGCGAGGAGCAATATAGAGAGGTGGATGTGCAGGCAAAAGCTGTGTATGCCGGTGCGAAGCTCTGAGGGAGGTGGGCACTACATATGTATGAGTGATGCAGCTCTCGATTGGGGTTCCACCCGGCTGATTCGGTGGCCTGGGCTATCCGGGATGCCCATGGACTGAGGACTGTGTCTGTGGAGTGTGGAGGTGGAGGTGGAGGAGGATGTCCGGTGTGGAGGTGGATGTGGTTGCGGTCGGTAGCCTGGGGGGAGCCCATAGCAGTGGCTCGACAGGAGCCCAGGGTAGTAGTTGAGGGTTTGGCGGGATGGCCGTCTAGGCCTCTGAGCCTCTGAGACTGGCACAAGCAGCGAGCCAGAATAGTGGGATGGATCATGGCTGGAAAATCAACCGCCAGTAGTGGGACCTAACTGGGTAGATAGAGCGACAAGAACCCCGGTCATGGACAAGGACATTGGCATAGCGACGTTATCAAGCCAATAATGCCAACAGGGAGCATAAATAAATGCCCGGCGTGCAGCACTGGGATCCCAAGGGTAGACGCAGGACCTGTTATGAGTCTGTAGTGGATGCTCCACACTCAGTACTTCGTATATTCGAATTAGTGAGGACAATGCGAAGTAAGTAATAATTAATCAATTAATTCCTCGGGAAGGAGAAGTAGAGGGATTCCTTACCAACGGAGCCCAGATGTGTGATAGGGTGGTATTGTCCAAGTGCTAGGGAGGAGCATAGGCCAATAAGCAATTCAGGAGCCCTCTCACTAACTCTTTGGCCACGATGGGACCCAATCAACCTGCTTAGAGGACATAAAGAGATTGAATTCGGATTGCAGAGCCCACAGCAGTGTCCATCCGTGGGCCGACCACTCCATACTCTGCCGAGTTTTGGTATATTCTGGCGCGGACGGCTATCAAAGACCCGTAATAGGCGGCGGAAGGATACTGTGCGTTTCCAGCAAGTGACGCCGAAGCAGATCAACCGTAGCCATACCTGCTCTTTGCGGTCCCCAACTCATATTCCGTGCCCACCTGCCCAACCTGATACCAGAACATAGTGCCCCTACCGATATCCCGCTTAGACGGAGTAATTCAAATCCACCCATGGTCTAACAAGGGCTACCGCCGTTACGGCGTTGCGACAAAGTGAGCTCCCTACATTGGGGGGCCCTAGCCGTCCTGAAGGCAGATCGATCAGACACTGTCAAGGAGCCCAAGATCCGAGGAACAATCCAGAATAAAAATGGCCCCTGATAGACGACAGGCCACTGGTAGTTATCCCTGTACTCCGTCCTTCATACGCCCGTGCTACTAGTATAACACCGTACTGTAGTATGGAAGAGGACTCCGTAGACCCTCAAAGGTGGAGCAGGTTCAATGACGGCTGTTCCCAGCTCCACGGCAGCACCAGCAGTAGTGTCACCGCCACTACCGGTATTTTCAAACCAACTACTTCCTTTTCCCCTCAGAGGCTCTAAAGTGATATTTGATGTTGACCTCCTGATTCAGATGTCGGCCCAGATGACGCGCTGATCCTCGCAGGTTTCGTTTCCACACGGTCCTTCTGTCCAGGGTACGGAGAGTCGGCTGCATGAGGGCGTACTTTCGTATTAGCTTTTCCAACCGCTAAAGTGGAATTACGGAGCATCGGGCATCGCCGCCTCGTGCCTTGCCAAATGTGGCACTTTAGAAGCTTCCATGGGATCAACGGCTCGGCACGCGTAGTTGAGAAGGGGAAAGTGAACGCAGTAGAGTGTGCCAGTAACTGCCATCAATCAGTTGGAGGCTTGGAGTATACAACTACGAAGTATCGGGGCTGCCACACTCACGTTTGACGCGAAATTCTCCATAGCAACTCCTGGTAATCGATATGACAGTTACTTGTACTGGTATGACTTGACGAGGAATCGTAAATGCCGCAGTGAGTGAGTCCGAAGGCTGATTCCTCGATCAATCATAAACCGCACGATTGATTACCACGAGCCTAACCTCCCTGGCTGGCGCTTCTAACAGCACCGCGTGGGGCCCTAGTCTCGCGACATTTGTGGCCAATGGGATAGCAAAGCAGTACGTACGTACATACTTTCGAAAGCGGTACTTCGTAGAGATCCCGCTCAATCAGCTTCTCGCTGGTGCTGCACGTTGAGTGGAACGGGAATATGTATGGGTCGCGATTAATGGTATCCCATTCGTTTAGCATTGGGATGTGGCTTGTGTATTGAAACGTTCTCTTACTCGGACCCTGAAGACGTGTCATGATCGGGAGGAGAGGAGGACGTGGGCGGCGAGATTCAACCCAACCCCAACTTATGAAAGATGCACAACCTATGTCGCTCCCCTGTGACCTGCTCCCTGGCAGCTTTCTCTGCCGGCATGCTCATCATTGGCTCCAGCCCGGCAATAGCTCGCTAGGCGGCGGCGAGGCTCGCCGCAAGTTACCGGTAAGATAACCCTTCGCGTTCTCATGTGTACAGTAGTTGTTCCCCAAGGTCGTCCTAGTATCTCGAAGGGATTCTTGAGTGTGTGTCCCCAGAAACGACGCGCTCGTCCATGGTCTCTGAGAGAGAGAGAGACTTGTCGCCGGAAGCCGGGTATTCCGTGCTCTGGATATAAGCTGGCTATCTTAAGCTTATGAGGATGAGTTTCTTATCCTTCCTTGGTAGTAGCAGCTCCCAGGCTGACCCACGTCGACAGCGCCCAAGACTGCGCCGTTGATAGAACACGGATAGAAGCTCTTCGCACGCCCGATCCGTCTGTTTTAGGCTGGCTGTGTCTCTTGGTACGCTCTGCTGCAGGGATCTTGTGGATTGATGCACCGCGGGCTCGGTTCGGTTGGGGGGCAACCGCGGCCACGGTATTGGAAATGCAGGTTGGTGGACCTCTGGCTGACCCGCAACTTTGGGGTTTACGGAGTCCTCTCTCGACAACTCCCCAGACAGGACAAGCAAACACCGTCTAAACACCAGAACCCAGGCCAAACGGGCCCTGAGCAACTAGCACAATCATCCCAGCCAGCATCTGGAGGGGAACCTTCCCCCAAACGTCCAAACCTGCACCAATATCGCCTCGAGGGCATTAAAATGCAGAATGACTGGGAGGATGGGATGCTTGCATCTCCTCCGTACCGATTGGACCCCCCACTGGACTGAATCCCTTGACTAGACTTGGCTCGTTCGTGAACGTCGGAAGGAGCCCAATGGAGAACCCCCCAGGCTAGACCAAAAACCCTTGCGTGGCCAAGCTCTCGGGGAAAGAAGCTATTCTGAAACGGGCACCTTCTTCGTAACAGTAAAGGGTGACTAAGGTGCCCTTAAAAGCTGTTGCTCAAACCTTCGCCGCCGTTATGCCGGAGACCCATACGATATTGGAATTGAAAACCAGGTCAGACAATCCCGACAGATGCACCTCGACTTCGTACGTGCTTATGGTATGCACGGTCGCGTGGGACCGCAGCTGCAGTAACAGGGCCTATAGATCTATAAACGCGTTTCGTCAGCTTAATCTTCACCTCAAATTGCTTTGATAACAACACGAAGAGCAGACTAGTCATGCCGAAGTGAACGCCATGTGGTGTGCGCTCCGGTAGGCATCTCTCAGCCCCGAATTCGCTGTAATTTCGAGGATCTCGGTTGGCTCCGAGACTCTGGCTTGTAACAGATCTTATTTGTCGTGGGGGTTTGCATTGACGTGGGTGTGCATGGCATGGTTCTCGCATCTTCCCGCATCAAGTACGACGAACCTGAGCTGAGATCTTGCTGCTGAATCCGAATCAGTGTGTGAAATGGAGAGTGTACTGTACATAGCAAAGCGTAGACGATATTTTCAGAGAGGAGGAGGCTGGGAGAATAAGGGTACTCGTATAATTTCGACCTGACATCGTAGAAGTTCTTTGTTAGCAAGGCGTCACAGCGCGATTATTGTTGCTTGGAAGTAGCGTTCAACAAAAAAGGCTGTGTCACAATAGAAAGAATACAGAAACTTCGTCGTTAGGTATAAACTGATTGATGGATAACTAGGTTCCTGGGTATCTATCAGCTCAACAAAAAGAGCCGCTTCACAGTAGAAAGAATATAGAATATGCAATCGTCAGATCTAAATCGATTGATCGATAGCTACCTACCTAAAGGTAGGTAGCTAGGTAGGTAGGTATCTATCAACTTGCTGTTACTGAACCAAACTCCAACCCAAGCCCGAAACCTCCAACACCCCGTCGATAAGCCCATTAACACCAAAAGCAAGGCTCCGATAGTTCTCACAAAATCCACAACAATACAGTATTATGAACGCCGGCGCATCTTTCTCGTTGGCGCCGGGGTGCCATTTGCTGCCATTCCAATAGCGATCTTGCTCCTAATTCTGACTCGAGGCGCCGGGGTCTGCTCCTCGTCCAGTGCTGCCTTTCGTCTCCCCTTATTTTTGTCGACCCCCTTCTTAACTTTGACATTTTTACCATCTATAATTTGATACTGGGCCAGTTCTTCTGCCCAGACGACGCTCTTCCGGCTCTTCCCTCGCTTCTGCTTCTGCAATCGATCGTCAAATACCTCTTTCAAGGCGCGTTGACGGGAGACAGGGTCATCCTTCTCCTCTGCTTTCTTTGTGAGAACATCCGCGGGAAAGAGAGCACCTCCTTTGTTCTTGCGTGTGTTAACACGCGTCAATGCAGCGAGCTCCTTCTCTTCATTCCTTTTCAAAGTGATGGTGTTGTCTCCTTCCTGACCTATCCTACGAACGGGGATGAAGGACGGAGCTGCTAGGGGCGCCTTGACTGGGAGCCTTGTCCTTCCACTTCGTCTAACAGACTTTGGTTGGGTGATATCGCCAGCGCTACTCGTGGGTGTATTATGCTTGAGTCTTTTGCTCGGGGACGAGGTTGACAGGCTCACATCCAACTCATCTTCAGCCCTCGGAGAGGAAGGCGAGTCATTGGTTCCGTCTGGATCCCCAAGGGGAAGCCGAAGAGGGGAGTGAGGTAATGATCTCTTCCTCTTTTGAGTGGTCTGCCCAGCATTGGCCGCCTTATTCGCCTTGACACGCGTAAGGAAGTTTCGCAGCATATCAGTATCATCATGGTCATAGCTCGGGAATGGCGTGTTTTGCGTGGTGGTTTCGGCAAGGCCATTGGTAGTCTCGGAAGTAATGGTACCGGTAACATTTGTTTCGCCTTCGTTCGCCGTTCCGACCGGTGACTCTGTTATGAATAAAAGAGCCGAGTTAGGCTCCGAGGATTCAAGAATCCTGGCCGTTGCCTCGTTATCACTGTGTTCAACGGAGGCAACAACACCTGGCAAAAAAGTTGAACCTGAATGATCACAAAGCTGGGCATCGGGTGCTGTAGAATCAGAAGATGAATCAAGTTCATCATATAACGTAGAATCCGTTCCCATTTTCAAGAAGAGTTCGTCGATGGAATTATGGTTGGAGCGGCTGCGGAATATGATGGGTTCCGGTTCGCCATGTGTAGTCACCTCCTCCGGGCTTTGCGCAGCTAGTTCCACGCCGATTTCGCCAGGCTCTTCGGCTTCAAGAGGTTCCAATTGGCCCTCGCAAGGGCTCTCGATGCTCTGTAGTACTGAAGCGTCAACCTCGCTCGCGTCTGGCTCAATAACCTTGAAGGGCTCCTCCCTTTCTTGATCCATTGGAGGGAGGATGGTCTGCAAAACAGGAATCTCAGCCGTATTTGGGGATTGGGGCCGTTTAATTTCGTCTGATAAACCCGCAGATGGCGAAGGACTGACTTTGATGAGGAGTGCGGCAGCTTCATTTCCAAATAGTGTACCCGCTTGGTGATAAGGTCGCGCGAAAGTTTCAGCTATCACGGCTTCTTGAGCGGCAATACATTCGGATGGGATTGAGCTGGTACGTTTTATTCTGGAGCTTCGACGGGCACTAAGCCGTTGGCTTATTCGTCTTCGTGGCTTTTTTGGGCCCGGGGAAATTTCCCCAGGAACAACCATGGCAGCATCTGCAACCCCGTCGAGAGATTGCAAAGTTGGAATTTCCTGTTCAAGTATTCCACATATATCTGCCTCTTCAGGTTTTGGAGGGGTGCTAGGAGGTGGTTCTAGAGAGGACGGACTAGACGCCTGATTAGGAGCAATATTCCCTACTTCTAACTGCCTTTTCTCCACAGCATATTGTTTCTTGTCTAGGGGTAGCCCTAAATCTAGTATTTCAGCATCCTTCACCAAATTATGGGTGGCGGATTCTGATCCCGAATGTTGGACTGGATCTTCTAGATTTGATTCCTTCGCTTTCGAGTCGTCTACGGGCAAAAGTTCTTCTTCCCTAGTTCGCTCATACCTAGCTGCTGGTGGGGTATTTCCCACAAGTGAATTAACCATATGTGTGCCAGCATTGATGCTAGCCTCAGAACTCTTTTGCTGATTAGAAACTGACTCCGCAACTTCCCTATCGACACTTTGACCGGCCCCATTTAGTATGTGGGGATACGCTGAAGTCACGTCACTTGTAGCCAAGACGCCAATAGGAGTTATCGCCGCTTCTTGCTCCACGGGTTGCTGCTCGGCCGTGCGAATATCTGACGGATTGAGCCTAGGGGCACTTGTACGAATCGATTTTTTTCTTTGCCCAGGCTTGTATATAACCGGCTGTAGGGGTTTAATAGGGCTGAGATTTGGGCTTTGTTGAATAAGAGGGATACTGCGTAGGTGCTTCCGAGGCGATATAAAACGATCGGCATTCGTCCGTTTTCGAGTAACCCTTTGGATGACTTCTGGGACATTACATCCTATGGAAACTCTTCCGTCCTCCTTTATGGTTCCAACCGAGTTATCTCCATGGACGCTGGGGTGTAATGGATCCAGCCATTGCGCATCACCAATATTCTCTTTCGCGCCACGTAAGCGCGGCTTCTTTCTTGACCCAGTCCCAGCCTTCACCAACTCTTCTTGCGCAGAGTCTTCATTCTCCTTGTCTTCGTAGGACTTGATGCCAACTTTCTTCCATATCTTCTGGCCCTGTAATCGCGGGGCATGTGCAGTTATTGGGGCACGTTCCCAGGGCTTGACTCGTCGTCGCGGTGGAGGCGGCGCAAACGCATCTTGGTAGACCTCCCTAGAATATTGTAAGTGGTCTATTCAAGATTGGAAAACCATAACAAAGCGGCGTAGACGTACCAATTCGAGCTAGAAAGAGGCTCTGAGGAGATGTCCGCAACACCCTCCATGGAGGCACAATCTGCAACTACAGCAGGTACCAATGATTTTCTGCAAAAAATAAAGGTTCGATTGTGTTCAGATTGTCACTGCAGATGTAGACATAACCTTAAAAAATGGGGTACTTGTATTAACACATTAATGATGAGGGACGTTGGTAGCGTGTGCACGATGCTGGTGGTTTGTTTACTTTCTGGTTCTCTTACCGGGGTAGCGAATTAGAGGTTGCGCTAGACCGAACTTGGCTTAGCGGAATAATTATTGAAGAACCTTGTCTGGTGAGAGGAAGAAGCCGCAACGACAACGACCCTCACTGCTTTCCTCCCATCACATTATTGGGCTGCGAATCTTCACAATGCCTCCAAAGCCAAAAGGATCTACTGCGATTGCGCCTATGCGCCTGCCCCCTCTACCGAAACTGCGCGTACGAAGACCGAACCAAACCGAGGCGAATCCATGTGTAGCGCTCATGAGCTCTGTCCTCAGTACGCACCTATCCAATTGCACTTAAATAGTAGAATATTGCTGATGAAGGGCTACAGCTTGCTGGGCATCATCTGGATACAATGTCGCGGGATGTCAAGTTTTAGAAACACAGCTGCGGACGTGTATGGATACGCCTGTAAGCTTTTCCCCCGATACAAAAATATGTCTGGACTAGTCGCCTAACCGCAATGTTATACAGAGGCCCAATTCCCAAAAGAAGAATACAATCAATCATCACTTGTCAAGATTTCGCCACCAGATCTCTGGTCCAAGGAAGAGGAAGTGAGCGGAACGTTCATATTAGATTGAGATTTATACTCAGACAGCAAGATGGATACCATGTCTATACTACGGCGTTTTGGGGCAATACTGTACAAATATGACTGTGACGCTCAGCTCTATGGGCACGTAGGCGGAATACGCGGAGGAAGTGTGTATGATGGGTGTGCTGTGTTAGGTGGAGCCACACCACTCGACTTAAGTCAATTTGTACCCGATATGGACAATAGAAGTAGCACTGCAAGAAGACTATGCAAGACTTAACAACATTCCGGCTTTAAAAACACGTATATTCTGAGAGAAAATATTTGGGCGGTCTACGTCCTTTAAATGTCGTTAAGCACCGCAAGTAGTTCCAGGTCATCCCTAATAACCTTTTTAAAGACCTCAAGGCATTCTATCAGAGGTTAGAGGAGTCGCAGCAAAGAGAAACATGAGATATGGTGCAATTAATATTGAATTGCTATTCGAGCATGGAGAATATGTGGCGGCAAGAGTCATGGACGTATGTGAATAGAATAGCTCGCGAACCAACCTTAAATCATTTGGTTGATATTTCGACGTGTTTTGTCGAGATTATAAGCACAGCGGAGCAGTAACAATGCGATATAAAGGCACAGATAGTTGTACTTGGAGTGTAAATTTCTGTAGTACTGATATATATAGACCACGTTATACAATGGAATGGCTCAGCCTCCAAAGCCACTGTATTATTCAATCGTAATCCTAACAATTTGCAATAGGATTCGTGGACTTCACCAACTCATATATCTATACCTAGTGCAAGTTTTTTACTGCCATCAGGATGGAACCGGTGCTAAAGCGTCAGAGAACCAATCAAAGGGGAATTGTGAATGTATCTTTGCAGCTACCTTTCTGTATCGCTAATTCGTATTCCCGAAGACATCTTTAACAAGCGCCGATCCATCCAGAAATCAGTCCCTAGTGGCGCCGTTCATTTAGAATGAGTAGGTGACGCCGAAAACACCTACTTAATGGAGAAGCAAAAAAGCCAACTGATCATGCCTGTCCTGCCGTCTCAAATCATCTCACGTGCAATCATAAATTCGGAATATCACCCTCGACAATTCCCCCGTAGTCCTTGAACCTTCTAATTCGGGACACTGAGGCAGAATAGCTCAATCTCTCCAAGCTGGCCGGCATGGTATTGGGCCTTCTGTGCTTCTCGCCACTCCTGGAAGGCAATTTGGACGTCATCATCTGATTCGATGGTGACAAAGTCCCCGTCTTCGTCGCGATATCTCAACCTCATCGTACCTCGTGCAATTGCGTTATTCGAAAATCGGCCCACTTTGGCGTCGATTCGATCGATTAGGGACTGGTATGTAATATTGAAAGCCACCACAAGCGTGACATAGTTTCCGTCACAGTTAACCTTGACTTTCAGTTGTGTGGGCAATGCACCATCGCTATCGCCGGACATGGCGCTGCCAAGAGGAGGCGACATTGTTCGGTTATCTGAATTTACAGGTATGGGTGCCATATTGCTTTTAGAATATTGCGGCCCATTAGGATATGGCGATGGTGCTCCTAGACGATCCCGCTGGGCGCCTGGCGATTGCGTATTGGACCTCATCGGCAGGCCGTTGGGAGAATTGTTCTGAGATCTTGGAATACCCGCGTCATAAGCTGGGTGCAGGTGAGCTGGAATTCCAGGCACTGCAGGAACCTGGCTATTGGGAGCACCATTGGGAGCGCGTCGAGCCCCATTTTGAGCGGTGATATCAGGGGTACTATAGGACCGACTCCGCTGTTGTGATAAACTAGGCTGTTGCGAGTGCGAAGCCATGGCAGGAAGTGAAGGCCTCTGGGGAGTTCGGCCATTCATCTGATACGCATCCATAGGTGTTTGACTGCCCCGTGACGGTGCACGCGGCATTGCAGGTGCCGTGTAACGGTTGTGATCTTCCCAGGTTCCTTGTGGCGTTCCTTGGCGCGGAAATGGGAACATTGATGAGGTTGTGCTTGTTCTGGAAGAAGCAGGGGACTCAGCTACAGGGGAGAAATACGAATCGCCCATTCGTTGACCGGGAGAAGGCATTTGAGTATTTATCTGAGTCTGTAGGCTAAGAGGCGGGTTCGAGAAGCCTAGAGGAAATCTTGGTGGTGGTGCCCGAGCGATCCCAGCTAGTGACTGTCCACTGTCACCGGTCGCAGCCCTCGAACGTAGACTGGTGCTGGAGGCGTTCCGAGGCATTCCTTGAATAGGCTGTCCTTGGTATGCTTGATTGTGCTCCTCATCCTCGTCCTCATCATCTTGTTGTGCGTAAGGGTTTTGCATTGCTGCAGTTTGATCTCGCATCCAAGCGAAATCAGGAGGCGTTGCATCAGGGCTGGTACCAGACTGGATGTTCGTATGCGCTTTCCGTTGACCATCAATTCCAGTGTACCACTTCTTCATTGAGTCATCATTCGAGAACCTGATAATGAAGCTTTCAACTCCGGGGTCGCCCTTCCAGAAAATCTGCACTGTATAAGAGCCTATCACATGTCAGCGGAGCTTCTTTTCCCCAAGGGGAGGGGAACAGTACCCTGCTTTGCGAGCGAGACAACCTCTGTGACATTAGTCATGAAAATTCGCCCCTTAAGTTGGAGTTTTGAATTCGGGTCCTTCTTCTTATTCTTATCCTTTTTGTCTTTCTGGGTTCCCATTATCTTGTCCTTTGGGCTGACTTCTTTGCAACAAAGAAGGATTCGCTCGAAGAGATATATTGTGTACTATTCAAAGGCAGGCCAGCAAGGCCCGAACAGTCAGCACAGCTTTTTGTAAGGAGGGGTGCGCCAGTATTGGGGCCCCGGCCCATCAACCTGTAGAAAACCATACTGGCAAAGAAAAAAGTCGCTCTTTGACGCTGGTCATGACTTTTATCTTGAGAGCCAGCGGCAGCTACTAATTGCCAGTGAGACTATAGTATCTCGCTATTTGATCATACTGCTACTTGTTGCGCACTTCAGACTCCGGCGCCTTGCGCTTGGGGTCTATTGCGTTTTTGAAATATCGAGCAGATTGTAGTTTTTTGTGATTGGGATGGGTGACATAGAGTGGGGTCGTACTTCTTTCTGCCCGTCGGTTTTGCCTGTGACTACTGGGAAGTGTCCATGCAATAACAGTTCTCCGAAGTGGTCAATCTGGTGGTGCTTCCAGTCTTCGACACGAGCTTCTAGGTTTTCTCGTGCCTCGCGTCTCAGTTCCTGGTCGACAGCTTCATTGGCTTCCTTGAGCACCCGATTTGCTGCTTCAATGCCCGTGGTTAGATCGAGTTTTGTTGCCTCATCGGCATTCGTCTTGTCACGTAGATCCTATAGCCGGTAAGTATATGTGGGGGCTTCATAGACGCGAAATATGTACCTTTAGGAGTAACGGATATTTTACTAAGCGTTGCATTGGCTTGAGTAAGAACCCATCTAGAGTATTAAAATCCACGACGACGGGGTGGTCTGCCAAGGTAATTTTGTGAAATTCCTTCTTGGCAATGTCGGCAGCCTTCCGCTGATTTGCTATGAATGGCTTGTAAATATTGAAGGACTCTTCGTAATTGGCAAACGGTAAGCCCCATTCTTGCTTGTCCTGGGGTTGAGAATTGGTTGTTTCAATTTTGATGAGAAACCGTCTTTGAAAATCCAGAATTGAGTTGATGTTGAGAAAGATATCATGTACCACATCCCCAGGGATGACCCCCTTTTGCTCTATTGTCTTCTTGAGTTCGTGCAGATTCTCCAAATCTTGAACGTACTTCCGTTCTGTATCCACTAACTCGCCAACAACGTGGTCTCTGTAACTCATCTGTGCTCCAGCAGGAGTTGTTGAAGTGGTTGTATCTGTTTGCACGACCCTTAGATTGCCTCGCACTTCAGCTTCGTCGAGGACCTTATTGATGATTTGGGTGACCTGTTGACCGATAAACATGTAAGCATGTATTCATAATAGTTCTCAAGCCTAGTGGCAACGGGTAGGGAGAGTCATCATCGCGTTCATGATGGCGAGGCCCAAGGCCCTTGCCCAGTTGGAGCCATATATGTGAAACCATGCCCGGGGGCACAGAACCGGCAAACTAAGGTAGGAAGGACACTGGGCCAAGGGAGACTTGAGGGCTGTGTTGCGATACGATGGATGATAGTACACCACAAACCGATGGGAAATAAAAACTACTAACCTTAACAAAACCTGTAGTATCATCACCAAAGAGATCCGTTAGAGCAAAGCATTCCCCAGCATCCAACTGCAACTCTCCCTTCAAACATGCCTCCACAAATTTGAACGCCGCCATCTTGGGTAGATTTTTAGGTCTCTTTTTCTCGGGTCCATTATCGACGGCTATTTGTAAAGGGACCGGTGGCCGAAGAGAATTATATATCGTCATCAAGGGAGTGCCTTTCCGCAGGCACGCCCATAACGATGACACCGGGTCCATATCATCCCCGCCCTCCTCCTCTTCCAATTCATTTAGATGGACATCGAAGCCGGGCACCTGTGCGAGACGATTCCGCAGCATAACACATATTTGGTATAAACTCCGCGACGCATCGGCTTTCTGATTAATGATATTATTTGTTGCGACCACTTGTCCCCCATTCGCCGGCGCTTGCATCGTGGAAGCGCTTGACATAGAGGGCAGTGACGTTGTGGAGGAGGATGTGAAGGTTGTCGAGGGGTTAGACATTTGGGATGATCTCGAGCTAGGCGTATGGCTCATGGTCTGCGCCAAACCACTCCGCGTCGGGAAGATGGGCGTGGTATTCGTCCTCGAGAGGGGTCCATGACTTTGGGCCATTCCGATGGCGATACCGCCGGATGACATTAATGGGGAAGGCGAACAGTGGAGCTGGGCATTCAGGCCGTCGGCATAGAGCGGATACGGCCAGCCGTGGCAGACGGTAGGAGTACAGTTTATTCGAACGGGCTCGTTATCGGGTTGTTGTTGATGTATGTTGTTGTCGAAGTGCTCTGAATCCTGCTCCTGTCGTCTCACGGGTTCGTTGGAGTTGTCTCAGGTAGTTCAGGAGGAGTTTATGCGAATCGCCCATATATATGCACTATGCCCAGAGAGGCAAGGCGCCGGAAGGGCTGAAGTGGCGGACCCTGCAGGCGGGCGACTTCGATGCGGACACGTGACTTCCACATCAACCACTGGTGTGGCTCCCTTTCCCTGTTCACGTCCGAATGCCCTCATCACCGCCTTCGAATTTGGTTCCATATCTGCTCGACCGTACAAGTTTCCCGTGCTGTGACTTTGGATCTGCGTTCTAGTGTGGCGCAACGGTCTTGTCCTACAACGCCCATCAGCAGCGACTCAACATTGCTCCCCCGATTGGCGATTGAGCAGGCAGCCGGAGCCTGATTTACACTGTCAGCCCAGCAAGCACCAAAGCATACCTAAGCAAACTTCAGCCTCCTCGTATACAGAGTATTCGGATTCCCTGTAACGCAGACAGATCCGACGTCTATCAACAGTAACGCGCCTATCTCTCCTCCCCTTGGCACTGCTCTAAATATCGAGTACACTGCTGCACCATTACCACTTCTACGCTCTCTAAGGCCCAAAATTCACTCCGCCAGCATGGCGGTGTACGGACAATCCCCCCAAGATGAAGGCTACAGCGAGGATCCCTTGACGGTGGGCACTGTGTCTCCGCCTCCACTCCCGCGGCCTTCATGGCTTTCCGCGATGTCTGTACCGGAACGTACAGGTAGGTGTAGCCCCGAATGTAATATCACGTTTCCAGAGAGGCTAACTCCCGTCTAGAATATGTCATGCGCCTCATCGACCAGCTCCCCACCTCCGCTGTTTGCGAGATAGTCGAACGTCTAAGTCCTCGCCTCTACATCAACTTCTTTCAGTATCTTCCAGCTGAAATATGCTTGAAGATTCTCGGCTTCCTCGACCCGCTGTCCTTGATAAATACAGCCCGTGCTTCACGGGAATGGATGTTGTTGGCACTAGACCGGAAACTCTGGGAAGAGGTATATATGCTAGAAGGCTTTCGCGTCATCCGATCTGAGGTACAAAAATTCGAGGAGGAAATCAATGCCGACAGATCAAGATTTGGTGGGCCGAGCGATGAAGAACACGCAAGCAAGCGGAGGGCTACACCCCAGCGGATTCTGCCGAATTTACAAGTCGATGACGATTATGAAATGGTGGATGCTGATATCGAGGTACCGCACGCGACATCCATATTCGGCCCATTGACAACCGAGCCAAAGAACTCACGCTTCCACGAATCTAAATTTGATTCTGATGTACATATGGCGTCCTCGAAAACACCCTCTTTATCGTCGCAATGGACCAAGACCACAAGTTTCCCGAATCGGCACGCCACCAAGACGCTGAGCAGTTCAAGCCATCGAATATCTGCCAGTTCGGGTTCGACAAGTTCACGGTCCTCAGGGTCATTGTCGGACATGTCATCCTTGGTGGTCGTCGATCGGAGTGACGGCAAGAAAAAGCTGAACTGGCAATATCTATACTCCCAGAGGAGAAGGTTGGAGGCGAATTGGGAAGCAGAGAAATACACCAATTTTCAGCTACCTCATCCTAACCACCCGGAAGAAGCCCATGAGGAATGCATATATACCATCCAATTCTCCGGGCAATATCTCGTTAGTGGTAGCCGAGATAGGACACTCCGCATCTGGGACTTGAACACCAAACGGCTTGTCCGTCCTCCCTTGCGGGCGCATAATGGTTCAGTTTTATGCCTTCAGTTTGACGCGGATCCGGAAGAGGACTTGCTTGTTTCTGGGAGCAGCGACGCTACCGTGGTCCTCTGGCGATTTTCCACCGGTCAGATCTTGCAGCGATTGAGGAAAGCTCATCGAGAATCTGTCTTGAATGTCAGGTTTGATAAACGGGTTCTGGTAACTTGCTCCAAAGACAAGACTATCAAGATCTTTAACCGAAGGCCCATATATGCCGGGGAATTGGATTATCCGGGGACTATCAAGGGTGTCAATCCGGTCCCAAGGTATCTTCAAAATTATGGTTACAATCCCGCTCCTACTGCAGGATTACCTCTTGTGCCAGCGTATTCAATGATCGGGTGCCTGGAAGGCCATGGCGCAGCGGTCAACGCCGTTCAGATTCACGGGGATGAGGTAGTGTCTGCTTCTGGGGATCGGACCGTTAAAGCCTGGAATTGGCGGGAACAGACTTGTACCCGAACTTTCATTGGCCACACTAAAGGCATTGCATGCGTCCAATATGATGGACGCCGCATTGTAAGCGGTAGCAGTGACAATGAAGTCAAGGTTTTTGATAGAGTTTCTGGACTCGAAGTTGCCAGCCTCAGGACCCATACAAACCTGGTTCGAACTGTTCAAGCAGGGTTCGGCGATTTGCCATATAGCTCGGAGGAGGACCAGGAGGAGGCCCAAAGGACCGACCGCGAATACTTCAGAGCAATTGAATCGGGAGCGATCTCACCGCAAACGCAGCCTCAACGAGGTTCCTCGAGAAATGCTGGCTCCAGGAGACCTGAGGATATCACTGCTTATGGGGGCAAGATTCCCCCAGGCGGTGGGGGTGGAAAATTTGGGCGTATCGTTTCTGGATCATATGACGAAACTATCATCATCTGGCGTAGAGATAAGGAAGGGGTCTGGCGCGCGCAGCACACCCTCCGACAAGAAGAAGCAGCCCGTGCATCATCAAGAGCTGCTAAACAAGCCAACGACAACTATGCCAATGCCCAAGCAGCTGCAGGTTCAAGTTCTCAAACCACCAATCCCTCAGAACCCCAAAGTTCGGTAACAGACAAGAGTGCGGCTGAGACATACTACGAGCAACTAATCGACATGATCGTGCCTCAAGGCCCAATGGCACTGCGGCAGGGTTTACAAGCACATCCCCAGATGCTTACAAGTAGCCATCTTGAAGATGTGATCCAGAGTCTACCTGGTGGCACGCGGCATGTGATGTCGGCGATTGTCGCCCAGGCACTACAAACTCAGCAGCAGATGCCTGGATCTGTTGCGGGCATACCCTTGCCTGTTCCTGTACAGAATCTCTTGTCACCGACCCAGTTGCCTCCAGTACCTGCGCCGATGTCAGATGCCAACCCACAGATGTCTACCGCTCAGGGTTCTACTTCACAGGTACCTCCTCCGCCAACTGCGCCCACTCCAGCGATAGACCCGAATTCCCATACCGCCGCGGCTCCTGCTCCTCAGCAAGCCGTGCCCCCTGTGGCTCATGTCACACCGCACCACCACCTTGTAGCTAATATGGCGAGAGTGTTCAAACTGCAATTTGACGCGAGGAGGATCATCTGTTGCAGCCAGACTTCCATCATCGTCGGCTGGGATTTTGCCAATGGAGACTCGCAGCTTATCGAAGCCAGTCGATTCTTTGCACCAGTTGAATAAGAACCTCACCATCCTCAAAGTGTCCAAGAGTAAAAATCATATCTCTTCAGTTTATAGTACGAAAATCCCCAGGGTGGGACATATACGAGCCGGGTTTTCTCCGCACATATTAATTAATCATCCGAGGCGATATGGGCGTCGGCGAGGATCGTCGGCATCTCATCATTTACTCTTCATGAACTTTTACGGCTTGATGATGGGTTGGAATTGGGGGGTTTTTTTTTGGCTCCTGATATTTGATCGACTGGTTGGGTCATAACCAAGCTATCCAGCAGCGTGCGTCCGAGTTTTGGAGTCTTATACTATGGAAGCGTTGTAACGGCTTTGGTGGTGATATATAGGATTGGGATGGAACGGGATGGAGTGCGGCTATTTATATATAGGTAGATACAAATAGAAGACGTATTTCTATTTTATGAATTGGTTTTGTGCACTGTTAGGAAACACTTTGGAGAGTCCTATCATGTGGAGGGTGTGAGCACCCTGGTGATTATCGGCTTCACGTGCTAAGAGGAAATGTAGCTTAGGTAGGACGAATATTAAATCGAGGGGGGGAAAAGTCAAATAGTCTATATACTGATATCCGCTGACTGGGGAGTTTTAGGAGAAACGAAACTAGAGAATTGGTGATGGGAGGAAGAAGGAGGCCACTCCTATATTCCTACCGACCAAAGCCAAAAAAAAAAATGCAAATCCAATCTATTATCCGCCAAAATTCCACCGATTAAAGCAAATTAATCGTGAAACAAAAAAAGAGGTTTTTGAGTTGGGGGTATCGTCCATCCGTCTCATCCAAGCATCGTCGTCGCTGCACGACCACATCCACCACGGCAAACAAAAAACTCCGGAACCGGAATGTCAAAAACAAAGATGCTCAGTTCTTTTCAGAGGAAACCTCCTTAGCCGGGGCCTTCGTAGCGCCGAGGAAGGAGTTCAACCACGCCCATGAATCACCAGCGACCTTGAATCCCGTGCCGACGGCGGCCTTGCCATATGTCACGACACCCTCGCCGCCGACCTTCTTGACCTCGCCGTGATATGTGTTGAGCACGTAATCTTTGCCCTCAGTGCCCTTCTTCAGCGGGAAGAACACCACAGACTGGGCATCTTGGTATAGCTCGCTGGTGGACTTCTTGACGACGGGGAATTTGGTGTCGAGAGACGAGAGTGTAGAGTCTCCGAGGGAATCCGCTTTCTTCACGTAGGGAGAGACGTATTCGTATGGCTTGGAGAGGTAGGGGAGGAGGGGCACGCCGAGCTTTTCGTAGCCTTGCGATGTGAGTTGTAGGGATTTGGCGCCGTAGGGATGCGACTTGAAGGAGGTGATGCTGTCGTTGATTACTGGATAGGAGACAAGATGCTGGTTGGAGCGTGAGCAATTGACCTTGTGAAGGGAAGGAGGACTTGACTTGACTTACTGCGAGGAAGGCGGAGGAGGGGGCGGGGTCGCCGTTGACTTGGGGTGCCATTTTGCGGTTGCGGTTGCGGCTGGATTTCTCTGCGTGTGGCATTTATATGGGTTTCTGCGAGTAATTGGTTAGTACGAAGTATAGTTGATTGCAATGGTGTTGGGAAGGAAATGGTGGATGTGGGAAGAAGCGGTAGCTGTGCTGTACGGTGCTGAGCTATGCTATGCAGCCACCCCTTGCATGTGAATGTGAATGTGAATGTGAAATGTGAAGCAGCCTATACGGTGGTGGAGCTGGGTGAGATAGATACCTCGAGAGATAAGGACTTACTCTTGTGATTGGGAGAGTGAGGAGGTCAAGTCTTCGTCAAGCTTGAGTCACTAGGTAGCTATGATAATCGTAGCTGATGAAGTGGATTTGCGTGTGCTGTATGTTGGTAGCAGAGTGAAGGCCTACGGGGAGAAGAAGAAGAAGTAGTGGAATGGAAAACGACGGTGGTGTCTTGGGTTATTAAGTGATGGCTGGGTTAAAATCTGGATAAGGGAGGCAAAAGGCTTCGTGGGCCATGGTTGGAGTGTTATAGGCGCAGCAAGCAGCGCCCAATCAAGGAGAATTTAGCATGTGAGTTGCGTGCTTTCATGCCTCATGCTTCGACGGGACTATTGTATTGGGAGTGGGAGAGTGGATATGGCCGTACCGTAGCTGTGGCAGGGACTGGATTGCTGGGACTGGTGGCAGCGTGGGAAGGGCGATCCGGTATCAGTCTAAAGCCAGTCCCAAGCGTCCAAAGGCGGGCCTCACGAACGTGCTGCAAGGAAAGCCGTCCAGGAGGGAGACGAGACAAGTGATAATTGGCGCCCTGCAGCCGGGAAATATGTGGGAGGGCAAGTCTGCTAGCGGTGAAATGGTGGTGATAGGTGATAGGTGATAGGTAATAGGTGATAGCGGTGGTGAATGGTGAATGGTGTTTCTGACCGTTGGTTTTTGGCATGTGATCGTGATCGTGTAGTGTCCTTGGTCGTGGAAGTTGCGTTGCGTCACGTCACCAGAAATGCAAATACTTTCTCCGGCGCGAACTGTTGCACTGTGCTTGCTGATGACCGAGCATTGTTGTACTGCCACAGCACCAGCCACCAGCCACCAGCCACACGAAACCAGTTCAAGTACCGTACTCCGTACCAACAACCAGGAAACCGTTATCACCCCATCCCTACTCGAGTATTGGTGTTATTACTACTGCGGTTTTATTATACCTGCTGCATGATGATACAGGTATGAACAATTGCCCTATCCTTATCGTTCGACGTTCATAGCTCCAAAGCTTATCTATGGCATCGAGGGAATGAATGGCGCTTCCTACAATCAATTCCTGTGTATTATATATATATATATGTGTGTGTGTATATATTATGCGCAAGCACGCCTCAATGCCTCTCGGCGCCCCTATTGTGTCCAGCAGTGCAAGATATATATGTCTCCCAAACCTCCGGCTGGCACCTCATCTCCATCCTCCATCCTCCATCCTCCGTCCTCTCTCATGCTTTCATCCTCACCAGCCACACACCCACACTGTCCTTTCGCCCTCCAGGTCAGTGCTCTGGCATGTGAAGATGGCGCCAATGAACCAGCGGGCGAAGTACGTAGCAGGTACAGTGCGAGGTAGTCGCGTACCATGTACATGTCCCATGTACCTAGGACCTAGGTTGGCCAGCAGAGGTACATTTGCCACTACCTGTATCAGCTCCTCAACAAAAGAAACAGACCCTGAAAGGCTTAATCTCAGTCACTAGTGGCTACTCTCTCCCTCTTGGCTCTGGGCAATAATCACCAGGCAGACCGAGGAGCGGCGAATATCCAATTTTCCTGTTCTTACCTCTGTCCTACGTTGCACCTCACTTCGTCCCTTTCCTCGGCCTCGTCCCGATTTCCCCCATTCAACCATCCGATCCGCAGCCTCGGTCTCCTGGAGTTGCATGTACGTGTAACCTTTGATTCGGCACCATACGATACACGATACGCGACACCCGATAATGTCTCGCTTCTTCTCGTGTTGCTATTCTAGGAACCTGTCAGAATCCTATAAAAATGGGGACTGGCGGCGACTTGGGACGTCTGGCCTTGTCGATCCACAACGCCCATCATCTCCATGTGGCGAAAACACTGGAGACTGCAGCTGGCTTGCACTGCTGATTTGCATGTGATTTCCGTTCGACCTTGAGCGGCAGATAAGGTACCTTCAGCGGTATCATAAGACTGTCCTAACCCCCTTTTGTTTGGCCGTTTCCATCCTTCCAACTGTCTCTGATCGTTAACTTCCCGATTTTTTTCCTGGAAGGGCCGAATCATGTGACATTATTTATGTCCGATCACGTGTGTTACCCAACACCGGTATCAGGTCGCGTCTGAAATCGAATGGAATGGCAAATCATCTCCTGATTCGGGCAGCAAAACCTTACAACTTATAAGGTATGGCAGACTTCCTACGAAAGCATTACGTGGAGCACCAGACAGCTCTGCAAGGCTAGGGCTTTGTCTTAAGCTCAAACTCTTATCAAGCTGTTCCCGTCCATTGTGCGAAAACGGTTATTTTATTGCTCGAGGCCTCCCATCCCCAAGGAAGCCCTGAATTCTCGCAGCGAGTCTTTTTTTTCAATCTAGCATTGAAGGATGACTTCCCCTCTATTCTCATATCGATTAGCTACTCGCCTAGCTCTCATTGCGACGAGTTTGACTCTGTTGCCCTCCTGCCAGTGCTACGCATGCAGATCCAGAAGTCTGGCTCCGTGTCAGATAAAACGCAAAGTTCTACTAAGTACGTGTCAAGCATCCTTAAATTGGTGCCAAGTACCTATACAAAGTCCGTGTGCCAACCACTGCGCATACCGCTACAAGTCAAATCCCAAGGCCTACCAGGCAGTTTCCCCTATGAAATAATTGCATTGGCATTTGTGTCTTAAGTTAAATCTGAACTTAAATCTGACTTCAGAATATACCCGTGCGGTATATGTCATGGATATTGACGTAGCACAACTCACTTTTGTTCAAAAAAGGTTTAACGTCGGCGTCCGTCCCAAGCAAGCGCCCGTTCAACACTCCATCATCATGATGTTTTCATCTCCATAGAGATATACTCCGTAAGACCCGCTATGCATCATCCGTGGGTCGTGATCCAATTCCCTGCTCCTCCCCCATCATCCTCGACCTATCATACTCTCGTGCATCCATTCCTAAGTAAGCATCTTCCTTCATAATTGGATGCGGCGTGAAGCTACCGGAGGTTCTAGTCAAACGGACAGCTAGTAACTAGTAATAAGGCAAACTTCCATAAGGGGTCCAGCTCGTTACAGGTTTGTGATGATTATGCCTTGCAAAAGTTCGTCCTTTACTTTGTAGAACCTTGCCTTACTTTCTTATTCTCTTATTTTCTTGTGCGTTGAATCCTGTCGTCTCTGTTACTCATGAAACCCCAACTCCACCACCTTAATTACTCCTCCTAAAGCATTCGGAGAAGATGATTCCCACCCGGTATCGAAATGTCTTCTTCCTTAGCATCCTTTTGGTCATCGTCTTCTTAACCACGTACTTCCACGGCCATATTAGACGAGCTTCAACTCCCTATATCGAGGATATCCACGACAAGTTCTACCCTGACCCTGACCCTGACCCTGACCCACCAAAACCAATATACAAGCACAAAAGCCAACTTGTACTCCCTCCTGTTGTCGATAATTTTCCTCTGGCAGCAGCCGCACACTCTGCCTCAGACCTCCCACCGATTCCAGCATGGAACGCTCCGCCATCCGATCATGTCCCTGAGAGGACGCCCCTCTTCATAGGCTTCACCCGAAACTGGCGCGTTCTCCAGCAATGTGTTGTGTCATACATCACAGCCGGCTGGCCTCCCCAGGACATCTACATAATAGAGAACACCGGGGTGATGAACTCGAACAAAAATGGTCTTCTATCACTACAGAACCCTTTCTTCCTGAATCATACGCGCCTTGAAATGCTCGGCGTCAACGTTATGATCACACCTACCCTCCTCACATTTGCTCAGCTCCAAAACTTCTTCATTTCCACCGCTATCCAAAATGAATGGGGGTACTACTTCTGGTCACACATGGACATCGTGGCTCTCTCGTTCGAAAACCGCTATGACGATGCGGTACGCGCTGGCAAAGAGTCCCCGGATATTGCCAAGGAGCCATTCAAATGGAAATCGCTATACGAGAACTGCATCGACACACTGCGTCGAGCCCTGGCTCTTCCTGCCGATTCCGAAACGGGCTCCCCAGCGCGCTGGGGAATGCGATTCTTTTCATACGATCGGCTTGCACTAGTGAATGTCGCAGCCTTCGTAGACATCGGCGCTTGGGATACGATGATACCCTTCTATATGACAGACTGCGACATGCATTGGCGGTTAGAAGTGTCAGGGTATAGCATTATCGAGGATCCCGTGGGGATGATCTACGATGTAGCGAGCAGTCTGGACGATTTATTGGTTCTATACCGTAAGGTAGAGGCTAACCCCAGTGGGGGGGAAGTACCAGGAGTGAGCTTCACGGATCCCAACGAGGTTGAGAAGAAACTAGAAGAGATGGAGCAGTCGGAGAACGAGCTAGAGGCTGAACTGAATAACAGAAGCCTCGCAGTGAGGAGCGTTCAGCCCCGCGACGAAGCATCTACAAACAACTCCGCTTCCACATCGGTAGTCACAGCATGGCAAGAAGATAACCCCTTTCCATCACCCTCCCCTCTCTTCCTCAACCTTCTCCACACGCTTGACTCCATGGTAGCCAGCAAACACTCCTCTAAAGGCGGACGCAATACCTGGCAAGGGCGGGCGAAGGGCGGCGAAGGCGACCCGTTTTACAGGGATAGTGCCGGCTTCGAAAATGCTATTCTAATGACTATCGAGCATGGACGGAGAGTGTTCGCCGAGAAGTGGGGACATAGGGATTGTGATCTGGCCGATGTTGGGCTGAAGCCGGATGATGCTTGGCTGGTGGAACATGATTGGAGGGATTGAGTTCTTTGGTTCCTAGTACTGGGGGATGAAAATAATGACCGAAAAGTAAAAGGGAATACGCTGGTGTTATACATAACAAGGCGTTGGCGGAAGACTTAGATACTACGGAATACTCAGCATTGGGGGTTTAGAAATGGCGTGTGGGCGGGTTATGTACTTGTATATACTGCGGAGGGTACGCCGCTTTGTATATCAATGGCGTTTTTGGCGTAATATAGAGAGGTATTGTAGTAGAGCACGAATACACTAAACAATAATATTAATAGAGTCGTGAGCATTTTCCTGATCCTTGATCATTCCCGTTGCATAATATTTGATTGATATGTGAGGCTGGTCTATTAAATAACGGGAAGGAGGTACAATGACTAGAGGAACATGTTTACTTTTATACTTAGCCTTAAAGCGCAGCACAGATTCTCATCATGTTAGGCTAGCTTGGGTTTCGTTCTATGAGGGGAATAATTGATGGGGTTATTTATCTAGGTAGAGGTAGGGTGGAAGGATAATTGTTGTATACAGATGCATATTCAAGTATTGTTTTTTACTCTAACATCAGTAAATAAATTCACGGACAAGAGAATTTAACATAAGTCGAACCATATATCTTGAGATTCGGGTTGGATTTCTGCTTTCGGAAACCCTATAGTTCTAAATAGTGTGTATATTATCGAAATCTAACTGCTAGAAGATGCTCAGGACATAGTGTTATAGTGTATTAGTTCTAAGCAAATCCTATTACGAAAAGCGAATAGTCTCACAATAACCAAATCTAAGATGCGGCGGGTTCGGTGCTTATAACTGCGCATGTAATCAAGGAGGCGGGAAACCAAAAACCATCGATGAGCCTATTATTCGCGCGATAGAACTGACTAGGGTTAAAGTTCAATACCATATATATATTCCGCCATATTATCCATGCAAAGGAAGTGCCTACTCGAATTGGGGCTATAATGCATTCTGCCGTTCGGTGATCCAAATAGCGATTATTTCTTCCCTTCGTAGATTTGCAGATTTCTAATGTTACGACCGCTCCCGCAGCCAGTGCCAAGTCTGCAAACACTGGGACTATCAAGCTATTTCGCGCGGGCTAGAATGGGGGAGTTTGTCCACGTTGGTGTCAACTTGTTCTTCGAAAATACAATTGAGGTTAGCGATGCTGATCCAACAGACCGTGGCTGACAGCTATGTGGAAGAAAAGGGTCGACAGTAAGAGGATGGCTGACAGTTAGGGATATTTTGACAGTATGAAAATGAGTGACAACAGCTGGAAGTCGCTGTTATTTCAAGCACTAAAAGGGCAAGGGAACTCCGCGCTGTCGGTAGTAATGAAATATAGCCCTAACTGTCCCGAGTTACTTCTTAGGGAGTAGAATGTATGTGGTCGGTACATGCCGATGAGCCCGTAGGTAGAACTGGGCTTAGCCTTACAAGCTTCGTCCTGAACAATGGTAGTGGGATGTGTGATAGTTCCCGCGATAGCTGGTTTTAGGGCCATAGCTGTCGTATAGAGAACTACGGCGGGAATAGGTTTACGTAGGCTATAGCTAGTAGTATGGCCACGAGTAACAGTTCTAGAGAACGAAGTTCTAGATCTATAACCCGGAGGGGCTGAGCCAGGGCCGGAAGCACGGCTAAGACTAGAGCACGATTAGAGCCTCGAGGGGATGGGCTCCGGTACAATGAATTTGACAATCTTAATCTAAGGAAGATATGGAAAATATGAAAGAACGTTTCGAACATAACATATTCAGACCTTGGCTTATCCAGATCCGTGTGTAAGTAAACTAGAGGTGTTGAGTTGTAGGGGGAACATATATGTGACGGAGTTACCGAGAGCAAGGGTCGGATTTGGGGTGACGGGGGAATGGCATAAGGAGCGACGAGTATATAAAAGGGTTGATTTTGATCTTCTTTATGGATGTCCATTTGAAAGCAGACGGACATGGGCCACGTATTTTTAAATCACCTCGTCAATACTCCAATCTTAGGTGAGGATTAGGCTTGATTGCATTCTGGTATATCTGAGGCTCCTGTTCCTGATCTAGTAAACGGGCGATGCCTGGCTAAATCTGAGAAACAAGGACATCCTGGAGCTTGATGATATTGAGAAGGAGTACTTGGCGTGCTAAAGTAGTGCTCCTAGGGAAGATTTTGGGATGTTGAAGGAGAGAACCGAGAGACCCCAATGGAAATCTCGTGAACGGACAATGTTAAACATTCCTGAAGGCGCCGCCTCCCTTCGCCATTGCCGAGATCAAGTCAACTGCAAAATCCCCCACCTCTCGAACAAGATCTTGAAATAGTGGCTCTTGAACAAATTCATTCTGTTGTAAGGATGCCGTCTCCACCACGACTCTCCTTGTAGCAGCTGTGCCGATGCCTGTTGACGTCGAATATACCTCCCGTATACAATCAACAAACGTATCACTCATCCAATGCTCTTTTAGCTGGAGCTCGAACTTCTTGCACGACAGGCTTTTCAGGTCCTCCATCTGCATTGCGTCAGCGAGAGCGTAGACTCGAAGGTGCCTAAACAGTTCGGGATCGTCATCTGCCCTCTGTTAGTTCTGATATCTCAAACGACGGGGAAGTAGACCTTCGAGAAGCAACTGAAGTAACTCAGCCGGTTCATCAGCGTAATCCCCAGTGTATATGTATTCAAACACTCGCCAAAGAGCGTGCGGGTTGTCCTCGTCAAATCTAAGCCCAATAACTCCGCATTTTTGGGGCTGCAGTTGATCCTCAAGGTATGGGCTGCGCATGCCCAGGATCAACCGATGAGCTGGAAGCGGGATATCTCTAAGGTACACGGTCAAATCTGAGTATTTCTTATTATTAAATAAGCTGTAGCGGAAATTAGTTTTGCCATGGCCCGTTTATTATCGGGCGTGCCTCACCTGCCAAATTCCCTTCTTGGACTCGAATCCGGCACGGTAGCGGGCATTGTTGCTGAGTTTGGTGGCACAGTAAGAGAGAAGGCGTTATTGGAAGGTTAGGCGGTATTGGTGATCGTTCTACGCGCAAGCCATAGGGACAGTTGGTGCTGAGTTCGATCTTGTGCTGATTGCTCGCGGCGTCGGTTTAGTTCACAATCTCGTGACGACTGGTCCCGTCGACGTTGCAATTAAGCTCTACTTGGTGTCTGACTGTTATTTCCCATTCGGCTAGACGTCGTGATCGTGGTTGTGGTCGTAGTAGTGAGCGCGGTGGTTGGATTTTCGCTGCGTTCGGCAGTTGAAGCATCCAATAGGTAGGTATGGAAAAGTGTCTTTGCGTTTCAAGGCGCCTTTACATATCAAGGCACCAAAAACCTAGAGCTTTGAGAAGCCGTCATCACAAGCAATCACTTTGACGATTAGTTGAGGGGGCTGGTTGCTGTCCGCCTGCTTATGATTTGTAGTCAAGCACACCTAAAAACACCCGAAAAATCAAGATTATATTGCATTTAAAAACAGATAGAGTGCATGAATAACTCCCACTAAGAGTTGTCTCGTTGGATATGTTTGTGAATCGACGTTGATGAACTTCCACTTGGATGGTTCAGAGATCACAGCTAGTGATAGACTGCAATAAATAGTGGAAATGATTCAGCAAGGACAACAATAGTAGTAACAAAGCAGGGCCTATTATATCAGCCGTCTGAGATTGATTCTGTCGCTTGGAATGAACAGCAACCCGCTACCTAACGCCAAATGCTCCAATACTCCACTCCGGCACCCGTCCCCTATCCAGCAGCTTCCTTAACCTGATCCGACTTCTGCGGCGGCTCATCAATAAACTGCGGCACCTCGTCAACCATAAAACTCGGGGTGCTCTCGGCCCCCATATTCTCAAATTCGACCTCCTCACCCAGAGCTTCTAATTCGGCATCTAGCTCCGACTCATCTACGTCCTCGGGAATATCGTAGCTCCGACTTATACTCTCCTGAATATCATTTCCGATATCCATCAGATCCGCCATTTCGTCTTGCATCCTCTCAATCTTGTCGATATTTATCTTGCCGTACTGCTGTTTCAGGCTCTTATTCGTCTGCTTCATTGCATCCACGGTCGTCATTACGTTCTTCAGGTTGTCCTGCATCATGCCTGCTTGTTCCATGTTCCAGGCTTGTTGTTGCAGCTGATCGCGCTGGCCTTCGTACATTTTCCGCCGTTGCAGTACCTTGAGGGCTTTTTGCTTGATGGCTGTTTTGCCGGGCCCATCTCGCATTTTGGAGAGCTTTGTTTGGTAGCCTTGGAGTTCGCCGTTTATGGCCGCGAGTTTTACGTCGATGGACTCTACTCGGTCGTCGGCCTGAGGGATAGTTAGCAGGAAGACTAGAGGGGAGAGGGAGGTGGGGAAACAATACATTTTTTATGGCACCGGTAAGAGTCGGCTTTGGCGCCGTACTCTTTGCACCAAAGAGACGGTTCATCTTGGAGAGAGTATACTCTGAAAGGCAGGGCAGCTACCTCGAAGGGGTATTTGAAACCCGCCTGCTAGCTGCACCTGGCGTGATAACCCCCTCTCTCACAGCGCTGTATTGTTATTCTTTGGATAACCTGTTCAAGTCTCCCAGCGGTTTGCGAGTCTCGATGTGCTGCTCCGAATCGCCTGTGGAATATAACCTGTTGCCCAGCTGAGTGGTTTGACCAGATGTCGAGCTTGGCGCGGCAGGTGGACTTTGGATTGAATAGTTTCGGCGTGTCTTATTCGTACCGGATCAGGATATGAATAGGTAATGTAATGGTGGGAAGATGTGTGAGCAGCAGAAGGTAGTATGATATGGGTTGCAAGTAAGTCGTAAGTAGTATAGAGGCTCGTGGTGCTCTCCCTCTCTGTCTTGTATCTCTCAGGCGCCCCGCGACGGACTCGTCTCCTCAGTCGTCATCCCGGGAGAATCTCGGACACCGTCACGTGGCGAAAACGTTTCAATGGAGTTTTGATTGTTTCGATTCAGCCAAGATGGTCATGGCCCAGAAACCATGCACGACGTGGCAGAACAGAGCCTGACACTGACAGAGAGCCAGAGCCAGAGCCAGCGATAGAGCCAGCAGAAGAGAAGCCCATGTCCGACGTATCCAGGATCAATACCTACCTTACTTTACCTTACGGACGAACACCTGGAGACATTCACAGCGTCCACTGTGAAAGCGCATGCTAAATAAAGAACTCCTGATCCCACATCCTTCACAGGGAGAAAAGGGGCATTTGTCGCAGGGATTACAGCCTCTGTACTTCGTAGTTTTCTGTACGTCGTACACAGTTCCTCCGTGCGCCAAAAACATATCATCCAAGTCAGCCCAACTGGCACAGAATCCAAAACACCCATTCACAACGACCGCCAACTCCAGCTCAGCTCCAGCTCGCCCATTCACCGGACATTCGCTCCATTGTACTTCTACACCCTCTTCACTTCTTGTTCTTCTTTTGATACCCTTCATACCTTTCTGCCTCATTCTATTCCGCAGTACATTACATTCATAATCCGTCGGAAGTGGAAGAGCAAAAGCCGCCTTGCCAAATTACGACAACGCTTCAACACCACCAACCTCCGTTTATCAAACCTAATATCTGCAACGCGCCACGACTCAAACCCTCCGATTGTACAATACATCTATCTGGGTCATATCTGTATGTCTGCGTCTCCCCCTCCCCCGCCACAGCCTTCATGGAGATGCGTAGCCGGCTCGCAGGCTGGATCGTGCCTGATCAATTCAACGCACAGGCATCAGCGCGTGCAGAAAACTTGAGCTGGTCAACCTGACTTTACACCGCTAATAATCAGCGCTCCAGTATCCCCCCACGACCAGAGCACCCTTCCTTGAGAATCACGTTCTGGGCACGCGTAGGATACTGGGAGGATTCTTCATCGACCATCTGACGCGGCGCATTTGGTCGGGAATCCACACCACACTTTTGCGGCTCCTTTAGCGACACCCGATACTCGCATGACCAACTACCAGCTGCTCTTTGTACCAGGAACACATTGTTATCTCGATCCGCCACCAAGCCATCGGTGGCAGACGACCGATATCACATAATTCAAGATGTTCTGGAGATTTGGCGGATACGCCAATGTTTCTGCGATCGATACCCTACTCGAAAAGCCCGACGTCACACTCGAAGAGCTACTGGACGAGACCGACCTCATACAAGAGCTAAAGCAACATAATACAAAACTGATAGAGTATCTGCGGGAGGATACCATCCTAGAAAGGCTGCTCGAATATGTAGTAGCCCCAAAATTAGAAATCACAGCAGCTACGGAAGAGCCCGAGGTAGAAGACAAGGGCAAAGAACCAGAATCCGCGGCCAGCGAGGGGGTTACATTCTCGAAATTCAGCGCGTCAGAAGAAGCCGATGATGAGCGCGAGAAGAAGCGAAACCGCTACGCCTATGTCGCAGCTGAAATCCTCAGTTCGGACAACTGGTCAATTTGCGAGGCTTTGATGGAAAACCAGACGATGCTGCGCAAGTTCTGGGATTTCTTAAAAGCACCTCCACCTCTTGATCCCCTTCAAGCTAGCTATTTTACCAAGGTTAATGAAGCGCTCCTCGACAAAAAGACGGATGAGATGCTCGCACTGTTTAAGTCTATCGATGGAGCGGTTAAAAGCATGCTGCAGCATGTCGACTCTCCTATGGTGATGGATCTGCTCCTCAAGATCATCAGTCTCGAGAAAGTAGATGGAGGCCAAGGGATAGTTGATGTAGGGATATGGCTCCTTGGATCAGGACGCATTGCTAACTTTCAAACTACAGTGGCTCCATTCCCAGGATTTAATGCCTATTCTGCTCTCATTCCTGTCATCTGAACACTCTTGGGCAACGCAAACCTCAGCTGGTGATTTCCTGAAGGCTATTATTACCATTTCCGCCAATGCATCACAAAACGAGCAGTCATGCATAGGTCCAAACGAGTTAACCCGCCAACTCGTCTCCCAATCATGTGTCGAGAGGTTAATCTTGGACATGCTCAAGGGGGGGAATCCTCTAACGGTTGGCGTTGGTATCGTTATTGAGGTGATCCGAAAGAACAACTCGGATTATGACCCCGAAGTTGGCGCTGAGGGATCTATTCCCTCGAATCGAGATCCAATCTACCTCGGGACCCTGCTACGACTATTTGCACAACACGTCCCTGACTTTATGGAACTTATCCTAAGTCCAAACCACACCGTGGGAGGTGGAGACGGACCTGTGACTATTAAGAGAAAGGAGTTACGAGCGGCCTTCGGTTCCAAGATTGAACCCCTTGGGTTTGATAGATTCAAGACTTGCGAGCTGATGGCCGAGCTTCTCCACTGTAGTAACATGGGGCTGCTGAATGAGGTTGGCAGCGAAGAGTTTATCAGAGCAAGAGATGCCGAGCGTGAAAAACTAAAAGCCGAGGGCAAGCTGACCAGTTCAACAATGCCAGCCGGCGAATCTGATGAGGATCTCACCATGAAGTCCTCATTACAAGGAAGACTTGGATCCCCTGAGGGTTTAAGGAAACTTGAGGTTCAGAATGCTTCTGATGAAGATGGGTTTGAGGAGGTTACTCATTCAGCTGATCTGGGAGATGATTCACAAGACGATTTTGACGAGAAGCCGGACACTGGAGACTCGTTTACTCCCACGAAGACAGCAACGCTACTATCTTTTGGAAAGGATGACGATGAATTTGTGGACGAACCTCTAAGCTCACCTCGATTGAATATGGAGAAGGAGTCTGACCAACCTCAGCAAGAAGAGCCCCACATGACTACGACACCGCTCTCACCAACATCAGATCTTGCCCAACAAGTTCAATCGTTTGGATTGGAGAAAGAAGACACTCCTATGATTGATACACCAGTAGAGGAGAACGAAGTGTCAACGCCTGAATCGAGTAATAACTTGCCAGAACCATCAGTACCAGCCGAAAGCCCTGCGGTGGTAGCTGACAAGCCTGTTGAGAATATGCCTGCAGCAATTGAAGCCACCCCCCCTCATGAGCCTATGGATGAAATGGCCCATCCTGAGGATAGGCCTTCGCCTTTGTTTGTAAAGAAGACCGAGCCTGCACCCGCTCCTGCATCTGAATCTGAATCTGAATCTGAATCTGATGCTCCAATCGGGGCCTTAGATGTAGCACATCAAAGCACTTCTAGTATTGAAAGTATGGACACGACAATGGGAGAAGCTGGAGACAGTTCAAACTCAATACTCATGGGAAATATGGAAGAGGATCCCAAACAGGTTTTGGTTGATGCCCCTACAACGCCAGTTGTCGGAGACTACTTAAAGATGCAGTTCGTGGAGCACCGAGTTGTTCCAACTATATTAGTAAGTGATCATATTGAGAAGTAATTTCTAGACAATTAACCCCGTTAGGATTTCTTCTTCCGATTCCCGTGGAATAATTTTCTTCATAACGTCGTCTATGACGTGGTGCAACAGGTCTTCAATGGTCCTATGGATCGTGGCTTCAATCGCTCCCTTGCTGTCGACCTTTTCGAGACTGGAAACATTACGATGCGTATCGTTGATGGGCAGAAGAAAAGCGACGAGGCACAGGAGAAGAATAAGATGCGCCTTGGTTATATGGGTCATTTGACGCTGATCGCTGAGGAGGTCGTGAAGTTTACCGAGAGACATCCACCTGAGTTACTATCGGAATCGGTCTTGGAAAAGGTCATGAATGGGGAATGGATCACATACGTTGAGGTGACATTGGCAGAAACACGCGAACGAGACAATGCCATTCTCGGCGGCGTCAGGCCGGACGTATCCGTCGGCCCACGACAAGCAGTTATGAACGCAGTAAATGCGGCCAACAATTTCGGAGGAGCTTCATCAGCATTAGCAGATGCAGGTCTAAATGGATCAGCGGGACTCGACAGCATAGACCTTGCGAATGGTAATGGCACGTCTAACTTCGCCCTAGGCGGGACTTTGCTCAGCGGATTCGGAAGTTCAAGCGACGAAGAAGACGATGAAATGGACGAAGATAATGACGAAGATGGGTCGAGGAATAATGGTAGCGCGGCTGAAGTGGGTCATTCTGTTCCTCCAGCCCCCAATCTCGATAAGTTCGATGACGAAGAAGTCGATTACGACTATTTGGATCGGCTTGATCGCGAGACCCCTCTGTTTCCGGAGGCTGACGTCCGCTATCAATAATCAATATTTCTTGTACATTATATTATCATGACCGGCTGTCCTATTCGGAGACAGGCTTCATAATTATTGTTTCCCAACATGTTTTTCTTTGGGGCTTGATATCTCTTAGATGTAGTGAGCTTCACAGCTCGGGAGTTGGGTTTTTCTCATTTTCTTTCTCGGGGTTCATGAACTAGTCATCGAGAGGTGTATCATGTACTGACTCTCAATTATAGTTCTCTCGCTACATTTCAACGCCATCAACGACAACAGCAACAACCGGATCTGAAATGGAGCCCCCATCAGCTCCACCGCCCCCGCCACCACCTCTTAATATCCCGCCTTCAAGAGCACGACGCCAACTAGCTGCTCGCCTCGCCCTTCACTCAAAACAAAATTCCGAGAAGAATGCAGAGAACGGAGAAGAAGGTGAAAAGGACGGCCAACCGAAGAATATAAATCCATTCGCTGCAGACGAGGATGACGATTCTGATAACGAGGATGCTGATTTCACCATCGGTGACCTGGAAGCTGAAGAAGATGAAAAAGGACTCCTTTCGTCAAACACGCAACTAGGTGGCAATGACGACACAGGTACGAATGCGGGTCTACTCCCAAACACTATTACTCTACCTTCGAACAACCACAAGGCAATAAGAGCTAGTTTCCCCTCCATGTGGCCGTTTGGCAATAGCATACTCAACAAAGGGCCAAATGATTTCGCTGTTGGAGAAGGCGGTACGGAGTATAGCAGCAATAGGAGCCATTTTGGAGGCGTTAGTGCTCATTATGGCGACACCCACAGCTCCGACGGTAGCGATGACTCGGATGAGGGTGGTTATGGGGGTGATGGACGTAGACGCGGAAGGAGGCGGTTGAGCGTTACGACCGAGGCTAAGAGGAGAACGAGCCTCGAGGACGATGATGAAGATGAGGAGGTGGTGCACGTTGCCATGGCGGAGGCAGAGAGGCCAAGGGAGGTAGAGGCGGATGACGAGGAGTTGATTGAGATTCAACCTGCTGAGATGCAGGGTGTTGAGGCGGAGAGTGGCAAATAAGCATGCTCCACGAGGGAAGAATTGTACGATATTTTGCATGATTGATCGATTGATGGCATGGTGGAGTTTTGAAGAGAAGAGGGGTTGGGCTTGTACAGTATAGAGCTTCTTTATACCAATCCTTTTTTTGACGCTTACCTATCTCGCTGTTCTGAACCTTACGCCATCGCTGTTCTGCACGTTGCGGTGAGTAGCGAGGCGACTTGACGTGACGAGCGGCATGATGCTAATAATGAACTCGAGTACTTCGATGCTTACAACGCTTTGGGGACATGTAGGCCTAATGATCTCATATGCATATTATTTGGACGCTACTACGAAGCCATATAGGTGCTTTCTAATATGCTGCCTGTTGCCTTAACCGGACCATGTGACTACTCCACGGGAGAGGCCGACCAGAGCTGTCCAAATTCCTAACTCTTAGTATCTTCCTGGCATCCTCTTTGAGGTTAAACACAAGGTGACTTAAGGCCAATAAGCGGCAGATAACTCAGAGGGAAAGGATGCCGCTGCGCCTAGGGGGTAAATATTAAAAGATAACTAGTTGAAACTAGGCTTTAGGATATATACTGTTGCCATGGCCCAAGGCCTTACCGGCGGTCTAGTCATTTTCGAGGCCTCCAATAGGAGGCTTTTAGAGGAATTCGCAAACGAGTACAAGGAGGGATAGTTCAGCCGTTTCTATTAAATATATTCTTACTTCGGCATTAAACGATTTAAAACAACAGCATCAGCGAACACAACAACAACACCCCTATTTCAACCAAAACACCAAGGCAAAAAAAGGAGAAGGCCGCAATCCCCTTCCTGACGGACCATCATCTAGCAACCAATCTGCTCGGGGTAACCAGATCAGTGTCGGAATAGTCAGTGATCAGGATCGTGATAATGAGTTCACATGGGCTGCCGATGATCCAGATGTCATTAATGTTAAGACTGATAAGCGTGCCCCGAAGATTCGAAATTACCGCGACCTTGCTGGTGAGAAGGAGCAGATCTGTACCCATTGGGACTATTTGGCATCTATGTGGGAGCCCAATCAAGGAAGGATCTCCGACGGACCCCTCAATGATAATCAGGGAGGCCGCAACAGCTAATATGTAGTTAATTTGAGTGTTTCTAAGCCAACTCCTCATCTGCTGCCAGCCGTTTCTCTGTTGTCAAACTTTCCTCTATTGCCAAGGAAAACACCACCTGCTGTTACAATAAGTCATAACCTGAGATACAATAATCCGGGACTTCTGTCTTAAAGGCGTGGCCTAGATCCATTGCCATACCAAAAAACACGTCGTACATGCAGTAATTGGCGGGAGCTTGATCAAATCAAAGTGAAGTGTGGATTGAGTATGCAAAGCACTAAAAGCAAAGATAGGCATGGTCACCGGCTAAAATACATGTAGGTGCTTGGTGTGCTACAAGCAGGCCTAAGGTAATAGTAGTACCTTCCCGTTTCTCATAGTGCGTAGAAGTTACTCGTCCCAAGGCCCTGGTATATCTTGTCTGGGTTAAGCCCGTATGGTCTGGGTCGAGAGCGCTACCAGGTGTGTGTCCAGTAAGCGCTGCCGAGCCTTTCCGACGCCAGCCGTGTAGTTGACCCCCCTGTATAAGTTATATGTAGGTTTCGTCAGCTGTTTTGATTCGACTGAGGCTCTGCTGATTTTGGTAGAGATCCGAAATAGTAGTCGCTCTCTTACCTCGTCGTGGCTGACATGCTTTAACACTAAACTAAGCCGCCCTGCTATTTATTTGGTGTGGACGGGAAAGTTGGACAGGAGACTATGTATCTTAAGACCCCCGACGACGTAGGATCTTAAGATTTATTTTCCAAATATGCAGTTTAGGGCTGTGGTGGAGGTTCGGGGCAGTAGTGTTACTAGTGTATAACTCTGTATATATATTAGTAGGTCCCCTTCGAATTACATCCGATATTTGGTTGATGCCACCAGGATCTGGTCTCGCCGTGCTCGTTTTCCTTGGCGGGAGTTTAGAGATAGACAATATACTAAGTCCGCGAGATCTATAGCATACCCTTCCTTCTAATCCAACCTCGGTGTATTGCATAAATCCTTTAGGATTTGAACGTGAGTCCTCGGACTTTCATACATTCATAGGTATCTTAGGTATATACATAACTATATACTTTTCTCCAACCCCCGCAATCCCTTCTGAAAGATGGCGTCTCGCACGCTCTCCTATTTTAACGGCTAAGAAGAAAACGCTTTTACGCTATTTACAACACGGGAATAAATGAAACCGCGAAGGAACTTCGAACAAGCAGTTGCCAGAAAGTCACTTTTTTATTTCATATCATCGTTCACTGAGGCTGGGGCTCTGGAGTTTGTCCCTCTTGCACCCAACTCCCCTTTTTCGTCAAGTTCATGCTGCCACTTCACATTTGACCAGGCCCGATCCCTGTAATCCACTTACACACGCATTCGCCAGTCTCCTCGTCCCATACGAGTCGCATTTCGGGAATGCACATCAAATGACCACAGTCCATAGGCAGGGGCGTGGAATTTGGTGGCTTTGTAGTGGTGAGTCCTTTTGTTATTGTTTCCATTGTTGTCTTAGAAGGGGGAGACGTAGGTGAAGTTGTGGCTGTGGTTGACGAGGTGGTCGATTTGCAGACACAATGCGGGATTTGATCGGAATGCCACGTTGGCGTCTCGAGAGGATCAGGACAGGGCACATAGTAGCATGCTGGGATAGAGTCGAGGGAGGCTTTCATTAGGGTGTGAGTTGGTACCGAGGCTGTGGCTGTGGTTGAAGAGGTAGTTGATTTGCAGACACAATGCGGGTTTCGATCGGAATACCACATTGGTGTCTCGAGAGGATCCGGGCAGGTCACGCCGTAGCATGCTGGAATAGAGTCAACCGAGTCGCTAGACTCTGGGAATGGGAATGTGATGCAGGTTGTTGTCGAGGTTTCGGTCGGGGCGGTAGGTGATGGTTCCGTGCCAGGAATCCAATCGCAATGGCATGTTTCTGATGTGGGGTTGTAGACGGAAATTGTGCCTACTACTTCGCAGACGGTATCAGGGCAGTGAGAGTTTGGTGGATAGGGAGTTATGGAGTGGGTAGGTGACGGGCTGATGGTGGTGGTGGTCTCCCGCTTTCCTTTGATCGGAGAACCTTTGCAGGAACAGGTGTCTGAGGTGCTGTCGTATGTTACCTGCTGCCCTTGGGGGCACCATAGAGTTTCGCAAGGCCAATAAGGCGGTTTTGGTTTCGAGGATTGGGTAGGGAGAGGAGTGGGGAAAGGATCCGGAATTTCGCAGGAGCAAGTTTTGGATACCGGATCGTAGACTGGATGCTTCAGGGTGATGCAAACTGTGTCTTTGCATAATTCTAAATCTGAGTCTGAAGATCTTTCAGTGACGCTTGCCGGTTCCAAGCCGGGAATCCAGTAGCAGGAGCAATTTTGAGTCACAGGGTCGTAAACGGGATGTTTCTCGGCGATGCATGCCATCATTGGGCATACGTGAGGTGGACGAGTTTTAATGGGTGGAGTTGGTAGTGAGAGTGAGGCAATGGGTGAGGGTTCCAATCCTGGGATCCATTCGCATTCGCACTTCCCAGAAGCACTGTTATAGACTGGATGTTGTTCCGAGATGCAATATATTCCCTTACAAAGTGATCCTCCGGGTTTAGGCGTTGGCGTTGGGCCAGGTGTTGGAGACAGCCCTGGTATCCATTCGCAAAAGCATTTCTGGGCCTCTTCGTTCCATACTGGCGTCATTTCGGCAATGCACCGGATCAAGGGGCATGTACGTCTAGCGGGCGTTGGAATAGCAGTAGGCGGAGGCGTCGGGATGATGGGAGAAGAAGCGGCAACTTCCTCTTTCTTCTGAAAGAAGGACGGGAGCCACTCGCAGTAACACCGACCTGATGTCATGTTATATATTGGCTCCATCTCCGAAATGCACATTGTGTCGGCACAAAGTTTGTGTGGAGTGGGCTCCATGCCCGGAATCCATTGGCACTCGCACTTTTGCGAGGTGCTGTTGTAAACCGGGTGCTTCGTGTCGATGCAGAACATGTCATTACACTGAGGAGCAACAGGCTCTGGGGTGACGACATCTCTTTGTTCGAGGCCAGGGATCCACTCGCAGTAGCAGGTACTGGACGAGACGTTATAAACAGGCTCTTTCTCCGAGATACATAATGTATCTCCGCAGAATGGGGCTGGGCCGAGTCCTGGGATCGGCTCGCAGCTGCAGGAATTGGTGGAAGCATTGTAGGTCGGCCGCGATTCAGCGATGCACATCAGGTTTGGGCAATCGGTATCGCAGCTACACTTTTCAGTGTCTGGATGGTAAACAACATGGCGGCCCTCCACACATTTCATCAAGGGGCAGGTGGAGGGAATCGGGTGATCAACTTCGCAAGTACATGCCTTGCTCTCTGCATTATAGACAGGAGAACTTCCGGCGGCACAAAAATAAGGGGGACGACAGGTTGGTGGCTCTGGCTTGTCGAGCTCGCAAATACAATGGCTCTCCCCTGGAACATAGAGCGGATGATACCCGGCCGCACAGCGAATAGTTGGACATGTTGATGGATCCACGCTAGTAGGAGAAGATGGAGTTGAGGCCGAAGCTATAACAGAGTAGATATCTATTTAGTAGGTGGTCGAGCAGGAGATGCAAAAGCAAAAGGGGAAGTGGGAATAACCTACCAGTACTAGCGCTGTCCCCGGACAACGGGTTCGGGAGCGCGAGCGTCCCGATGCCGTTCAGCCCTATGGCCAGGAGGCAGAGCGAACGAAACAACATCATATAGTTGTATTAAATAAAGGTATGCTAAAGTAAAGTAAAGTAAAGTGGACTGGGCTGGAGTAAAGTACCCGATCCCAGGCTCGAATCTTGAATTGATTCACTTTTACTTTCGAGACGTCAGTGGCTCCGAGACAACTTATTTTCCACTGTCGTCACCAACCCCTTATATCTTGAAATAAATTGAAAAATTTGTCCTTATTAATATTGTAGCCTGCTGGTTAGCCGTTTTTATGGCGCGGTGACACGGAGGATTTGCCGATACATTCCAGGCTATTTTCTTATCGTGATACGAGGGTTGGCGACTGGGAACAATATTAGCCATAGATACCCGCGTGGCCACAATTTGCAGCATAGATTACCCTGGTTTTTCATTGGGGGGACTGTGTACGGATAGTGGATCGTAATAACAGCCTAGAATGGATTTCCCTTCTTGAAAATATTGATCAGCATCTTGGCCCTCGGAAGTACAGACCGAAATTCTATTTTTATAGGCCCTGCAACTATTTGCTAAATGGCTGGACGTCATGGGATGAGAATGCTCTCTTGGATCGTTCCATCCGAAAATAAAAATGGAGGGATAAAGTGGCAATGTATGTCTTGGTAAACCGTACAATAGCAGAAATCTCGAAGTCTGGACTGTGACTGTTCTGCCTATTGAACCGTACAGTCCTTGTTTAATATTATGTGCCGGGTCGACCGTTAGATATAAGCGGTACTTGAAATTATAGAAATTGTTGAAAGTGAGAATAAACGCAAATCCATTGACTCTAGTTGATTCTCTGACTGAGCGGAGCGGAAGCTCAATCCTGACTCTAACGGTACGACGGAGCAAGGGGGGAGCATGGCGGGGTTGGCGAACGGCTTAAGGTTGAATTTAGGGGGCTTGCTAATGCAAGGGGCGAGCCTAATAGTACATCGGCATCAAACTTGGCGTCAGTAGAGCAACATTTAGCTGGACTTGGAGATGCGAACAAACAAGTACTTCCGGTATATGTACGTAACTGTGTCATGTATACTGGCGATAGCCCTTATCCAAGTGAATACGAGGCTCTGGCATGGTTAACGGGGGAGATCTCGGTTGAAACCAGGAGGAAATTGACGTAACTCATAAGGCGGAAACACATTCGCCCCGCCTTTTTTCAAATGTCCATCGGGGAGTAGGTCTCCGGAGAGAAAAGCTTTATAAAGGGAAAGACTTTCTGCTAGTGTGGCTGGGTAAAGGTCGTAGACTCGTAGTCAACTTTACCTCTAGAGCCATGTTATTCTAGCCTATCTCAAGCCCTGTTTCCAAGCTCTGTGACAATTTGCCGCGAATTCTGATAAATTATTTTTGCATTTGTAAAAGACATCGCTGCGCTCTTTAGCTTGGTTGCGCTCAAGTTTTCATTCCTTGTGTTGAGACGCGACAGCTCTAGGCTCTGTAGACATGCAAGAGGTTAGAGCTCTGCACGATTTAATCACTCCGGTTGAATCGCCTGCTCTTGCATCGAAATTCACTTTCCCCAACGACGAGCGTCGCTCGTTTGAGGACAGCCAAGCGAGAAAGGCCAAAAATAAAAATAAAATAGAGCGGTTAAAGAAAGAAACTGCAAAAGAAATACCCAATTATCAGTTCCAAATGGGATACCGAGAAACTCAAGCTTTTGTTATCTCTGGCGGAGCGTCCAGGGTCATCCTAGGTTGTCTGTTGATCGGTGGTTCAACCTCGGAAAAGCGTTAATATCCCCACTGTACCAGCAGGCCTAGTCGCCTGTCTCCAGTTGTTATACGGTTTCTGCTTATTATGTTATATATAGGAGTGGTCTGAGGTGCCACCCCAAGACTGGCCACAGGTACACTAGGACGGGCTCTTAGAGGGACCCCAGGTTCCTATGGCACATCATGCTAATATCTAGATTCCGTTTATGATTTCTGGATCTGTGAAGCTTGGGAATTTCCAACTTGAAGGGAGCATACAATTCGATGAGTCTTTGCCATTCGAGAACGAAAGCTTACACAGAGCTATGAGTAGGTGAAAAATTTGCGCCGCTTCCAAGACTTTCATAAGTGTTATATTTTTGAAACAGAAGTAGGACTGTTTGTTATCTCCCTCTTAAACTTCTCCCATGCTCTTAAAATACGACGTACTCTCTTGACCATGACTTCGGATAGGAGCTACCTATTTTCCGACGCTTCACCCTCGGCCCAAGTCGAAGTATAGCTGTGTCAGAGGAGGGGCAATCCGGTTGTATCCATTCTGTACTCCACATATCCGCCGTCGCACTTCAATGGTATAATGAAATAAAGCTATAAATGATTTCGAACTGTCTCATGCGCGGCTTCTTTTTGGGGCTAAAGCAGTACTCAATCTAGAAAGTGCAAGATACCTTGAATGACGTTCATTTCCACGCCGCACTATATCGTTTGGCTGTGGACTTGGGGGACCTTGTCAGGTCGACCAAAACCACAACGGCTAGCACCAGCTGAAAGTGCGATGAACAGGGAGCTAAATGCCGTGATATTGGCCAGCGCCGGATTCACATTAATATAAATGACATTTGCTTGTTGCCTTGGTTGCCATTAGTAATGGCCAGCCATATCCGCTTAGAAATGAAAGCTAGGGCAACAGGTTAGACAGTTCTGTCTATATACCTTAACTATATCACTCGTGGCTCAATATAGTATTCGACTAGCAGCAAGCTAAGGTATATTGGATTTATTTAACCTCGCTTAAATGCAGCGAGAAGTCTAAATAAATACCCAATGGATGCGTGAGATTTGTTTTGGGCATTGAACTTGCCGATCACATTCTGCAAATATACTCGCTCGTTGTCCCGGCAGGTCTATAAAGGGCCAGCAGACTTGCTCCCCAAGCCTCCCTTCTGGTATTCCACAATTACTTCGACCAGCGGCTAATTTCGGCATAAACTCCAATGCTTGTTTTGTTGTAACCCCCCCCCGCATACAGTGTAAAGGATACTTAGATAGGAAGGGAAACTTCACCGGAACGCGAAACACAGTACGGAAAAATGGAGACAGCTCGCGATTGGTTATCTGGTAATGGTAGTAACATGGAAAAGCAGGGTGGAAAATCTCACAATCACGGCGAATAGAGCCCAAAAAGAAAACCGAATAAAAACATTATCATTTAACATTATATTACCCTGGAATAAAGTGTTACCCAATGCCAACCCCGTCCGGCCCAAACTCCATCGCCATGCATTTCCAAACGATATTAAGGTTTCATAGACCTATTAATTCCATGTTCTGGGTATGTTCAATGTATAAGGCAAGTCGCCCTCTTGATCCGACATGTTGAGTTTGACGACACTGCCCTGACTCGTGGATCGTAAGCTCCCGCTGGACGAACTACTGCTCCCATTATAAGGCCTCCTGCTCTGTGCAAAGCTATCCGCACTAGGTTTCCTAGATACCACACAGTTCCTGCTTCTAGGTGTAGCTGGTGCGGTGCTGAATATCGAGCGTTTCATCGGTGAGTTTCGACTTGTGTCTATAGCCCGAGATCGTGCCGTTCGGATAGTACCTTCACTTCCGCTGCGGCTCGTTAGGCTGCGAGAGGATGCCAGCGACGGGCTCCGAGGAGTTTTGGGGGTCGAACTCAATGACGCATCGTGATAACTATTCCCTTCTAGCTCGATACCAAGACTTCCGAGAATTGGCGGGCTGAGGGGGGCCATACTACGCAGGACTTCGGCGAATTCATTCATGAGGACCCGGAAATTATGTTCGCTAATTGCGCGTGAACCAAATCGTGCGCATTCATAGCTGATCAAAAACTGGCCGGCTGCGGATGTGGACGTAATCACTCCAATGCTAATAAGATGTCCAATGTAATCCCGAAGGCCCACAGAAGCTGTTCGCTGTAGTAATTGCACCGCTCGTATATCAGGCATTGGTTGCTCGGGGTTTGATTCGGTATCCAATGGTGCAAGCGAAACAGCCCTTGCCTCGATAAGGTGAGGTAATTCCAATATTACTATGGTGTACTGTAGATTTGGTAAATCTGGAGACGTAGGTGACGCCCATCCATTGTGAGAGATCTCTCCCCAGACAGGCCGCGGAGGGAGAATATCGATTGTGTCTTCCTCCTTTTCCGATTGTAACTTGCGACGGAGCCATCCGCTTTCCCTGTCCTTGCCTTCGGAATCCGGCAGTTTGGCGATTGAATCTCGAGCATCTGGCACAGACACAGTGATGGCTGGTTGTGGGGATATGCGTGGTCGAGAATCCCATGCTATAGCGGCGCTTCTGTTCAGACCTGCAACGATCATTCTCCTGACATATTTGGTTACCTCCCCCTTCTCCACCGGAATCCATGTCTTCGGTATGCCACTTAGAACTGCCCTGTTCGTATAGAGCCTTGAGGCGTAGATCAGAAATGCAAAGAAGATGGTGATGAAGTAGCACCCAGCTATCACGAAGACATTGTAGAGCTGTTTGTTGGTGAGGGCTTGTCGGATGGCATCGGCGGGTGTAATGGTCAATAGCCCAACCAAGACGATACAGAGGATGGTGAAGAATGAGGTATAGAAGATGCGGAATAACAAGCGGAGGTTCATCGTTGGGGCATGGCCCGCAAGAGCTTACAGCTCAGGCGGAAGCTTGATCTCGAGATCGCGTCATTGATTTGATTTGTATTGCTCGGGTTCTCTTCCCATGGGCAGAGCAGCAGCCTTGGAAGATTCGCAGTAGATAAGGATCTGAATGAAGGGACCAAAATGATTCTCTATCAAATTGCGGGTGTTGTGGTTGTAATAGAGGGAGATGAATACCTGGCTCGAACCTGTTTGCGATGGCTCGTGAAAGCACTTTGTAAAGTCGCGAGGCACTTCACCAGCCTCGCAACTGACAAGGGTCAATTTCCCGTGTGGCTGGTGCTCGGTTATGAAAAGGGGCGCGAGTCGGCAACCGACCACCTCTTGTGACCTTCCATTGGCGACATAGCCATAATCACCGACCTACTCCGTACTTAGGTACGTAGTATTATCCATTTATTCCCAATAAGTTCCTAGGAGGCGCATTGATTGAAAAAAAAAATCCAAGATTATACATTGACAGGCGGATGACAGGTTTCACAGCTGCGTCTATACCTAAGTCGGTACCTCGAGCCGTCGCTACGTGTCCATCCAGACTGCAGAAGCAAAACTCAACGCAAGGATTCCAGGCCTCCGCAAAACAAATTCCTTAGAGCTATATTCCATGCGTCTAAGCAGCGAAGATCCTTGGAGCTAAATCGTCACTAGATCGAAGGTCGATAGAATCTATCCAAGCAGTGTCCCCTGATGTCACGTAGGTGCAATACTTCAATTAAACCCCTATAGACCCAAAGCAAGCTTACTTCCTTAGAAGGCAGGGTTTCGCCGCTGCTTAGGGACTTTATTTCGTGAAGAGCAACTTTGTGAGCATCGTCAGCGATATTCTACGCTTGTCGTCCGATGCTTCAGCCGAATTGGCCGCGAAGCCGAAAGATAGAGCTTCGGACTTTTGCATCGGCCTAGCCTTGGAATTGAGGAACTCCGCCACCCTCATCTAACCATCGTCGCCATCCTATGCCGCTTGTCAGTTGGCAAATATGATACTACGTAATAGCGAATTAATGTGATCATAAGCTCATCGGCAGTCACGGTTATTATACAGCAGTAGTACAAGTAAGTGGCTGGAAAATCCTCCACAAAAGCAATAAGTGCCCACGTAGTCGCTGCACGTACTTTTTATCACACCTGGGGATATGCCGGTAGGTGCGGAGTACGCTTACCTTAATCTAGCTACGAAGTATTCCAACCCCTAATAAGTAATAAAATATGAAAAAGGAATCCAAGACTATGCGCCGTCACTAACCCGTTAGCTGTCACAGACATAGAGGCTATCGTTTTCCTCGTGCCCCTGACCTAGACGCGCAGCCTCGCGTAATATGAAGTTCTGATTGGCGTCCGACCTCGCTCCTTGTTATCAACCAGCCGCACCTTCGATCTAGACCATACGGAGAATCGCCGGGTTTAGATTTAATGAGGGTTAGGAGCCAAGGCTTAGGGTTTGTAGCTTGCAGCTTGTTCATTTGTATTATGTACCTTTGAGCTGAACGACAATTGTTATAACTACAGCTGGCATCATGGCCTGGCAGGACGAATTTCAACTGTACATATATATGTGTCCACGTGTGAGACAATAACGCTAAAGCGAACACAGGAACGTAGCAACATAGAGGGGCGTTCTGGGGTGGTCCAAGAGGCGACATGAAACATAACGTGGCTGGGCGAGAAGCAAGGCAATGGGTGAATCGTCCAGGTTCGAGTTCAGGTAGCCGAGTATCGTAGATGGCTCCCCTCGTATCCAAATGCCCTTGCTCGAATCCCGCTCTTCCTGTGTTACTCCGAATCCCCAAGCCCTTAAATCCCGAAGCCCAAACTCCTCGCTAAATCCGATTCGGCCGAGGGGCTCATTCGTAGTACGTACAAAACAGATGGTCGATTCACAATGACGAGCCTTTGGTGTTAGGGCGAGGAAGAGGCTTGAGCCCGGTCATACTATCCGACTCTTCTGAAAAGCTTCGATTCTGAGTTTTGTTGGGGTATGATCGTGTAGCGCCATGGTGTTCTGCATCTACTTCTGCGAAGTTCGCCCTCCGACGACGGGACCTGTATTGCAAGGGCCTCATATTTCGTATGCTGTGCCAGAGCTTCCTGCATGCCTTTGCACTGGTTATGGTGTAGATAAGTGCATTCCAGAAGCCTTGCAGTGGGAGGACAAGGGCGGATGCATATTGGAGAGGCAGCGATATCTGTCCGGGGTGAACAACGGAGTAGACACGGTTGGCAGACGAGGGAATCCAGGTGATCATCATTGCGACGAAGAAGAGAAGAGAAACCTTCGTGTATGCCCAAGCAGCATTATTGGCCTCCATGTTGTTATGCTTGCCGCGAGGTTGGTGAGAAATCTGTACAGTGGGCTCGATTGGAATAATTGACTCCGTCATCGAGGCCCTCCTGGATTTCTCTGGGTAGGGGTAAGGGTTTACGACATTCCCTTGCGCGCTAGAAATATCCACGGTGAATTCATTTTTCGGATTGGCTGCTGGAGCTGGATACGGAACTCCGGAGTCATCGCGACGCTGGGAAGAACTTGAGGTTGGGCCCCCAACGTTCTCGTAGTTGACAGAAATATCAGTCGTTCGGGTGATTTCGTTAGGTCCCGCGAATGGGTTGGTTAGGATGATAGGCTCGGACACCGGGGTGTGGAACTTGAGGAGCTGTTGCCTCTTTACATAGATATCTTTACCAGCCCGAAGGTATATAGCCAGAGTGATGAGGATAGAGACCCTGGCAAGTGTTAGCTGCTGTAGATGGGGTACAAGTGGCCTCACATACCAGATCGGTCCATAGAAGCACGCCACCCTGAAGATATCCCAGGTACCTGCTATCCAGCACCAGAGAGTGGCATTGCCATACATGGGGCCTTTGGCCTCGGTTTTGATAAAGATGAATGAGAAGGCGAGGATGAATGGAAAGCCATAGCAGGCTGAAAGGTAGTACTTTTCTAACTTACGAAGTCGAGCCGCGTCGTACTTCTGGTAAAACGTGAGCCACACATTGCAAGCCATTGCCAGAGTCCAGTATGCATCAGCGGACATAAACCTTGGGTCACTTGTTAGCAAGACTTCGCCGACTATCAATGAAGGAACGGCCTTACAATTGGATCAGGAATGCTTGTAGCTTGCAGACGCCTGGATTGTCCAACGCATCTCTAGATATAATGGTCGCAACATTTGTGAATATGTTTCCTACTGACGCATATAAAACTAGTCGGTTGATTGGCTTGTGAAAGGCGTTGGAGACCGAGTAGGAAACGATGATGAAGACTATTCCAACGAGAGACAGCGACGAGGCAGCACGCTCTACAAACTGGAAATTGTTAAGATGGCGCTGCTCGATCTCAGCGATCTTCATCCTGGCGACTGATGCAAGCGGGAGAGTGGGAAGAGTAGGTCGGGAAAATGGTCAGATCAGAGTCTCGACGTCGACCGTCTGACTTGATCTGACAGTGACGGCTGTGTGAAGCAGCGAAGGGTGGGTTCGGCGAGGCTCGATCTTTAGTGATAGAATAGAGTTTATACACCTAGAGACGAGAGTATTGGGTTTCGAAATGTGTTGACGAGTTCTCGATCCCTCAGCGACCACAACCTCACGGAACCGGACAAGAATCAAGTGGCCTGGTTGGACATGTACCCAGTAGCGATACCAAAGGCGGCGAGGAAGTCGGGTTTCAAGTACTTGGGGGTTTGCCCACGACCACGAACCCCACAAACCCACACACTTGCGAGATGGAGGCTAAGGAGGCCGGAGATCTCTGAAATGTCTGAAATGTCTGAGGGCGACGCGCTAAGCACGAGATTCATGGAACATAGATATTGTAGCTAGTGATCTTATAGGTATACAAGGGCTACCTGCATAGCTGCAATCACAATGCCGGGGCCATGACCGACCTGACTTCGACTTGGACATGGACTCCTGGGGGCCCACGGACGGGAGGAGAGCCAGGAATAACGAGCAAGGCATGGAACGGCTGCAGGCCTGATGGTCCCCTGGATCCTTCGTCCATGTACTGTACCGTACCTCCGGCTCTGATGGGTGGGTGGAGGGAGGAGCAGCACGTACGGCTGTGTCCGTACGTGTACAGTAGTACTGCGTCAATTCTTGCAGCTTTCCCGCCCTGCCTCGCGCAGCAGATAAATAATTCGATATCAGGACGACAGCGGCCATGTGGAAGCCCTGGACGGGAGAGGAAAGGTGGCTCGGAGACAGCTGATGGGCCGCCACACGGAGGATATCAGCGCCACTTGGAGAACAAATACTCAAGTGGCGACGGGTCATGGCGGGAGAGCACGAAGGACGTCGTAGTACGCCCTCGGTACGGAGGTACACCTTGCGAAGCATTGTTGGTTGGTCTGGCTCGTACGCCGCGAGCAGTGAAAAGACTCGAGGCGGATGGACCGTGTGGCCATGATGGATAGGGATCATGGGCTGACTGCTTGCTCAGGTTGGCTGGTTGACGGCGACTCAGTGCTCGGCCAAGAGGATGGCTGAAAGGCGCTGCTCTCAGCATCCGCATCCGCATCCGCATCTGCATCAACATCAACATGAACATGACAGAGCTTCCCTGTTGTGACGGCACCAACGGTAGTCTCTGCTGCCGTGAAACCCTAAGCTCGGGTGGCACCCGATGCTCCCTACGTAGATACTAGACAGGTGCAAAGAAAGACCGTCCACCATCAGCCACCCTAGACATCTAAGATATAGTCCGAATAGGTACGGGTAAACCACCATTCGAACTTCGAACCTCGAACTTCTGTCTTGGTAAATTCTGGAAAACGTCTTCCGCGTCTCGCTGTCTGTCTGGCTCTTGGCGGCACCGTGAAACGCCGTGATGCGCGTATCGACAAACTTGAGGACGAAGAGCTGAGTACCAAGTACTACGCCTCCGCGCTGCACGAACACCTTTGTCTGTCTACGCGAGCAGCGCCAGGGCCCAGTTGCCATCGACTGAACCACCTGCTATCGATAGCGGCATTCTCAGAAAATGAGGGGAAGCTCGCATCGTCCACACGACCACATATATGAGGATCGTCGAGTGCCGGCCCTTTGGTCGACCGAGTACGCAGAGTGGCCCATTCGAGATGGATCCCGCCGTCCCAGGCTCCTGGGAGGCTTGTCCAGGACTCCAGGTCGATGCCTACGGCGTCTGCCGTGCAGATTACCATCAATTCAGGGGAAAAGTGGTTCTTACGGCCCCGCTAAATAGGATTACAGAGTAATAATGAGGCTGGAAGCTCTTAGGCCCGTTAGGAGGAACCAATGTTAGGAAGACCCCCTCGGGGTAAGCCTCCTAGGGGGAGAAAGGCTTGGATCCTTCACCCTAACTTTGGAAAAAGGACTCGCTCCCAGGCTGCTCAGGCTTCACCGGCCAAGAGACTTCAGGTCAGCAACGACGAGGGCGGGTTACAAGTTACAACGATGTTGTGGAGTCCCACAAAGGCAGGGCGAACCTTCGTACTACTTCGTACGAAGTACGTACTGAAAGTCATCCCCAACTTGCACGGACCGTGATCTTCCTTGGCCGTCCGCGATGCAACAGCCCTTACAAGAATAGTTCACAAGCAGCCCAAGTCGTCCACACCTGGCCCACACCGCTGAATTACGTGGGGTATTAAGGGCAGGCATACAGAACGCCTCCAGGAACGGCTACCACTCCCAGAGACTCTCAACGCCGCTGAATCCCAGGACGAGAAATTAACAAAATAGTTTAATTGATGCAACTCCCGAATGGGACTGCCTTAGCAGATCCAGATCGGCAAACAAAGAAGAGATACCCCGCCGAAAGGCACCCAGCAACGGCACTTGATAGATAGTCGATCCTGAACATCGCTATGGCAGCAAGAAATATCGAAGGAACAAATAGCCGAAATACCAGCTGAGCTAAGCTGACACGTGGCGGGCTGGGTAATTGCGAAACCCAATATTATTGGCAACGATATGCGGCTCGCAGCCTTTCTTACGGAGAGATGCGTACACCATTCCGTAAGGAGGGTAGAATGAGATGTTGGCTTCGAGAGATTATCAGCCCAGGAGATCTCCCAGTTGGGGTGGCTTCAAAACCGCTCTAGGAAAATCCTCCGGTCGGATCCCCATCGAGTGTCGTTCCCAGACGGTTCACAAATCAAATCAAGAGCCACAAGCCATACTAGGATCTCTCCCTTTTTCCTAGCGTGTTCCCCGCATTTATTGGTCATGTCGTGGGTGGTGCTGTGCGCCTTATGCGTGGACGTTGCCTTCGCGAAGTTACCAACCGAGCCCTGCAAGTCATGGTGTTGATACTCCGTACTGCAGCAGGCATGTCGCCCGTTGGCTGTTGGCTGTTGGCTATGGCCAGTTGACTGACCATTATTGTTTGCTCGGGGGGACGACAAAGTACTTCTCGGTACCAACCTCGGAACTCGGAATTGATGCCACTCCTTGGCCTGTGGATGACTATGGATAACTTGGGGGGTGACACAGCATCCCGAATGTCACCCTCTTCCACTTTTCCTCTAGGATTAGACCAAGCTTTATTGGTAGCGCGAGTGATGAACCGCCTGGGTGTCACAAGGAAAAATCTCCACATGTAATTTGGAAACAAAAGCAAAACATCCAAGGGAAGTGCCGTGCTGGAGATTTTTTTGGTTCGTTCGATCGAAGCTTCAGACGATTGCGTCTTCAAGACTGCGCACGCCGTACGGCAATCACTCCCTGGTGGATAAGGGCATACGTACGTGGCGAAACATAGATGGCGACCTTCAAACTACAGAGCATCACCTGCAGAGCGCCGGGAACTGTTGGATTCTGCAGGCAGCTTCTGCCTCAATTCGATTTTCTTCTCTGAATCTCCGCGGGTAGCTAGGTCCTAGCTTCTTCTCACCTTGCCCTTCACGCATCAGGGACCTGGGAGATGAAAACAGGGGCCTACCGTATTAGAATCTCAACAAGGCAGTTCCAACATGATGATCTGTGTGTTTCTGAACCTGCCATCATTTACAACATTCGGGCCGAGCATTTCTGCCATCCAAATATCCCCAAAGCTACCTCGCAGGCCGACTTGTTGGTTATCAATCTAATAGTTGATGGTCCTATTACTTCTACGATACACTGGATTCCTTTTTAAATGTCTTGCGGCAAGTGGGTTTGTGGGGATTCTTAGGCTCTTGGTATTTTGAATTCCTGGGATTCCCCAGAATCTGGTGGAAACCAGATAGCCTCAAGAAATCCTAACTTCACTCAGATTCCACTTCAAATGACCGGCAATAGGTTCGGTTAGTAGGAATCGGTACTCCATAGAGGGCTAAGTTAAGTCTGGACTTGGGCTAAGCCACGCCAGAAGCCGGAGACTGACCTAAAAGCCTCATCTCCGAACCCAGTACATAACGATTCTGACTTCAGCATCTCTGAGCCCGATCTCGACCATCGATGGTGTCAGGGGCACTTCGCTACTACCGTGGGCCTTGAGGGTCCCCATACTAGACAGCACGGAGTAATACTATACGGGCGGCGGTACTCGAGGTAGCACAGAGTCTGCATTCTCAAGATTTGTTGGTGGGGCACCTCCAATAACCTCTTATTTTCTGCAGGCGGTTTTGATGCTCCTCAGATCATGGGAAACCCCATCGAAATGCCACTTGTCGAAACATATGTTGAGCTCCATATTTGATCGTGACAAGGGGACAGATAAGAATACTACGTACAGAGTATTGCAATCGCGAGGCAACACTACCCGGGTCATCCACGGCGCCGCACCGCAAGCCCGCAGGTTTATCGTCTCGAGCTGTGCCACCTTTATCGGTTTCATCGCGAATCTTCGCGGGACGTAAGAATACGGGGGATTACCAGCGCAAGACGTCGGAGACACATGGTGTAAGCGGTCGTAAAATGCTAGATGTGATTGGATTTTCACCTCAACCCACGATTACGTATAGACTGAGTTACGGAAGCAGCTCGTCAACCCAGCAAATGCGCGGACGATGCGTCCCTCATATCGCATACCCTCCAACAGAAGCCAAACTCTGGAGAAACGTATTACTGTACGATAAGATAGGAATATCGTCACCACATCCTCGAATACTGTGACAACGTCCGTCCGTCGATACAGCCAGGCCAGCTTACGGCTCATCGCAAAAACGTTCTGTTTTGTCTCGGTTCGTTCGGAGTACATTTGCTGCAGGGACAACGCCGGCTGGGGAAATTCATATACGGTGGTGAGCCGATTGGATTGATGCCTGCGATCGCTCGGACCGTCCCAGAACAGGTTCAACAGGAGGAGCCGCTTCGGCTTGGACCGGGGCACTGTTCAGACCGCTGCCACTTCGTAAGTGGGCTCCAGTTTTCGACACAGCCCATGATTACCCTCGAAATGTTGAAACAATAATAATGCTGGGCAACCTTATCAAATGCTGAACAATCACCCATCCGAACTACTTAGTGGAAAAATAGCAAGAATACGTGGGGCTACTTGGCGGTGAGGAATACTATGCTGGTCTCGTCCCAATAATCACGCACACTTGGTACAAAGACAAGGAAAGAGGCTGACTTCAAGAGGCCCGTTCTAAGCACGTGAATCCTCATATCCCGAGAAGGAATAGTCCATACAACTTGCTCTATCGATGCCTCTGCATACGATATTGTGATTGAGATGCAGTCTTTCTCTCTCCGAGCTCACGAGTCAATGCCGACCTCCTACGATAAGAACGCCATTTTTCTCTCAGTCCTCCACTGGGCCGTTTGCTTCCGCTACTTCGTTTTGTGCACTGATCACTTTTATAATCATATACGTAATGCAAGCGCACCCAAAATGCTTCGAGTCGCCATGCCAATTTGATCAAGGAAGTGCTTTGTTGGGCTGTATCAAATCACCTTCATTGCACCAGTCATAGAATATCGGTACCCCGCTATTGGAGGTTCACATAGACCACAGCGGGGTGGCGGTTTACTCGATCTCTGCACTTCCCTTGTGGCTTTTCATCTCTGATTACAAGGTGCGAGCTGTGGAGGCGTCCGATAGCTCAGGCAACCGAAGTCAAAATCTCCGTCGCAGTCTGGCTCGCTCGGTCGCTCACCACTAAAGCTACGATAAAGTGGCGTTCTATAGAAGGTTCTGACAGCACCGTGCTACCCGACTTGGCGACTTAGTCTACAATATTGCTAGTAGACACCGCCGCTATTCCACTTTGAAAACAAGAGCGGAGGTCTCAAGAACAGACTTCACGGACAGAATCCACATTTCAAGCCATGACGGTTATGTGCCAGACCCACATTGTCATAACGTTTTGCTTCCTGTACCCGAGCCGCTAGGACCGGGAAATATGTGAATGTATTTTCCTCTAGACTCTAGATTTCGTGTGCCGCAGCTGTACGCGTGGCCCAAGCATACGGTGTGAAGAAGCGAGAGCGCTGTCATAGTAATAAACTTGGCAGCAAGTCTTCATGTCTCCACCATACGCTATCGAATAGGGCTTCCTTTTCTTTGCTCTTCCTTGTTCATGCTTTGACCTTCTAATTCCTTCTTCTGCCGCTAAACTCATGCAAAAGGTTATCGTTTTATGTAAATACTGTCATTCTCTAGCAGTCTACCTCTAGTGGTAAACGAACGACTAAATTTACATCAATCCCAGATCTTCATAAACGGGAACTCAAACCAAAATCTCGGAGATAATGTTTTATCTCCCGCGATAATGCTACAATTTAGACTTGGTTATTATCGAGATAATTGGAAGAACAGCCTTTTACTTTTTAAGTTCATCTCAACTTCCAAAACATTTAATAGCTTTTCTAGGAAACCTTTAGTTCAATTTTCTTGTTCAGTAAATTGGTAGATATAATCTAGCTTGCTTCTTTAATGCGAAAAAGTATTTCACATGTGCTAACTACATTCGTCCGGTTATACATGCACTGCCCTGTAAATAGGACTTGTTATATTGTCGTGGTTAAATACTGTTGAATGGGGTTATCTACAGTTGGTGCCAAATTTCCACACACAGTCTAAGTGAGACTTGAAGGATATCATCTATGTACCTTTCATCCTACTTCTAGATATTCAAGAACCGACATTACCCCAAACGACCATCTCCCTCACTAAATGTCAACACACGATTATTCCACTACCGGTTCGGCATACATATATACGAATGAACACCATCCCACTCCCTCAAATTTAAATTTGAATTACTCGCACGCGTCAGTACAACCATATCCCAGAATCAGATATGTGATCCCTCATCTCCTTTCCTAAAGCCTCGTATGAAGCGGTAAGCTGCATGATCGTCGGAGACCTGCCTGCATACCCATGAATGTATGTGTTGCCTGTAAACACGGGAAGTGGCATATTGCGTTGCAATCTAGTGACGTCGGATAATAACATTTGGTACTTTAGTTGTTTGCTTCCTATGTACCTAGGCTTAACTTAACTTCCTCGGAGTGACGGGATGCTATTGAGCATCGAATGTTTTTGCAAGTATGTATCAGAGTTCTAGGTACGTCTTTATTAACTAGGGAACCTCAAAAGTTCTATACTACATGCATAAAACATGAGATATGTTTCTTCTGATCTTGCGGATTGATCGATAATAGGCACGAATAGATTCCATATCAACGCATTTACGGCCCTCGAAGATAACATAAACCTCTTTACAAGACAATATACATGATGGCCGTTACATCATATCATATATCTACCACGCATACTTGCCCTTCTACATGTGGCACTGTGAACAGCGGAATAAATATAAAAAGGGAATCAAGTAAGTTACTAGCTCCCTATGAGCGATTTAAGTCAGGTCTCATATCTGCTTCTACACTTTTGCTACAAGAAATTCACTAGAGTTTCGGATTCGGCTTGCCTCTACTACTAACCAAAACGAAGCCTTTAGGGCTATGACAGTTTCAATGGTAAACATTACACGAAACCCGCCTAGAAACTGGCTGAATTGGTATGTACCTCTAAATTGATATAATCCGTGGCCTGGGCTTGATGCCATTTAAGCTCCCAAAAAAGACTTCGTGACAAGGTACATGATTTTACACTCCCAGTAGGAGGATGGGAAATATAAGACGTGTAGGTTGGATGAGTTAAACTTCGCTAAAGGTATAGGTGATCCCAGTGGTTTATACTTTTCACTAAGTAGCCACATCGTGCCTATAGCCAACAAACATATGCGTCAAGAGGCACTATGCCTTGGGTTCCGTACGATGGTCAAACAATTGGATGACATAGACGGTCTTATCACACTACCTATTGCTATTAGCGATATATCGAATCCGATCTCACACTGGGCATGTCCCCGAACACCTATAAAGCTGATCTTGAGCTTAGTTCCGATCAAGGAATTATAAGAGTAGATATCCGTGATTTCGATTGCAAGCCTTTGGAAAATTTGTTGGTTTGCCGAGTGCCTAGAAGAAAAGCTGTAGTCTCCTAGGGAGACTAGGAAAATATGGGATGGGGGTTGGCAAGCAATAGTATATATAAGGTATACTCTATATATATATTCGACCTTAGTCATGGAATGTATAACACTAGCACTATACGTATAGTATCTAGATACGACCTTGGCAGACGAATTCCAATTCAGACGGACAATAAAGACTGAACTAGTGTTTAATTAGTGTATGAAGTTAGAACTTTACCGGAATACTAAGGTTGCCCTTCATATTCGTATTCAGTGACTTCCTAGAGATTACCGCAAATCCTGATGAGGCCTCGCTCTCCAAATTCCCATAATTAAAATCAAATAAGGCTATCTCCAACTCCGCGTATAAGAAATGTAGGATATATTGTGATTAGGAAAGCGTTCGTACTGGCAATAGATTTCCCGCCATATATGTGGACTACCGAGCAGCTTACACCTTCGGAGTCGACACCACCTTTTAATTTGAAGAGTTGAACGGTTGCTAGAACAGCTTGGTTTGGATCAACAGTTTTATAAATATACACGATGCATCCTCTTCTCATAAGGGTTTTAAGATGCCCCAAAGATCAAATAACACATTCCATTCAGCACTCAACATCAGCACTCAACATCGGCAAACCACTTGTGCGCCAGCGCCTCACGAGCAGTAATCCTCTTGACAAGATCAAAATTGGTCATTCTCCCAACTAAATCCATAAAATCCTGATCGAACCCCGGCTTCTCAACCTTCCAGAGGCGAAAAGGCTTCCGTCGGTTCTGCTCGTTAAACCCGCTGCGGACCACGGTGAGAATCTCGCACCACGGGCTCTCAGGGCCAAGGTGGCGCAAGAGCGTATCGAACGTGTCAGGTTCGGCGAAATAAGAGAGTTGACGCTCCAGAATGATAGAAAGAGGCTCCATCTCAGGGTCTTCCATCTCTTGGGGGCAAAAATTACGGTTTGGGAAAGGGCGTATATACACTAAGAGGAAACATTAGTCTCTTAACGCTGTACATCTGAGGACAATGCGGAGGGAATGGTTGCAGCAAACTTACAATTATCCCAAAAGAAAACATATCAGAAGGTGAATTCACAGGACCTTGAGCATGAGCCTCAGGGCTGCGCCAAAGTTGATTGCCAACCTTAGATCCCACGATGTCACTACCAGGAGGCACATATGCAGCATCCTCGAGATCACCAAGCTGAACACTCTTTACAACGATTTTTCCGTCGACGTTCTCATAGTTAACTAGGATATTGTTTTCTTTGACATCTATCAACGATTAGTTCCTTTGCAGTAAACGGGGGTTTATTCATAAAAGAGGACGTGCCAGCATGAACGATATTCTTGTTATGCAATACTGCAAGGCCACGAAGAGCATCCCCCAGGATCCGTTTCCTTATAGCGAGTGGGATTTGCTTTTGGGCGAAGCTGAGTAAGTGGTCGGTGGCATAATCATATATGAGGATCGATTGCTCGAGAATAATGTCCCGCATGAGCCGGAGATAAGGGCTACGCTCTTGCGTGATGAGGGTTCTCTGCATATCGTAGGCTAGCTTAAATATCGAGGGGGGGAGGTCCTTGAGGACAAACTTTTGTCCGTCATCTCTGCTATGTTTTGAGAAGGAAATAAGCCTGCTGAATGACCAGGGACAGGGAGCTAATAGAATACTCAATCACGTACGAGGCAATATAGACTATCTCCGGTCTATGGTCTTTCTCTTGGAGCACGCATTCAATGGAATACTGGCGCCCAGACTCGCTAGTCAATCTTGAGCCTACAACTGGATTATTTGTCTCGTTTTGTGCAGGTGAAGGCGTTGAACAGTCAGGTGGCATCGTAATATGCCACCGCACAGGCCCGTTTGAAGGGTAGGAGGCGCTGACGTGTGGGGCGGCCGAAATCTAGGAAGCTGAATTGCTCGGCGATGTATTGCATTAAACGTTGTAGGGCATTTGAAAAGCAATGATGAGGACTGAAGAAGGTATTGGACGTTCCTAGGCCTAACTCCAGCCATTACTAAAGACGATGGGCAGGTTGTGGGTAAAATGAATTGCAAAGGACTTAATTATTTGACATTCAAAAAGTTGTTAGATGTCTAACACTTGTTGAATGACGTATAACGGTATCCGATGTTTGTTGCGTACAATACAAGCCTAGACTTCTAGCCTCGTCATGGGAGGTCATAGAGCCCAAGGATAGCAAAGCAATCTCATATGTTACTGCACCAATAACACCATCGCCGACTTGATTTCCCCGAATCCGGACTTGCTGTTGAGCATGGCGCTGGAATTGGATACGGTATATACTTCGTATGATGTTGTCAAGTTGAGCCACACGAGCCACATGGCAAATTGCGCTTGTTCTTGGCGAAACGAACCTGCCACTACCCGCCCCTTTAATAACCACCATACACCAGCATCCAAGTTCCAGCATCCCTCTATCCAGTCCATATCGATTCACAACCGTTCCGTGGATAGTCCCTCATCACGATGCTAGATCACGCCTATTCTTCAACACTCCGCACATGGGATATTCCCCGCGGCGCAGCTTCCGCGCCCACCCTAGGCGCCCGTCCGATCATCACATCCGACATAGAGAGTGAGTAGGAAGAGGTAGGCTATTGAACGAAATTCTGTCGACCGTATAAATCAGCCAGGTTCTAGCTTGCAATATACCGAACTCTATATGGGCTGGCTATGTAGTTTGAACATAGGCTTTGTACTCCAAGGAGGTAGTTCAAACTGTTAGATCAAAGTTATAGATTGGTGCTGTCCGAAGTTAGACGGCCGTACCATTGTGACACTCCTTGGATGTGGTTAAGGTTAATGGGAACCGCCTCCAGCTCGAGGATAACCGGAGGAAAGAAAGCCATCATAGTTAAAAATGATCGATTGCCCCATTCTACCACCAAATCACTAGAAACAAACCCATCTCGAGCGGGATCTATACACTTCCAGAGAAATATCTAGAGAATGGAAACTGCAAGTTCGAAACTAATTCTAAACTGCGAAAGGGAGAGTGAGGGGGAGCCGCGAATCCATCCGTGCGTCGAGAATTTGAATGGAGAAGCTACCTTGGGTGCCTTTTGCGATCTTGAATTTCAGAGGCAGGGAGTTGAGCAAGCCGGCCAAGTATATTTTCCTTGATCTTTCACCGTCTGCATCTTTCAAAGTACTAGCTGTAGATGAGTGCTATGATAAGTGATTGGCAACTCTTCATTCTCACACCCCACTGTGCTAACATGCGCCTCACTCTCCAGCATGACCATCATTCCTGTCACCACACTGAAGTTCACCCTCTCTCTATTGACCCCACAACATCTCTCCTCTCGCAGTCTCGACTCTCGGGTCCCACAGCTCAACTCCCATACGCAACATGCGTCGTTAAGCCTGCATGGTCTTGCTAAAATTGTTGCCGCCTAGTCGGGGATGAGGAGAAGTGGGCCAAGTCGCCGACGATAATGATATGTTCCCAGTGGCACGAGGGGAATAATGATTGAAAACGCCACCCGACGGCCGGTACCACCTTGCCGGGACGAATAGGAAGCTGCAGGGACTAATGCAAGATTGGGATATGGGGTACGGGGCTTAAAGTATCGAGAATAACAGCGTGATTGTGGGGTAGAATCGGAAGGTAGGGCGTCTGTCAGTGGCACAGCAAGAACTTATACTGTCGGGCCGAGCTTTGCTGATAGCCCACGGCCCGCCTTGCTATGTGCTATTGATGAGGAGGAAGCTGCAAGATACCTGTGCCTAAGGCAGCTCCGAGGCTTATCTTGAAGCTAGACTTTGGTGGCCGATGAACAGAAATCTTTCGTTCGTTGAACAGCATCCAAAATCAGTCTTCCTTGTAGTTTGGAGGTCAGCTGATGGGGCTCGAGACCATTGGCGACGGAGTTCTTCCCCAAGCCCTATCGGCACTGTAAGGGGGTTGCAGATGTTGAACCCGTACTATCTGCCCAGGAGCGGGGGCTTTAGTCGGCGGGCTATACCGCTCATGTTAATCTGGGGTATTGATCAGCCCAACTAAAACATCGGTCCAACGATTCCTTTTAATTTCGAATCATCAAGCCCTTTGATTGGGCCTTCTCCAGGAATTAGGGGTTTTTAATCCAATACCACGGCCTGCTCCCATGTTTAGTCGAAAGCTTGGATCCTCCGTTAGATACCGCATCCCCTCCCCCTCCCGGTCCGGTTCCCACTCCGCTGGAACCCCGCATATTTGGACTATCGATCATAAGATGACGGGCCGTCAAACACCAGTGGCATTGTGTAGCGTGAATATGTACTCATTATTAGGTACAGGTAGCTAGTGTCCGTATTGTGCCTTGGCTCTTGGGTCGGGAACCCTTGGCTAACTGAAAATATTCCAAGATCCTTCTAGCCGCTTAAGATACCGAGTAAGTGGGATGAATCGCCAGAGCAGCAAAACCTCAACAATCCTACTTGCGCTCCATCCGCCACCTCTAGCTTTCGAAGATAGGTGCAATTGACCCTTTTGCTCTTGATCTATGGCTCTTCCAATTTCATACTTGTATAGCTCTATGTTATAATCCGATTAATTAATCCCATCGCCTGTCGGCCCATCCATCACATGGCACCACCTTCGGCGGCTCGGTGTTTGACGGCCCGAGGCTCTATCCGCTAGGCGTTGCGCCCACGAGGAACCCGGATTTTCTCCCACATACGGCCTCCTATTGGCCACACCCCCCCTCTGCTGCCTTCGCCGCTCGCTAGACTGCTATTCTCACCAATTGGTGCATCGATCGGCCAGGTATGGAGAACTCTGGAGACAACTATCGCGGTCCCCGCCTTTTCAAGGATCATCAGGTACAAGGGATGCAATTTAGGGGCAGAAAATAAAAAGCTGCAATTATCCCCAGACTTTTCCACCTTTCTCCACGTTCCAACGATCCCACGATCTCCAACTCCACCCTCCCCCATATTGTGAACTATAGGCATTGGAGCTATACTTCGTAAGCAGAAGCAGAGATGGCTTCAACCAAGGCCACCCCCGAAGGCGAGACCGGGGCCCCCGAGATCGGCAAGGCCGATGCAGCGCCTCTGCATTTCCTCCCCGAGGATGAGCTCGAACAAACCAAGACCATGAACGAGATCATCCGCAATGCCAAATCCGCCACTGAGAATGAGCAGAAGATGACCCTGCTACAGGGGATCAGGTTGTATCCCAAGGCCGTGGCATGGAGTGTCCTTATTTCGACCTGTATCTGTATGGAGGGCTATGATATTAGTTTGGTCAACAACTTCTGTGAGTTGATGTCCACCACAGTGAATCATAAATGCTTGATTTAGTGGCATACAGCTCTAACCGTACCCTCGCAATTTAGATGCATTCCCACAGTTCAACAAAAAGTATGGAGAACAATTACCAGACGGCTCGCACCAGATCCCAGCGCCCTGGCAAGCAGGTCTCAGTAATGTAAGTAAAATGAATGGGATGTGGTTTTAGTGATGGTGATAGCATCTTACTCATATCTCTACTCCAGGGTGCCAATGTTGGAGAGATCATCGGCCTTTTCATCAATGGTTACGTTTCTGAGCGATTCGGATACCGCTACACAGTCATGACTTGTCTCACCTTGGTTATTGCTTTCACGGCCATTTTCTTCACTGCAAAAGATGTGATCGCGTTGGAGGTTGCTGAGATCCTTTGCGGTATTGTAAGTGTTCTACCCTTATCCTAGGTAATGAATGATTCAGTGCTAACAAATGCAGCCATGGGGAGTGTTCCAAACACGTGAGTTCAAAAGAGCCATTGCTTAGAATGAGATAAAAATGGATTGTTGACGCTCTGTAGTGACCATTACATATGCCTCGGAAGTTTGCCCTGTCGCCCTGCGTGGATATCTCACAACCTATGTCAACTTCTGCTGGGGCCTTGGCCAGCTGATTGGAATTGGAGTCCTCAGGAGCATGTTGCATCGAGATGATGAGTGGTCCTATCGGTATGTTCATAGAACCGGAACATATCCACTCTGCGTGTTTCTGTTCTGAATGCTCATGAACACGAATTCTAACAATTATCTAGCATTCCTTTTGCTCTCCAATGGATGTGGCCTGTTCCACTTCTTGTAGGCATTGCCATGGCTCCCGAATCACCTTGGTGGCTTGTTCGAAAGGGTAGAGTCCAGGACGCGAAGAAGGCCCTTCTTCGCTTGACCAGTCTAAATAGGGAGACGGATTTCAACGCCGATGAGACTATTGCGATGATGGTTCATACAACTGCTTTAGAAGAGAAGGTAAGTTTAAGCGAGCGGATTCCCTTGTAGTATATGATACTAACATCCAATTTTCACCCTAGATCACTTCAGGAGCGAGCTATTGGGATTGTTTCAAAGGCACTGATTTGCGGAGAACTGAGATTATCTGCATGGTCTGGGCCATTCAGAATCTTTCCGGAAACTCTTTCTCAAACTACTCCACGTACTTCCTTGAACAAGCTGGCCTTGACCCCGCCAACGCTTATAATTTCGCCATGGGCCAATACAGCATCAACATGGCTGGTGTCTTTGGCGCATGGTTCCTCATGTCTTGGGGAGTAGGCCGAAGGTAAATTTGAATAAATGAAATAATTGCAACACACTTAGAATACATGCTAACAACCTCCACAGAACTCTCTACCTTGTTGGACTGTGTGGTCTCTGCACCATGCTCTTTATCCTTGGTTTCCTCGGTCTCGTTCCCTCAGCCCAGAAAAAGGAAGCTTCTCTCGCAACTGGGAGCATCATGTTGGTCTGGGCATTATGTTACCAGTTATCTGTCGGTACCGTGTGTTACTCACTCGTGGCTGAGTTATCCACCCGCCGACTCCAGATTAAGACCGTCGTTCTCGGACGAAACCTTTAGTATGTATCCTCTACCATTCTACCTTCCCTTTAACGTTCTCTCAATGAGACACCCAATCATCGATTTAAAAAGAGCATCGAGCCTGATACTAACGGCGTCACAATAGCAACATCGTCGGAATCATCTGCTCCGTCCTAACACCCTATATGCTTAACCCCGGCGCTTGGAACTGGGGCAATTACGCCGGTTTCTTCTGGGCATCCATCTGCTTCTGCTGCATCATCTACACATACTTCCGCCTCCCAGAACCCGCAGGTCGGTCCTTTGCCGAGTTGGACATGTTATTTGAGCGTGGCATTAGTGCACGCAAGTTCTCTAGCACCAAGGTTGATGTTTTCCATGAGAATGTTGATGAGAAGGTTATCGAGAACTATGAGTATGAAGGAGTGAGGAATAGGGATGGGGAGAGCAGAGCAGGGACTCATGAGAAGGAATAGATGCGCAGTGACGCAGGGAGTCTACGAGTTAGCGCTGAGTGGGGATTCCAGATTATTAATGTTCGATCTGGTGATGTTTAATAGCAATATTCAAGTTCTGAATATATATAAGTTAACGCAAAGACGATAATGTAATACTTATCACACTGAGTTTCCAGGGAACAAGTTAAAAACACGATCCGGGCTTTGCTCCGGGATGAAATTAATAGCATCGCCTTTCACATGTAGACGTTAAATTAGCGAGCCCCTTACTGCCACGGTGGTGAACGAAAGCTCGCTCCCTTTGGTACACCAGGTGTCACGATTCGACGTATGGTTCGCTCTGGAAATTTCGCTTCCACCCTTTTGTGATTAAGCAAAGCAGCACCTGCGTACGGAAACTCCTATCTTTTATATCGATGGACAAAAATAACTGGGAAAAAAGCGAAAGGAAGTCGTTATGCTTTCTCTTGGTCAGAATTAAATAAGTATATTCAATTTATGAGGGCGCACCTAGCTACCACCGAAGAGATCTCTAGGCTAACCGGCAAACGGTAAACAAGTAAAATCTAGACGCCCGCCTTAAACCCCACACTGAGCTTCCCATATGATGGTTCCCTGGAAGGAATTTCCCAACCATGGCCCCTTAGTCATCAAAATTTCTTGCAATAAACGCCACTCCGGGGTCCACTGCTATGAAGACCGCCTTGCAATATCAGACCCATAAACTCAAATGACGACCTCTTTCCCTCAGATCACGATCGTATCGTCAAGCTGCCACCACTAAGCCCATTCTTCGTTGCCATTTGACCATACCTGTGCCTTGTTCCATGGAACTGAGCGGGTTGATCGTTCTCTCTTCATATTGCCCTCCATTCTCGTCGCCTCTTCGGTATTGGCGCCGCAAGGGCCATCGGCTCCTCGAGCATTAGAGGTGTATAGGTCATCAGCCCAGGCTGATTTCCGTGTCTTGCGCAAAGTGCTCGTATTATGCTGTGCCCTCTGCATTGATAACATCTGTTCCGATGAATAAGGGGTGTTGGAGAAGGGGAGGTACAAGAGCGACACACCACCTGATTCCTCTGAATGCTCGATTTGTCCTGGTCGTTCTAAGTCGTCTTCGCCTGGTTCGGTAAACTTTGCCTGGTGTGCGTTAGGGAGAAGCAGAGAAGTTGATGGCGTTGGAGACATAGGTCGGAAGAAGTACTTCGGAGCTGCTGTGGTTGGCGATGGTGAGCATGATGAAGAGCTTTCCTTCTCTGGGGTTGAAGAGCGGCAAGCCTGTTTGTTCACCAACACCCCTCCCTTCTCCGTGTGGTCACTGTCGTATCCTGAATGATCATTTCTTTGTTCAAGTTCGCCTGGCCTCAAAATCATTGCCTTTGCACCATCTGGGTATCCCGGACGGCGGTTGCTGCTCGGTTCAAGTCGATCATCATCCCGATATTTCTTGTCCGTGCGACGATGGATGCGCTCCACAAGTTGTCCGTAGCCCTCCATTACCCCAACAATGCGTGCGCTTCTATCATCTCCCGTAGCTGCTCCATATTCCTCATTTACCGACTCTAGAGGTAGCACAGCTGCCGAAGTGGAATTGGGACATAGTTGCCATTCCAAATCGCCTTTGCATCCTACCGACATTGTCGCCTTGCCCTTCTGCTTCTCCGATGCGTCCCACTGACCCCATTTTACAACACCGGCATTCGCGAGAGCCATGGTACAAGTGGGGAAAAGCTCTTCAATTTTCTGTTGTCGGGTAAGGGAAGCATGGCTCTCCATACCCCATTGGAAGGACTTGCATACGGCATCGGAGGGCTGAGAGTGGTTTGGGTCTTCAATTTTGCCCCTTTTCGGAACGATATTGAGACTCGGGGGATGAGGTGGGCGGGAATGGTGAGCGGCATAAGCAGACTGCCTGCCCTGAACCAGATATTGTCCATTTCCCAACGCCAGCGAGCCAGAGGATCCTATCTTGTCTTTTGCTCCTCCATGTACCACTTGTGCCGATTGAGAATCAAATCCCTCCTCCCGTATATATGAGGATCTCATCATGAGGGGCTCACCCTGGTGTCCGTGTTGTTCAAGATCGAAAGGCCCGCTCTCAACATGAGGTTGGCTTTGAGGTGGATATCTGGAAGCAAGTGAGCCCTGATACGTTTCCCACGCTGAAGATTCGGTTGTCATATCGGTGCTGTTTGTAAGGTTTGAACTGCGTCGCCGGGTTTCCGGGGCTCGGTGGATATTCGACGGGTTGGGCAAAAGATCGGGAAAGTGAGTTGAGCCGCCCGGCATCGACTTGAAAAAATGATCATAAGGACCGATCATTATTGCCAATATCTCGAGAAGAGGCAGAAAGGGTGAGTTTGTTATGTTTGTCTTGCGTATGGATTGGGCGGTGGATGAAAAGAGGGCCTTTGATTCACTCTCGGTGAGAATGTTTGTGTCGAGGAGTGGTGAATACCGCGGTTAAGGTAGTTAGGCCTGGTTGTCAGATCGAAGGCGGTGAATAATTGACAGGTAGTGATAGTTTGTGCTTGGTAAATGGGATTGTAACGAAATAAATCATCATTTAGTTAGCTCTTGCGTGAAAGGTTAAAGGTGAAGGGGACTCTGAGAGTTAGCACAGATGTTATTCTCCCCTATCCATAACACCTATCCATTAAATCAAACTCATAACCAGCGAACGTAGCCAATTCAGCTTCCCACAGCATCTTAAATTACTGCCCACACTACTCATCCCCAGGCTCCCTCTGTTCCCTACACAGCTCCCGCTCAACACACCCATTTGGGCCAGCTTGTGCCCGTTTCGCCATCTCAGCGGCTCCCCTCGCCGCCACAAACTCAGTAGTAAACTGAGGAGTCTGCAATGCCGAATACAGATCCACCTTCCCAAGTTCACTCAAGGCTTTCCATATAGTATCCAATAACTGCTTGTTCTGCGCACTCTCTCCCATAAGAACTAGCGTGTCGAGACTTCGTGGATCACCCCCAGCCAGAGCAACGAGCTTGATCCGATCACCGACTTGCTCCCAATAGTCTTTGATGCTGTCAGGATTGTGCAAGGGACGATGTGAAGACCCCAAGGCGGGCGTACGATCACGGGCATCACGGTATATCCAATACGCAGTAACGGAGGTAGAGCGCTCAACGACAAATTCATCGGCGGTATAAGAGATGGTAAGGGTATGCCTCACTGGCTGGGATACTTCTTCCGAGTCACACTGTTCCACATTGGACCAGTGCGTGCATATTCCGTAGCCCATCCCCGCAAATGCTGTGTTGAATTGGTTAACCGGGCTTGGGGTGGATTTGTAACTTCGCAGGCGAGTGAGATTGACCCAGCCCAGCGCTTCATCGAAGTCGCCAAAGGGGAGATTTGGGATCTCTGGGAGGCTGGGGAAGACGGCAGGAGGGATTGATTCGGGGGTGCTTTCTTCTGCAAGGCGGTTGAGTTGCCCGAGGAAGTGGGAGAGGGTTTCGATATCGGGAGTCGAGGGGAGACCACGTGATTGGCGGAATCGTCGCTGGGCTTGGTCATATTGCCATTGAAGACGGTCGCGAATGTTGTCGAATGGTGGACTTGGAATAGGTTGTCAGAGGCCGAAGCGGGAAATATATATATATTACAGTGGATGTGGCTTACTATTTGAGATTGTATGGTTCGGCGAGCCGGTTCATCATCGCTTTATAGTCATCACTACCATTGACCTGTGGGAATTTCATTAGTTTACCGTAAGAGTGTGCGAAAATGGTGACCACTCACTCGGCCAACGCTCACTACCGTTTTGTTGTGGTATCTTATGGCCACAGTCCTAGATTTACTTAGCAACTGAATGAGGGAAGACACAGATGGCGGAATAGCTACCCATATGTGAGGGTAAGATCAAACCCAACCGCAGGTGCAACAATCAACTCTCTCGGAACACATTGGTCACAGGTTGGCTGTGTTGTCAACACCGTTTGAAAACGGTTCTGCTGAGCTTCCCCATATAGAAAATTACTCCACACAGCGAGAACGAGGCTGCCTAAACTACCCCGCATGTTTATAAGTCTGCGTATACTTCCTTGAGCGTACTAGAATTTCGAATTTCGAAAGTACGATAAAAGAGGACTTGGGAAAATAGTGGAAGCAAGCAAATAAGGGAGCAAGTTGGTATCTATAGAGCCTAAGATTGGGGGGATGTATGAGTAACAGTTGGTATACAACCCAAGTTTGGGGGCTGTATACTCTAACAGTTGGTTGGCACAGCCTCAGTCCAGGAAGGATTGGGCAAAATGCCTTGCCAAAGTACCGCGTTGCTTTGGCCTCTCTCTGTAGGGCTTCGCTACTGTGATTACCCCTGGAACGAACTGTTTCATGGGATGCGGGCAGCCTACGGGAGGCATCGATAAGTTAGTTACGTCAAATACCCAGTCGTTGGGATCTGAACAACTCGTTCCCAGTACCCAATCCCGCTAACCACTTGGTCGGGCATTGTAAGGGAAATGGGATCCAGTAGAAAATGGACATAAGTTTGGGGGGAGTTGTCGCCAACCAATTTCCGCACCTACATCGATTGCAGGGTGGGGAATTAAGCAACGAAAGAGAAGCACTCAAATAAGAGGCCTAGGTCATGACCATTATTCATTTTTAGATAGAACTTATAATCGAAATGCGCATCCCATGATGTCTACCCTGCCTGCCCGATCCATCCGCCCACAAACGCCGGCCCTCGCACACACATAGGTACCTCAAGGTATCATAAAAGCCCATCACGCCTGTCGTTCAAATAACCCCAAATAGAAAACATCAATATCCAACATAGCCAGCCTGAGCCACCATGCCTGGATCTGCGTAACCTCGCTGCTGAATAGGGATCTGTCCTGGAGGTTGCTGCTGGTGGGCCATCCGTCCGTTTAGATCGTTAAACCAAGGATGTTGCAACGCATCATGAGCAGATATCCGCAACTCGGGTCGCAATTGGAGCATTCTCTGCAACAGATCAATGCCAGCCGGGTCGATCTGGGGTAAGATGACGCGCAAATCTTGCGTGGCATACATCTGAAAGTTCTGCTTATATTCGGTGTACTGCGAGATTCCGGGCCATGTGCGTTCAGATGGTGTACCCATGATACGGAAGATTCGAACAAGCTGGTCCTCGTTCGTGGTGCCCGGGAAAAGTGGGCGACCGGTGTACATCTCTGCCATGATGCATCCTGCCGACCAGATATCGATGCTAGTGTTGTAGGTGCGACTGCCGAGGAGCACGTCTGGAGCGCGGTACCAGAGAGTCACAACCTCGTTGGAGAATGTATTGACGGGAATGCCGAAGGCACGGGCGAGGCCAAAATCAGCTAGTTTGAGTTGGCCCTTGGTGTTGATGAGGAGATTCTGAGGCTTGAGATCACGATGGAGAACACGATTTGTGTGGCAGAAATCAATGCCCTTCAGCAGCTGGTGCATGAAGGATTTGATGGTGATGGGGTTCAACGCTCCGCGGTCGCCTTGGGTGTCCATATACTTCTTAAGATCTTTGTCCATATACTCGAAAACGAGCATGAGCTTGTTCTCAGTGTGGATGACGTCGTGCAGGCTGACAATGTTATCATGCTTCAGTTCCTTCATCAACGAGATCTCGCGGATCGCGGTAGAGGGTGTGCCCTCTTCTGAATCGAGGTGAATTTCCTTCAAGGCTACCAGTTCGCCGGTCTGCCGATTTCTGCCTTTGAAGACCGTGGCATAGGTCCCCTCACCGAGCTTCTCCAGCTGCTGGAACGAACTCGGGTGTCGCTTATCCATCTCTGCGGGTGCTTCGTCTTGGGGGTTGAGGTTCCGTATGCTGATTGTACTTGGTAGAGAGGACGGAAACGTTTGCGCCTTGGGCGTGGGAGGGAAAGTTCGGCGGGGAGGATGGACGGAGAGTCGTAGGCGCGAGGTGTATCTTGGGTCAAAAAGCAACGAGGTTGGTGTGCAAATACTAAGGGAAATAGCAGACGCGTCCTTCGACCCGCGTAATGAAGCCGTGGTGACGAGAGGGTAGCAAGTTGTTACTACTTGCAAGACAAGATGGTATTGAGCTCAGGGAGAAGGAGAGGGAGATCTAGAGGACCGACTCATTCAACTGCTGGCGCGGCCGGGTAATAATTTGCCCACCAGAGGAACACGGAACCTTAGCGAGCGTCAACAGGGGTGCCGTGGGCGCCTATGCAGCGCCTGATACTGGTGGCCTGATGGTTGATACATGATGCCTGAGGATCTCCAGTAATGACGAAGCTTGTAATCTGTAGGGAGAACGGGTTGCCGCGGGGTAGGAGGTACGTACCGCAGCACTCTGTACCATACGCGAGTACCTGATTACCTGATTAGGCTTCGGGAAGTCATCCTACATAGCACCGGGCCTTGTTGACACAGCACCTAAGCATCACCACATATACAGGCTCTACTGGACTATGATGTGAACAGCTACTTTGTTGTCTGCCGATACTCCATTACTCCCTCCAACATGCGACCCATGCCTGGAGACGATGCCTTTGGAGGGCGGTCACGTAGTGGCAGCGTGGCCGATAACGACTTGACACCGCTCGTAACTCGGTCCCAACAACCACAGATGACATACTTCTTCGCAGACGAGAAATCGATAGAGGAGTCCGACTCTAACGTATCACTATCGCCAGCGTCCTGTTTCCCCAAACAGCGAGATCCGAATACTCCCAAGGGGAGCATGTATGGCGTTGAGAGCCTGGAAACCACCACAAGCTCCCTGCAGATCGACGACCAGGAGGATGAACAAAGGATCCAAAAGGCCCGCCATAGCCGGAAAAATAATATCGGGCTATCTTCCTCCAGACCGTCCGAAGAAGACCTGTCTGATGCTGCCTCTGCATATCCTTCTTGGAAGTCCTCGGCGGATATCAGCAGGAATGTGTCCCCCTCTCACCAGCGACGGCCTTCTCAAACAGGTATTTCCAGACCGATCACGCCTCTATCATATGGTTCTCCGGCGCCTGCTTCTGTCATGAGCAGCCCAGGTTCTCGCAGAAATTCTGATGCCGGCTCGTATATGGATGATATTGCGAGCCAGGCTATTATATCTAGCGGGGATGAGGAGCGAGAGATTAACCCCCAGTTGATGGATAGTGGGAGTGCTCCCCAGCTGGTCATGCCTAGTATAAAGATGCCTAGCAGACGTCCATTTACCGAGAGCGGAAAGAGCATGGGCAGGCTGAAGGTGTTGATTGCAGGAGATTCTAGTAAGCATTTCCTGTGTAGGATGCGGCTTTAGCTAACAGATTAGGCGTTGGCAAGACTTCCCTGATCAAGGCAATCGTCCAGACCTGCGAAGACATTGTACACGTTGACCCTTTGTCCCCGACCGCCATATCGATCCCAGAGACCCGGCGGAGGAGTTCAAGATCGTCCAGGAAGGGTTCCTCCAATATGCAAACTACCTCTCAAATCACAGAAGTCTATGCGAGCACAAAGCCATATCCTGCTTGGTGGTCTGATTTGGAGGATAGCCGTATATTGCAGAGGAGAAAGAGTCTGGGTGATTCGGTCTTGGAGAGGAATTTGTGTTTTGTCGACACGCCAGGATATGGCAACAAAACCTCAGTATGTGTTCCAAAGACTCTGAACTTATCAGTTGCTAATATTGTAGTGCTTGGAATGCATCACCCCAGTCATTGATTATATGGAATCCCATCTTAGAAAAGCTACGTCTCCTGAAAACATAAGCGAATCGGATATGATAAGCATGCTCAGTGGGAATGGAGGATCGCAGGTTGATCTCGTTCTATATGTGATTTTACACCGTAAGTCTAACGGCTTGGGTCACAAATTGTTTTTAATGGTGTTTCAGGCATAAAACCAGTCGACATCGAATATTTACGGCGCCTATCACACCTGACCAATGTCATCCCACTGGTTGCGCAAGCAGAGCACCTATCCCAGGACGAGTTATTGTCTATCAAGGAACATATTAGAGGTTCATTGCAAGAAGCTAACATTCATCCTTTCCATTTCGCCAGTGTTCCGAAAGGGGCTCACTCACATCCCGAATCCCCGTATGCGATATCTACTACCGCATCCAAAGACCACGAAAACATGGATGCAAGTCTTCTGATGTCCCCTGACTATGTCTCACCCCTTATTCCATCAGAGTTATCTATTCTGGTATCTCAGATATTTGATCCATCGAATATCTCCTGGCTCCGCCATTCTGCTGCCAAGAAATTCATACAGTGGCGCGATTTCAGCACACCTTCACAATCCATTTACCAGCCAATCGGTGCCTCGTCCTCACCAATATCAACGGCGCCAGTCGGTGCAACTACTTCATACGCACTGGCCCGAATCACCGACCACGCCCAAAGAGAAGAGCGCATAGCGCAAGTCCGGCTTGCCAACTGGGCAGCAGACTTACAACGAAGCCTGCAAAACGAGCGCGCGCGGTTTGATCAACTTGCACGAAGTGAGAGGGCCGTCTGGCTTACCGAAAGGCTCGGTGAGTGTGTCCAAGATGGTAGCATCATCCCAATTTCACAGGCACGCAAGCAGGATGATGGCTATTCATGTTCTCTGATTAAGCAAGGTAGCTACTCGAGACGTAAGGAGTGGTCAATAGGGCCGCAAAGAGACATAGATGTACATGATCCATTGGGTTTGTTGCAATTAAATGTCGAAATGAAGAAGAGAGGTTGGGTCGCTGTTAAGTTCCTCGGTGGGTTTGGAATCCTCGGTGGGTTGGCGTTCTGGCTGGTGAGGACATGGCAAGGTACGAATATTTGGGGAGTTCCGGGAAAGGACTGGGCTGAGTTGGGCATGGCTGATTGGAGATAAGCCATGAACAAATAAGGGTTTCAGTTATAGGATCTGAGGAGTTAGAGGCGGATGATGGGCGTTTGGATTACAGTTCGGAGAACCTTTCTTTTCATTCATTCGGAGTGGTGGTAGTATGTCTACGGACTACTTGCTGAGAATATTGTTTAGAGTGATTTGGTTGGGTGTAAGGCGTTTTCCCTAATTTAAATCACCACACATAGCGAGCATATAGGCAACTCACAACACACATACCAATATTAAATCTCCCATCCCCCAGAATGAAGCTTGAAGCTTGATTTTCCCGGTATAAATCATATCATGCGAAGGCTAAACACTCGGGATTTCTAGGATATACCCTTCCACCTTTCCTCCGTAAAACTAAAACCTATGCTATAAAGTAGAATTTAAGCATCTTGCAAGGAAGCCATGCACCAGACCTTTGTAGTTCACTGACACTGCTAGGCAGGAAAGCGATATATTAACCTACCGCTCTTGCTGTAGCTGAGCTGGACGTAATGAGAGCGAAGTTTACCAGCTATTACTAGAGGTGGGAGAGAGCCGATATCAACGGCGAAGAATATCGGTAGTGCTAGAGCAGCGCGGCGTTATGGCTAATGACGGCAATTAAAACACTCCAGCCCCGGGCGACAATACTCCAAAGGTTGGATTGGAGCTTCGTGCGCTGGGCGCTGGGCGCTAGAATAAATCAGCATACTTCGTATGGTGCTCTCGACTCGAATAAAGGGTTTAGCTTCAATCAGTAGCCCAAGACAGAAGGCATGGTCTCCTGTTGTATCTTTCAGCATTTGATAGGGATGCAAAACGTTTGTCCTCAACTATCATCCGCCGTGGTCGGTGAATCTAAGCCCTCGTGTGTACCAACCGCAACTTGTAGGTGCCTGGAGGGACCCGCGCGGTTCTTCGCCTTTTGGGTATCCAGACCACTCCTCTCATATACCCAGCGACCCTTTGTCTCTCCGGGTATCGCGTACAGGTAGGTGGCGGCGGGAAAATATTTTCCGACAAATGGGGTTTTCCGACAAATGATTTTGCAAATTTGTATGGGTTTTGCTATTGACCTCGAAGTTTCTAGCAAAAACCCTGGGTTTACAGCTTCATCGCTCAACAGTCTATCTCATGCACATGACTCTCTTGATCACCTCTAGGGGTTTTCAGGAAATTGTTTCTTCGACCAAAGATGCTCGGCGTCTCGGTCCCACTCTACCAATAATTCAGGAGCAATCAGTCCTGTTGGGTGTTTGGACCATCCTTTCCGAGCAAGGGTAGTATTCTGCGATCAGATTGGTATATTCTTCCAATAAAGGCGACATGTAAGTCACGTCTGGAGCCATCTTCTTGGTTGGTGCACAAGGCGTCGATTTATAGCTTTCGAGGGGTATTGGGATATCGTAGGTGCCGTAGGCCCTGAAAGAGATTCCGACTGATTCCTTTCGGTCGAGGATCGATGGTAGGTGAGATATGGCATTGCCAGAGGACCCTAGCCATAGGAGTCGACCTCGAAGTGGATGGCACTACACTCTATATCGCTGAGACTAGAATGCGCGATTGAGACATAGATCATGGAGGATGGGACTACGAATGATCTGTCATTTACTAGACGACGGTATTTCAACCTGTTCGATGGGGTGATAGGGACCGAAGCTTTCGTCTACCAACTTTGAAGAGCGCTCCAGTCTCCAAGCTTTTCCTGTCTTTCCGTATCTTCTGGTTTAAATTAGTTTGTCTCGATTGGAAAGGGAGAAGTTTCTTAGAAGAGATATGCTTTGGCAAACCTCCATCCATTTGTTTTAGACTTAAGATATTGACGAGTGAGCGACTTTGGTCATTGAGGTAGGGTCTCGAGCTTCTACGAACACGCAGCCGGGAAGAATTTTTGTTCTAGCGGAGGCATACCTAATCTGGGAATGCCTCCCTTCTTGGGGACATGACAAAAGCCCAAGTTATCCTCCCGGCCTCGTATCCGCGGAACGATGTTGATAGTCCGTTTGAACTATCCCGAGCTAGTCGCGCTATTCGATGCCCGAGCCAGGAATGCGAAGTGCGCTTTAAAATTTGGCGGTTGATTATTTGAACACAAGAGATTTATTCGGTGGCTCATCCTCACTATCGGAGACCTTTGTGGCTTTTGCTTGGCGGCTTTCTTGCTTTCTTGTTTTCGTGAAATCTCGGCCTTTTGGACCCCAAAACATTTTGTTCTCGGCCTGGCCATCGCCAACTGTGGCACAGATGTTTTCATCGCCACCTCGGAATCTTCGCTATCCCGGTCCAGATAATGCTCGGGGAATGAGATTATAGCCAAGGGTTCCAGCCATACTGTTGAGAGTAACTAACTAGCTTGGAGAAAAGGAAGTGGTGAATGAGCTGATCTTGACAATTGGACAATTCAAATAGCACTCGGCTTTTGCCGACGCACCCATATTTGCTTCTTTCGGTATATAGAATGATCTGCGCCAGCAGACTCTGCGACTTGAGATCGATGGGCAAAGTGCAAAAGGGGGTTTCAAGCAGGAGTTCACATGAGAGTTGTTGGAGCGGTGTTTCATTCAAGTTCCGCAGCTTCATCTCCCTTGATACGAAGCACTTTAGTGGCCGAAAGACTTTGAGACTTCGGCTTTAGCGAATAGCGTCAATGAATATGAAGGGCCGCTAGAGTAAAATCACCTGCCTGTACTTCGTAAGTGTAAACTGATCAGAGCCGCGGATGTTTTACGCGGGGTTGGAGTTTATGTGGAGATGTTGGCGCCAGGCCAGCTGCCAAGTGAACCCCTCAATCACGCCTCTAACATTCCAAGTCCGCGTCGTCGAGTCAGCATTCGACTTACGAGTTATCTTGACATACCGAGTTTAGGAATCGGTGCCAGAATCACCCCAATCACCCTCAATCACTCCTAATCACCCCCATGCCCATGATAGGGGACTCTGTTTTGTTGCATATCGCACTTTTGCGCTCGACTCGTGGCCGTCTCACGTATTCTTCCAAGTGTGGTTGCAATTCCGGGGCAGCTCTGTGCTGTGCCAGTCCGCTATTAACCGCCGTGGATATCATGACCCGGTTGAGCTTGAAGGATGATTCATCATTGGGGAATTGAGGCTTCCCGTCCTTACTCGCCGGCCCAGTTGTGGCCACTCCTTTGCAGTAACACCTCTAGGAAAGTAGACATTGCCCTTCTGTTAGGGAAACGTAGCAACACGCGGCCTCCAACAACTAATACCGAGAGCCTCAAGATTGCAGAGCTCTTCTTTGAGCACGGATTATTAGCTCTTCGGCGCCCCACCAAGCAAGCAAGCAAGCAAGCACGCAAGCATAGCTCGACTCTCGACCCTCGAGTCATCAGCAGCTGAATCGTGGATCGGAGCTATTGCTGGAGGAACATGACTCGGAGAACGAGAATAAAGGGCGTCGGCGCGGCGCCGCTGCCAAGCGTAACCTTATCCCCACCGTTTTGCTCGAACGCGGCGGAGATGAGAGGTCCGCCACCCAGAGTAGTAGTATCCCGCGGCTTTCACTCCAAAGATAGCACGCAGTAAGTTTGCCTCTTAATCTTAATTGTTTTTGGGCCGACTTTGTTGCACTTCGCAACCCGCCGGCTGTTGAGCCGGATCGCTTCGGAATAGTTCCCCGTGGTCACGGCGGGTTTAGCCATTGCTCGCCGAGCGGCTGCGGTACGTACCTTAGGGATCGGATTTTTCACGTTATATAATTATATAATATTGTAAGATTTACGTTATTATTATAGGAGGTGCTACGTTATATAATTGCATAAAATTAAGTACAACTCTTGCATAGCTATGCATAAAAAGACCTTAAAATCAGGGCAAAAACTAGGTAAAAACTATGCAGCTCTATGCCTCCAAGGCCTAGGAGATTTTGGTATTACCTAATAAAAACTAAGCCTAATATAGTATACGTTAGTCCTAATGCGGCTAGTTTTATCACGTGGTACAATTACATTATAATAGCCCAAATCGCACGTTATTATAGTATAATCACTAAATGAGCAAATTATATATAAAGGCCGATCCCTAACGTACCTAAAGGTGCCTTACGTAAGGTAAGATACCTAGGTACGAGTACGTGCTCTACATATCTTAGGACGGTGTACGAAGGTCCTGTGCACTCGCGCACTCTGTATGGACATGAGCGGGCTGTACCTAGGTACCTTTATGCAACCGCAAACCAAACTCAAACATCGACATCGACATCGAGCCAACATGCGAACAGAACACCGAGCATCGCGGCGAAAAACACGAGGCGGGCACAAGCCAACTCTGGCCCATGCGCAACCATGCGTCAGTATTAATTTGTTAATTATATCATGATGTCGCGAGTGGAACTCAGTGGCCGCGGTGGGACCCGCACATGTCACTCCACGACTCGCTGACGGGAGGTGACCGGCGCTGACTCGAAATCCCAACCGCGGCATGGGGGGAACACAACATAAATGCGCCTTGACAAGTCGGAATCCGAATGGTTCTGACGCAGAGCCAGGTGTCCGAGTAAGGTGTGCTGACGGTCGCTGACTCTGGGCGATTTTCGCGACGTGCAACAAAATCGGCGAGATAAGATGGCATAGGGTGAATCATTTGCCTCAATGGAGAGCTATCTGCTGGGTTTCGGCTAGGAGACACCTCCGGAGATGGTTATGGAAATACTGGTGATTGGGCATGGGATTATGGAAATCAGTCAAGGCGCTACTCGGCCCAGAAATGCGTTGATGGCATAGCGCGCCACCATCGAATGTGTACGAAGTCGTGCACTTAGGTGGAGATGTAGAGGCACCACAACTCCATACCTTTCTGTGTTTTCTTTCCTTTACTCCACTCCTTCCTCGCGTTCCACATTCCCATGAATTTCATCCTCCTCGGTGCATTGACCGCGCTGATTTCTAGCTCCTGTCTTACACCACGTCACAATACCTATATTTTTCTGCCAAGAGCTTTTATCCTTTAGTACAACACAGACATCATTGAAATATTGCATATTTTTCCCATTCTGCGGTGCTTTTGAAATATTATTATACAGATTTTATGGCATAATGGCAAGCCGGGAGCGGGTATCCTTTAGTGTACTGCCTGCTGGAAATTCTCGTCAAGTACTACACTCCTCCCTCAACTATTGAAGCTGTTCGGTCGCGAATACCTTTTAATACCGAACGCTGTCAAGTACTAAAGCCATTTATGCGTAGCTTCCTAGACGGGGTCAATCTGTACGCCGCAATACTGACAAGATTGTTGAGTGCAGTTGTGCTGACAGCCCTTCAATGCTGCAGATAGCTGCAGATGACTGCTGACATCGCACTAGTGACGGGTGTCAAATATCGCCATCTTAGTACAATATGTACCTAGGTACCTACAGGATGATGGCTTTCTGATCGGCTAAATGGTTCATTGCAGCTTTGCTGTTACATCTCCGTACATTCCTTGGCGTGATGACCCCCACCAATATCTCATCGAGTGATGGTTTGGTGAACATTGCTACTGCTAGCGCATCACGCTATTATACTGGTGCTAGAAGTCAATAGAATTATAGTTGTTTCCTAAGCTAGATGCAAAAATACCGTGTACCAACTATATGGTGTGTATGAGGAAGGTCGACAGCTCAAAACATATGGGACGGGTAACGTTGAAGTCTACGTATTGGCTATCTAGAGCCCAGTTCATTCTGATCTGAGAAGGCTTCGGGAAACTGTATCTGACTGTACAATAAACAACCCATTATTTATCGCAGTCATGTTAGTTGTCAGACTTAGTGTCGGCTTATTTCGATCCTGAACGCATACACCGAAGTCACATCGGGTAAAGGATGTCTTTCTCCATTCCGAGGTTCAAGGTTTCCTCTAGAATGTTTCCTTGTTCACAGTTGTTCTGCGCAGACACACTCTATTATTTAAGCCTGCCAGAATGTGAGGAAATTTCCAATCGGAACTATTAGTCCTGATATTTTTACCTTATTTTAATGGGTCGAAGACACAACCCTCGCAAATACAACCTCACCCGAGAACCTTCAGCCACTACCTTAGTATGCCGTACGTACTGTTGAAGAAACCGCCCCCGGAATGTCGGATGTAATATTAAAGCTCCTTCTCACACCTGCCATGTACTGGGCCAGCTCGCTTCGATTCCATATCTTCGGCGTCCTCGATCTTTTCCCGCAATACCGTCTCTACACCCCTGAAGAGATATCCACTCGTGCCCGGGTAACTAAATGGGAAGTTGTCAAAGGGGGGTTGATACAACAAGTCTTACAGACTACCGTAGGTCTGTTTGCTATATCACAAAATGCCACCAAGTTGTGTATGTGGGAAAGGAGGAAGACGATGTTGCGCCGTGGATATAGAAGTTCAGGCTCTGGCGGAGAGTGATTCCCACCTCGCGCTCATGCTACTATAGGTGTTGATGCGAATGGTGTAGCCCATAGGATTTCGGGGCGTCATCCGACGCTTGCTGGCATATTACTTGGTGGGCAGTGAATATTATCCCAAGAACTAACTTTCATGTCCTGGGAGCTAGCTTTCCCTTGCCAAGGCCATATACAGAGTCGGCGTCCCTATAGCAAAAATCGCCATAGCTATTTTCATTCTTAGTCTATGGCAGTATGCAACTCAAAAGCTTTATGCATACCAGACAATTCACGCACTCTAAGTGTTACAATGCCCTGTGGTCATGGAAGCATACCAATATATATAGCCCGAGTCCACGGCATCCACTTCCGTATCCACGCCCCCTTCGCCTTCTACGCTCTTTATAACCACCCCTTCGGGGGTTTCCTCCTCGACGCCACAACCGCATCCGCAGTCGCCCAACTCACTGTCTGCTTAGACATGCTTTTCCTCGCAATATCAACACCATCGACGATTGACGACTAGTCCGGGTATGCCTTCCTTTCGGATCCTTTACAACTCATGACGCCTAATAACGCCACATATCATGAAATTCATCACCGGAATTGGGGGATTCAGACAAATTTCTGGCCGCCGCTTTTGATCTTTTAGGATCGATAGTTGGGAACTAAGTGAAGGGTGACACGACGGGGCTTCGATTGAAGAACGTTGATATAGCTAAGAAGGTTGTGACAGGGGAAAAGCGTTGGTCTGAAAGGGGTTGAAGATTACCACCAGTTAGGCCCATAGGTGGTCGGAGACGAACGTTGAACGTTGAACGAGGATAAGGTACGAGAATTTTAAAGAAAGTGTTGGTACTAACGTTATGAGTAGTCTTATGATAAGAGAGCATGTTAAGAATCAGCTATGCATACTTTATACAGATAGAGACCTACCATTATTCAGATGTATAGTAAGTTAACGAGGCAAGGGGCAGCAAAATGGTATGGCTACGAAAATGGGGGGCTGGCTAGGCTTGGTGGTGTCGCAGGCAGTGAAGCAACCTACCACCAACCCAGATCACCCACCGCCCAATGAATACAGATAAAGAAGATAGAGCTCAATACAACAAGCAGACTATTGAAAGCAGCATTGATACCTTTAACTTTTGATACGAAAAAGGGCACAAAGAATTGAAGGGGTTCAGAGACAACCACCATGGATATAAAATATAAACTACACCATAGCCATGCCCATGGCTGGCAGGTTTTCTTCCTACCATATCTAACTTCCACGCAGCAACTTCATACTCCTACTCGCCATCGCCAAGCAGCTCTATTCGTGTAATAGTCCTAGAACCCATTCATTTCCAGCTATAGGTATCAACCATGGCGCCCGTCAGGAAATTATCAGAGACTCTGGTGACCCCAGTACGACGACGAGAGAACAAGCCCACGGCAGGAATATCGAACAATTCCCGCTGGAGAGTAGGAAAAAATACCCGCAGGGCTCCCGGCCCCAAAAAGGATCCGAATACTGGCCGTTTCGTGTCCCACAGCAATGCTAGAGACAAACAGCCCCATAGCCTGCAGAACAAGCTTATCAAAATGCAATTGCAAGAGCAAGAGCAGGAGAAAGAGAAACAAGCTATGAGTGAAGAACTGGCACGTCTCCAGCTCGGGAAACAGAAACTCCAGAGGATAAACGAAGGGTTGAAGAAGAAACTGGAAGAGAGCCATAAGAAGCTAGAGACTGTTGAGTCACAGCTCAGTATGGAAAACGAGGGGCTCAAGGATACCGTACGACAACAGCATGAGGATCTCAAAGACTACGTAGATCGCTTCGGCAAATGGACTCAGGACGAAAACAACGTCAAGAAACTTTGCAAGAATCAGCACGTGTTTCCATACACGAAGGTGAAGGTCCTGATGGCAATCTGGAAGTCAAATGATCGGGAGGCCTTCACGAAAGGAATGGTTGAGGGCTTGGGCAGGGTATTCAAAGATAACTACAACTATGAGGTCAACTACTTCAAGATTCCTGATCAGGATTCGAGTACTGCTCTGTCAAAATGGGTCTCAGATTTCATTGATGGCTCGCCAGAAACACTGCTCATCTTCTATTATACCGGTCATGGGGGCATATATTCAAAGGGTGGTGATACTTATAGTTCCTGGTCAGGGTATGGGTTCGTTTTAATCCGCATTGCCGATCATAGCTAACTGAATTTGTAGAACAACTACAAGTCCAACCATTGCAGCGAGCCCTATTCAACGCCTCTTCGAGGAAACTGAGTCGGATGCGCTGCTGCTATACGAGTCTTGTCATTCCGGGACTGGACGCACAAGTGCATCAGCAACAGTTCGTGGAGTCACTGAGGTAATAGGCTCTTGTGGATTCGAAGGCTATTCCTACGACAGCAAGAATAACTTTACGCATGCGCTCATTGAATATCTCAAGACTGCGTCAAAAAACGCTGTCCCTCTCTCCGTTTCAGAAATCCACCATGCCGTTTTGTCGAAACTAAAATCTAGATCAAGGCCGCAAACTAAACATATCACAACCCCTGTTCATTGCAAATTGAGTTACGAAACTAAGGGGGACATTATCATTCACCCGTTGGATCTTACGAGTTACCCAAAACGAAATGCCCAGGAAGTTGCCTTCGACACGGAAGGTGGTTTTGATCACCCTGAATGGCATAAATTGGTGTCGGAGGCGCCGGTGGAAGCGAGTGAAGTATTCTTCTCACAACCTAGTTTGGCTAGGGACGATGCATCCATGTTCGAGGAGGATGAGTGCTACCAGTCTCTCGTAGACTCTATGGTTGGGGATCCTGAAGCTATGGATGTGGATGCTGAGAAAATACTTGAGGTGGGGATGATGAGCCAAGCCACGGACAACTCAACGCCTACAATGGCTACTAAGCGGAAGGCCGAGCAAGACCCGGATAGTGACATGCGTTATCACCTTCGTCGTAGGCTTTGATCATTGATATGGGGAAGACAGCCGCCTTTGGAACATCTCAGAGTCGGACACCAAGAAGGCGGTCGAGACTTGCCTGGAAACAGAACATTAGATCGACATAGAGGCAGGGCTTCGCTTTTGTTGAACTTCTCTGGCCGCTCCAATCCCGCGCTCAACGCCCACACAGTCCACTCCGCCATCAATGCCACGAAGAATGCTAGCCACATTCGAACCACGATGATTTTCTCTCGGGGGGTGCGGTGCATTGATACAACGGACGCATGTCAGAACCGAAAATTTCAGCTACGTTTTGCCATATTTCGAACCATAAATTTTCATTCGTCTCCTGTCGTATCACCTCACATATATTTTAACCAACGGAGAGAACACCTTATGCACTGGGGAATGAATATCTTTGAGAACTAGAAACACCACTTCCCCGGGAATCTAGCGGAGACAGGACCGCAAATGCATTTGTTAACAGGATGGTTTATTCGTTTTTAGTGTTAGGACTGGGTAATAGACTGAATGATGATATTGATATTCTGTACTTAGGTAGCTAGTAATAACAGCATATTTCTTCAAAATGAGACCAATTACTCTTGGTAACTCTATATCCTCTTAAATATTAAATCGAGCATAGATCCCTTCTACCTGGGATGTAATACTACGCGCCGCTTTTTTCATCAGCGCATCTCCCGCCCCTTCATTCGCTGAGCCGCAAGAACTACCAACACCCCCCCCTTTTTCCCACCAACTAAAAAGAATCTAGCGGGAACAAGTCCGCAATTCTCTGATACCCCTTCCCATTAGGATGCAAATAATCCCCACCATCATAAAGGGGATTCAACCTGTCCACATGCGCCGGATCCCTCAGCCAAGCATCAAAATCCATCACATCATCGAACGTCCCGCTCTCCCGAATCCACTTATTAACTCTCTGCCTAGTCTTCTCGCGCTCCTTATCGCTATACGGCTGTATCGTCTCATTCCCTGGCGCAGCACTAAATGGCGTAATCGTCGCCGCGAAAATAGTGATATCGAAGGTCTTTAATCGAGTAGCCATTTGCGAGTATGCTGCAATGAGGCGGTCGCCGAGGTTTTTCTGCGCAGCGGGTGAGACGGACTCGGTTCCAATGTCGTTTACTCCTGAGAATATCATGGCGTACTCTACGCCAGCTTGGGCGAATACATCGCGATCGAGGCGGGCGATGGCGTTGGGCCCCAGTCCATCGTTGAGGATGCGGTTTCCGCCTGCCGCTTGGTTTACAACTGCAATGTTGGATGTGGAGCCACGTTTTTGCATCCGGGAGAGGAGGCGGTCGGGCCAACTGGAGAGGGAGTGAGTTAGTGATGATTGGGGGGGAAATGGATCATAGAGATGTCTAACCGATTGTTCTGGTCGTTGTCGCTGCCACGGCCGTCGGTGATGCTGTCTCCAACTATAACAAAAGTGCTTGCCTCTTTAGAAGCAGTAACTTCGACGTTGCTCAGGAAATACCTAAACAACAAAGGGGGTTAGCCATTATGCCACTCTCCAATATCCTAAACAAGGAGTGTTGTATATATTTACCAATGGGCAGCATTAGCAAGAGACTCCCCACTCAACGCCGCCTCCTTAACCTGATTCCCAAAAGTCCACCAACTCGTAGTTCTACTACCTGGGTGGCTGGTAATCATATTGGTCTGCTGACCCCCGCTCAAATACAGAGTAACCGTCAATATACTCTCCGGCTTAACTGGGAAATCAATTGGATCCGATACCACAAGCCCCCCTTGTGGGACAGTGTAATTGGCACTCCCGCTAAATGTTACAGTTTTTAATGTATGGGCTTGGATTTCTTTGATGCCGGCTGAGCCATTGACCGGAAGTGCGACGGTTACAGAGGTTATTGGGAGATCGGTAATTCCAAAGGCGTTGGAGAAGCGGAGTCGGATTTTGGAGCCGCCTATGGAGGTATGGATTGTCTGGCGGATTGTGGAGTTGAAGAATACCTGGCCGGTTTCATTCTTCAAGATAGGATTAGATTTTTTAGTGCATGATTCGGGGAATCTGTAGTTCAACTCACAAATGGTGCTGAAGGTAGATTTCCTGGCTCTGTAAGTTGCGGCATAGTACCCCATGTTGGGATCCAACGGTCGGAATTGTGACGACGGCCATCTATACCTTGGAAAACGGCCAATAGGCACGTAGCGAGGAAAAATACATTCATTCGGAACGCCATTTTGACTACAACTTGGGGCGAAGGAACGGGAACAGAAGTTGAAAAGTAGATATAAATTAGAAGACGGGGACTCTTATAACTAACCTCCATCATTTTCGCGTCCCAGCAAATATCTAATCTAAATTGGGATGAGGGGAAGGAATAATATTAAGCCGGTGCTCTAATATACAGGCTGAAATAAACACGGGAAGAGACGCGGCGGCGATCATTAAAAGGAGGGACTATCTTGGAAGTTTTCCTTTCATCCGTATGAACTCCAGGCTCCAACAGTTGCAGAGTGGTGTAATGATGTTCATTCTCATGGAGATGGGTGCTGATGTACCTGCGTTATCGCCACGAGGTTATCCTTGCCTCATGCCTAGTTAGATGTCTCGTGTCGATGTTACTTTATTATTGACAGGTATTTGTTTTCTTGGCAAAATCCGAGGTATTGGTTCTAAAGCGGAGTTGTTGACTTGAAAAGAGCCGCGGATTTATCCACAGTAGCTTAACCAGTAGCGGGATAGTGATATCAACCCTAGGTTGAGATGCTCTCCTACACTGCTGGCACTCGCCAATCTACGTCACCGAGGTTAGCCAGGCTTATTAGAATAGTATCCAGCGTAATTTTGCCTGGCTTTAATTGTAGCCGCAGGAGGGGCGACAGCACGTTTTATATTATTGATACAACACGAAGTCACAGCAGATACGAGGAACGCAAGATAGTGTAGCATTTTTTGCATTTGATTCTTTATCCCAGCCAGTCTGCGCGCTGATCTCCACTAAGATACATGTTTTAGAGAATTATGCTAGGGCAACGTTGCGCATGACCAACCAACCAATTCAACTCCAGAAAATTCCCGCACAAACGCGCAAAAATTAAAAGTGAAGAATCTAGTCGACCTCCTCCATGGCGGTCTCAGCAGGGGCATCGGTTATCGCCTCATCAACTGCCTCGGTAACCTCTGGCTCCTCATCGACATTCAAGCCGAGAGAGACAAGCTTGTGGATGCGCTCTGCAAATCCAGCAGGCTCTTCAATAGTGAAGCCGGAAACGAGGAGGGAGGTCTCGAAAAGCAGTTGGGTGATCGACTTGACGGTTCGGTCGTTCTCACCATCAGTCTCAACCTTCTTCTTGAGCTCCTTGATGATTGGGGAGCGGGGTGAGATCTCAAAGGTCTTCTTGGAGGACATGTAAGAGCTCATTGAGGTGTCACGGAGAGCTTGAGCCTTCATGATACGCTCCATGTTGGCGGACCAGCCGAATTGGCCAGTTCTGATGGCGCAAGGTGCACCGATGAGCTTGTGGCTGACAACGACCTTCTCGACCTTGTCACCCAAAACGTTCTTGAGTGCCTTGGTAAGATCCTCATACTCCTTCTCCTCAGCCTCGCGCTGGGTCTTCTCCTCCTCGGTCTCCTCAAGCTCGAAGTCCTTGGTGATATCAACGAGCTTCTTGCCCTCGAATTCTTTGAGCTGAGTCATGGCATACTCATCAATAGGGTCAACCAAGAATAGAACCTCGAAGTTCTTCTCCTTGAGAGACTCAAGGAAAGGTGACTTCTGAACGGCCTTGAGGGACTCGCCAGTGATGTAGTACATGTTCTTCTGGTGCTCTGGCATGCGGGTGACATAGTCGGAGAGGGAGGTGATGTCATCGCCTGACTTGGTGGAGCTGAATCGGAGGAGTTTGGCAAGAGCCTGTCGGTTTTGCGAATCCTCGTGGATACCGAGCTTGATGTTCTTGCTGAACGCAGTGTAGAACTTGTCGAACTGCTCCTTATCCTCGGCGATCTCGGCGAAGAGCTCAAGAACCTTCTTGACGATGTTCTTCTTGATGACCTTCATGATCTTGTTCTGTTGAAGAGTCTCACGGGACAAGTTCAATGGAAGATCCTCTGAGTCGACAACACCCTTGACGAAGCTCAACCACTCAGGAATGAGATCGGTGGCATCATCAGTGATGAAGACACGGCGGACGTAGAGCTTGATGTTGTTCTTGGTCTTCTTGGTCTCGAAAAGATCGAATGGAGCGCGCTTGGGAACGAAGAGGATTGCGCGGAACTCGAGTTGACCCTCAACGGAGAAGTGCTTAACCGCGAGATGGTCCTCCCAATCGTTGGAGAGGGACTTGTAGAAGGATGCATATTCCTCGGGGCTGATATCTTGAGGATTGCGGGTCCAGATTGGCTTTTGCTTGTTGAGCTCCTCCTCCTCGATCTTGGACTCCTTGATCTTCTTGGTCTTCTTCTCCTTCTTCTCATCTTCATCCTCTACCTCCTCAATCTTGGCCTTCTTCTCGTCATCATCCTCTCCCTTGGTCTCTTCCTCATCCTCATCAGGAACCTCAGTCTCGGTCTCCTTCAAGACATGGAGATAGATTGGGTATGAAATGAATTCGGAGTGCTTCTTGATGACCTCCTTGATCTTTGCTTCGTTCAGGTAGTCGGTCTGCTCATCCTTCAGGTGGAGAATGATCTTTGTGCCACGTCCAAGAGGCTCGCCCTCGGTGTCTGGGGTGAGGGTGAAAGTGCCACCAGCGCTGGACTCCCAGATGTACTGCTCATCATCATTGTTCTTGGAAACAACGGTGACGCGGTCGGCAACGAGGTAGGCAGAGTAGAAACCAACACCGAATTGACCAATCATAGAGATATCAGCACCAGCGGTGAGAGCCTCCATAAATTGCTTGGTGCCTGATCGTGCGATCGTGCCCAGGTTGTTGACGAGATCCTAGTTTACAAAGTCAGCAAGATCGCTCTTCAACAGCCATTTTGAACAGATTATCTTTTCACTTACGGCCTTGGTCATACCGATACCGGTATCGCGGATGGTGAGGGTCTTGTTCTCCTTGTCTGGGATGATGTCGATGCGGAGATCCTTGCCGGACTCGAGCTTGCTCGGGTCGGAGAGGGCCTCATACCGGATCTTGTCGAGAGCATCGGAACAGTTGGATACGAGTTCTCTCAGGAAGATCTCCTTGTTGGAGTAGACTGTGTTGATAATGAGGGAGAGCAGCTGAGAGATCTCAGCCTGGAACTCGAAGGTCTCGCCAGACATGATGGCGGTATTATCTTATCGTAAGATCTGAAAGAGAATTGGACGTTAGCAAATGGCAGCCGACTGAATTCTTGCCTTTGTTGATGAGATGAGATAGGGTCAATTGAGATACTGCAGAAGGTAGCAGCCCAGCTTCGTGCAAGATCTGCAATGCGGTGAGGCTGACCAGAGCTTCAGGCAGAGCTATGCTGTGCAGGCGGCAACGAGAGTCGGAATGGAATATAGATAGATCATGCAACTTACCTAGAGGGGTTTATTCTAATTCGTGAAGTCGTAAAGGGCGAGATAGTGTACACAAGCTGAAGTGCGGGTATCGTATTGTGGGTTGGAGGATGGAGAAAGAGAATTTGTGTTTGGAGGAAGATGGAGATTGGTGGTGGTGGAAAAAATATACTGCACGCAGTTGTTTACGGGGCTTCGATTCGATTCGATTCTGCGCTTTTCTTAGCGCCGTTGCTATAGTCGCAAGCTGTTCTCGCGCCGCGCCCCTTTTTGCAGCCTCGTTTCTAGAGCCTTCCACCAGCCACACCCAGCTTCCAGAGGGCTTCCTTCGTAGAGAGGAATGCTCGATGTCCGCAAACCACAGAGTCAAAGAATGAAGGCGATATACTGTATATAATATATCATTCTTTGCAAAGGCAGTACTCGCACGGAGGCAAAATTCGGTCATCGATGCTGAGACTAAGGTAAGGTAAGGTACATTGACGTGTCTGGTATCATGTGATCATACGCCGCAAGGGGCCATTTCAAGGTTTGCGATCTATCTATTGGAAAGACTCATTAATCAAGGCCATAAAGCTCTAAATGGGTGTGTGCCCGACTCCTAAATTGTTAACGGCATCCCCATCGCTATCATTGTGCCCGTTCTCCAGAGCAAGTGAAACACCACACAGCGGCCTGGAGGTCCGACAGACAGAGTGAGGGACATTTATGTGGTCTGGCCCTTCGAATCGCCCTAAGAACGGCACTGGTGGCACTGTCAAGGAGTCTCCTAGGAGTCGTATGACGCTCTAAAGTTAGAGTTCGGTCGTTCCTATAACCCTCAATGAGTTGGGCCCTTATTGTATTTGTGTTGAAGAACTATATTATCATCATCTAACTCCTTTCATGGTCTATTAATTGTCATCGTCATTATCTTCTTCTTCCAACCCCAACTCTATACTCATTTCATAAATAATATCCCCCATTCTCTCTAGATCTGGGTTCCTCGGCCCGTCATATAGCAGGACACCCTCTTCTGCCTGGTAAGCCCATCTCAGAGCTTCCCACTTCTTGCCCGCTTTCTTGTACGCTTTCGCAGCCCACACCCACACATCGGAAATATGGGCGTACAATCTCTCTTGCTCATACATACTTACCATCGTCTCTATCATTTCAACCTCCGGGACCTCACCATCCTTCTTTTCACCACTAAAATTTATGCGTAGCTGGTCCCAGATCCGATTAATGGTAGAGATTCGACCGTCTGATGCATCAGTCAGGAGCGGTGTTTGTGAGCAGTGAGAGCAAGTGCACTCAAAGCCCCATGAATTTTGTATCCGCACTTGCCGATCTGCTCGTGATTCTAGAGGATCAATATCTGATAGTTTAAGTCCACAATCAGTATATGTTTCTAACTCTCCGAGTCTACATTTTGATGCCTTACAAGTGACTGTGATCTCTTCTCCCGCGTTTATTGTGCGCGATGCATGCGTATAATGGACGAGGGTTTCCGAGTCAAAGTAATACATCGTACTAGAGAGTAAAGATTAGTTATTAGCGGATGATTCTTCTCTAAGAATGGGGGTTTGGATGTAAAGCTCACTTCGGCCTGCAATCATGATTCATCCTCTACCCCGCGTTAGCTTGTTGTTTCTCCAACCTTCGTCGCCAATCCTCGAGTGATCGACTTACCGCTGTCTCTGGCACTACAATGCTATGCTCCTCGCCTCCGAAATCCTCTGCAAATGCATTCACATCCAGCTTCCCTACAAGGTCATTTTTCGCTCCTGCCTTCCCAATCATTGCATTCACCCGCTCCCTGGCATCGTCTGGTAGTTGATCCACCCCTCGCTCGATCAATGTCGTCCTCAACTCATACTCTTCCATCTCCATATCCAAAAATGCATCATTATGGAATATGCCAACGATTGGACGGGCGAAAAGACGCTCGCCGCGGAAGATAGTTCTGTTTGCGATGACGCCCATCCCCTTCCCTTGAACGTATTTAATCTCAAATGGCGGGGGTGCGCTTTGAAATAGTTTTGGGGCGGCTCCCAAATTGAACACTGGCATCGACATGATTTGTCTTGCAATGGATGGTTTCGTTAGGACGGAGATGCCTCTTCCGTCATAAAAGGAGGTGGATGTGAAGAGACAGTATGGTTCTCCTTGCTCTGCAAGCAGTGATTCCGCTCCCCAAGACGTTCTAGTTGGCGTATCATAGGATTCTGGTAACCTTGTACATAGGGGGATGTGCGTCGAGGAATTCTCGGCACCGGCTGGCCATTTTATAGGCTCCGTGGAAACCTTCGGGCAGGTGTGAAGAGAATCAGCCAGCGGTACATAGTTGTGTTGGTCATGGCGCTGGTGATTGAGGGACAAGAGTGCTATTTGGCCAGCTTGAGCATGCAATTGACAAATATGGTTGCTTCCGTTGTAGTGCCCTGGCCCATCGACGGAGTATTTCAGTCGCAGATCGCTTCGTCCTCCAAATTCAATTTCGCTCCCTCCTGCCAGCACCGCTGTCACGCCCAGCACCTCGATTACGAACAGGTAATTGAAAAGCATAATCGCCAGCGATCTTGAATGCAAACGTCGGTATCAAAGAAAGAAGGAAAGAAAATTAGGAAATGGGATGTGATTGTAGCAGTAGAGTAGAAGCTCTACTCTAGATTCATAGAGGAAATGGAAGGAACCTTAAGCAAGTTAAGGTTAACACAGTAGACCCATCCAGCCCGGTCTTTGCAGGAGTGCATAGACCTGCGACACACATGGGGCTTCACCTGCCTATCGCACGCTTCGGGGGCGTTGTATCAAACATCTCTGCCCCGGGTTTCGCGTTTCAAGTCGCCGGAGTCAGGTTGCTATGACAGAGGGTATTTCCCGCACAGTGTTCCAATTATAGCGCATTCTTAGGCGACCTTAGTGCAAAACTCTTTTTCGCCAGTATTATACGGCCCAACGGCTATTACCTAGATATAAATCTGATATCGTGTAAATATCTTACTAGAATTGAGATATTCAGGTTATATAAATATCTAACCGAAATTAAGATATTTACACTATCTAGATTAGTGTATAGAAATACTATAGAAGCTCGATATCGGAGATATATATAGGTACATAGGGTAGGTACCTAGGTAAAGGCTGTAGGTGCCTGATATTTCTAGCGAAAAGCGCTTTGCACCAAATTCGCCCAAGAATGTGCCATATACCGAGCCTTCGACAACATATTCTCCCCCTCTCGTTTCCATTGCATCTTATAATCAGAGTTGCGAGGCTGCGGACTTGGACAAGCATGTCCCATCGAATCGGCTTTGCAAAACAAACCAGTGACTACCAAAATGGGGTACTGCTGCGTCTGCGGACTGGATCTGAATGGTTCTGGCGATCCCGCCCTTGGCTTGGGTGATGTTCAGTTCATTAATGGTGATGATGAGATGATTCACGACGGGGAGGCGGACGACTTCTCCCCGGAGCTGCTTGACGTTCGTATGCTTCCGCATATCAAGAAAGTTTGAAATCGATGTTGACGGCGCTGACAGTGGACGCAAACCGGCCACTGTGCCCTCGGCAAGGAGTCATTCGAGTAAGTTACGGGGTTTCAAAACCTTGGGTATTACATTCCTAATAGGGAATTAGACTGGGTAGCAACCGGTCAGATGTATTTGACTGCGTGTTTACCACTTTACAAGGCGAGGAGGTGGCCATTAAACGCCATCTTTCCTTCAATTCTGAAGATGACGAATACCTGCCAGAAGATTATGATTTCCAATGGTTTCCCGTCCATTTCCGATGCCTTACGCTTGTAGAATACGTTCTAGGTAGTAGGTTACGGTTAGAGCCCAACCGACCGATCTCAAGTTTGGCTGTCATTCAGCGCTTCTACCAAATTCTATATCTCCTCCGCAAAGACTTACGGAAAGCAAGACCTCCTCATGGGCTCTGCTACAAGGGTGTTTTATGGAGCCATGGATACTACGGGGCTCTCGGCTCTTGGTATTACCACTATAACTACTGGGATTTCCTGTCTGCAGACCCTTTCAACATTCCAAATCTAACAGAATACGTGCTCTCAAGCTTGAAGACCTTTGTTATAAAGGAATCAGAGCCTCAACTGGAAGTAGTCACACTCCCCCCAAGATCGGACCAGGGTATCAAACGTTCAACACTACAGATGTTTCCAATGGAATTGCTCAACAGGATAACATCAAATCTACCATGCTCATCGATCCTCCGACTCCATCGCACAAGCCGCATCATGTCCAATCGTCTACCTGTCACCCAAAGCTTCTGGCGAGATCAACTGCTTTCTGGAAATTTGGTACCCTTCCTTTGGGATCTCGATGCTACAAAGTGTCGTGAACTACAGCGCAGCTTACGGAGGGGATTGGGACTTGACTGGAGAACGCTAGTTCGTAACTTGATAGAGCACCAGTTCATCGAATGCGCCGTGCAAAGATTGCTCAAGGTACCCTTAAGAGGTCATTTGGTTGCCCGCTACACAGCATTCTGGGAACAGTTCAGCGCGAACCCTAAGAGGACGATGACTGGGCCTGCTAAGACACCCCCAGGATTGATTAATCGGATACGGATGATGAAGATCATTAACGATGCAATAGAACTTGGGGATAGTACCGCTGCATCAAAGGTCTCATGAGGCTAATCTCAAATCACCTTTGCCTTATATATGTAGAGTCTTTTAACAATATTTGGTGAAGTTGGAGCTCATTCGTGAACCGCAGGTTCAGTTTTGGCATATGTTGCGGGGTAAATTATGCCATAACTCCAGATGATATCAATATTAGAGTGATTGGAGCACAAGACACTATTTCTTATCAACATTCGCTTTACCTCTTCTGTTCTGCGTATTGCATTACACCATTCCTTCTCCCACAGTAGCAGCCATACCTAAGTTACTTCATCAGATAATCCATCATTGAGTTGGAGGCTGTCAGATCTCGCCCCTCTGTTCTGTAAAGGTGGTTTCATCGATGGCAAAATCTCCTCGTAGATATGTTCCACTCCACGGTTTCTATCTTTCATACTTCCTTCTGCGTCACAATACCCGAGTTTTGATGCAAGAGCCACTAAGTGATACAGGATGTCTGATCTTAGTTGAGAGAATGAGTGGAATTCTCGCTCGTTTTAAGTTTTGACTTTCCTTCTATCTTTCTCTAAATTTCTATAGCTATCTGCGAATGGGATACGGGCAGGATATACGGAAATATCCCCGTTCTAGATCAAAAACCACCGCTCAGAACGGTAGAGGTAGTTGGCGATGCAAGTTACAGCATTTGTCTAAGATCGAATATATAAAACGTACAACGACGGAAAGTAATTAGAGCAGTATCGGGAAGACATGAAACTAGGTTATGATAATTGCACCGGGCTCTACAGCAATCAATCCGATTATATTTCTGGTCGATTTGAGAGATATCCGATCACTAGGCCAACCTAGTGTGTAAAGGCAGATCTAAGTTGGAACAACGCATTCAACTTGACATCGCGGTACTCAGCTTTGTTATTGGAACAACAGTTTTGAAATTGATATTACTGATCCTGTCCCATACAATATGTTTATATACAAAGAGCGAACATCGCAGTTCTCTGACAATGAAGCACGGATGACTGGTTCCTCAAGCTTGATACTTCACCAACCCCCCCTCCCCCCGACCTTCTATTGGTTGGAATATATTCCTCCTTTCCTATCCATGCAACCGCAATTCTAGCAATTTAAAAGTTCCAGAACCTCGATCTCGCGAGCTTAGGTGCAGCAGCCACCGCATCAACAATTGCGAAATCGACACATGATTCGTAAGTCTGCCTAGCTCCCGTACCGTACCACCACCATTGGAGGACCTATTGATGAAACTGGCGTTAGTACTAGCTTTCTAACCGCCATGGGTTTTCAAGATGCCAGTTCCCATCCTCCCCAAAAATTCGAAAGGGTAAGAGGTAAGGAGGTTAAATAGCTAGGAGTACTTACACAATCTCCAGCAACACGGCACTTCCCCCCAAGATCTGGCACTGTCACCGAGAAACTGGTTTGGTTCGCTGGGTAATTAGGTTTCACCTTCTCATCCGCGTAGTCCCCCCAATACAGCAGGTTACTGCCCCCTTCGACATAGGTGTCTGTCTTGGTATCAACGATACTAATATTCGCCGTGCCCTTATGTGGAATCCGGATATAAACATCAATGGGAACCTTTTGTCCTGTGGTCCATTGCTGCACGTTGTCCTTATTATCCCCGAATTGAAGACCCTTGCAGAGCCATAGGTTGCATTGGTCGGCGTGGTAAGCCTTGTCTTTGGCTGCGGCTTCGGGAAGCCCTTCCACGTGTGACGTGTTGTCACCTTTGATGTTATTGACTACGCTGGCACCACAAGCGGCAAGGGAAGCTGCGCCAGGTGCACGAGAATTGGGCTTGGTGATGAGACCGTGGGAGAGAACGGTAGTTGCCAAAGCTGCAACGGTGCTGACTGAGAGGAGACGCATGATTGTGAGGGGATGGAAATTTTGGTAGGGTAAATGTTGTTATAGAAGGATGGAATTAGAGGTTGAAGCTTATTCTCGTGAAATAAAGGAGATGGAGCTGCTGTAGTATACTTATACCTCGCCGGGAGTATTTCCCTTCCTTCAACTTGCTATAAAGATTCGGCGTTTTTCGGATCAGGCTGTGCATGCAACCGGTACTTGAGAGGGGAAGCCAAAAGGTTAGATGTCACTTGACTGGCGGTCAGATATAATATGGACGGCACATTGGAGCCGGAATTGATGTTTCCGTGCGGTCGACTACAGTGAGGGAGCATTTCGTTCCCGTTGAGTTCGTGGATATAGATTGCAATTTGCTAACCCGCCAGGGTCCCGCATCGGATGTACCCCGTCATCAAGATGCTTGGTACGGAGTATTAGATCTCAGATTAACAAGCATTTGGGGTTAGAATAAAGTTATCCGTAATCGCTAGGAAGTGTCATTCCAGTATAGGATAAAGAGCACCATGACAAATTCTCTCGTCATTTATCCAGATTGACACTTGCCGGCCAAGTCCTCATGACTGGGGAAACAATTGAGCCGCGTCAATCTTCCTAAAACTTTTGTACATTCATCCTGGCCCATAGAAAACTTCTGACGAACGCTTCCGCCATCCTTCACGTTACATTTGCACATACCGAGATACCATCCATCAAGAAGTAAACCCTGCCGCTAGGCAGGTTATTAATAAGCCTTATCACACGAAGTCGCATCGCTCGCAAGGCGATCTAATTATTGCCGCAATCTCTACGTTGTAAATGTGGATAGTAAAAGAAGAATGCTAAAATAATATAGCGTTTGCCAGTGGGCTGTACTAACGACCCCAAGCAAAGCAGTAGTAAACCGTAGATAAGTCGTGCGAAAAGTGCTAAACGCAACTCCCGGAAGTTTCGATATTCCTCGAAAGAAAAGAGCCATGTCAAGAGATATACAGAGTAGGTCTCCTTACAACGTCCCTTGACTTTTGTGTTCGGTTGCCGGAGTAGTGGTGACGAGGTGAAGGAGTGGCAAGGCAGGAACTGAATTTTGAGACCCTAGTGCGCTGATAACATTGTATTATGTACTACCTTAAGTATACGGGCTGCGCTCGGTAAAGTAGGTACCACCGTACGACGACATGCGTATGTTTCAGATCAAGAAAACTCTCGCTCGAGCCCCGTCCATCACAGAACTCAGGGCGCTATGGACCAATCAATTCAGTTCACGGATGAAAGAAAATCGAAGGAGAGTTGAACTATATGTCTAATAGTCGTAAGAGCCTAAGAGATCACATACAGAGTGGTATAGTAAGGTAGGATTTCATTCATTTTCTTTTATTGTCGACCTATCTATGCCTTGTGACGTAGAAAGAGGCAAACTCTCAAAATGAGAAAACGCCCCCTTCTCTGTCTGATGGCGGAAGATCGAACTAAGTTGGCATAACGCAACCCCGTATGTCTGGATAGCCTTCCTGTTTTGCGGCTTCCTTCCATATCTCAATGCGAGCCGGAACCATTTGCAAATAACCTCTCTAAAGCTGCACTATTTCTCCACCATTCCACGACCCACCACCTGCTCGCTCACGGCATGTAGCATCCAGCAGCCATAATCAAGTTCATTCTCGTAAACTTAACCTTATAGACTGGTGTCTTTTTGGTTGGGAATGCGCTAATTTGATCAGGAGTGATAGTAATTTCCTTCCCCTTCTTCTTGCTACCAACTCCAGCTGCAGTAGTAGGTTGTGATCCAGCAGCAGCGGCGCCAGTGATTCGAGTTGCATCTGCCTGTCCTCCAGTACCAATAACCTCGCTACCACCATCCTTGTATGGATCGGTAGGAACTTCGACATCCCAAACGCGAACAGTGCCATCGGCACCTCCAGACACTAGAACAGTGGATTCGACGCTGAAGGAGAGTGACCAGATTCCACCTTTCGCATGGCCTCGGCACCGCTTGATTTGAGTACCCTTGGCAAGATCCCAAAGAATAATGCTTCCTCCAATATCTGCCGACGCCAATATCTTTCCGTTTGGACTGCATTCGAGGCTGGTGACGTTCTCCGTATGGCCTGTAAACACTCGGACGCAATCTCCAGTTGTAAAGGCCCACATACGGACGGACTTGTCAACTTGGTCACTGGCGGAGAAGACATAAGCTCCATTTGGATGCCAGGCGACCTGACTGACGCTTGAATCGTGACCGACCATCATGCGGAGGTAGGAAATGTGATCCTGGGCCCAGACTCGAACTGTATGATCCCAGCCGGAAGTTGCGAAGTAATGGCCAAACGGTCCCCAGCGTACATTCCAGACTGGACCCTCATGGCCCTTGTAAACAACTAGGCAAGTCCAAGTCTCGAGGGACCAAAGACGAACGGTCTTGTCAGATGATGAGGACAAGAGGAGTCTCGGGGCAGTCGATGGTACAGTGTCGTCGGCATCCTCGGGACCGAGGATTGAGGGAGAGAAGGAGACACTGTAAACGGGGGCAGAATGGCCAATAAGACGGCGGGAGCTTGGCTTAGTTGTATCACTCGGCCGAATTGAAGTGAGAACATCGCCATGCAGGTTCCAAACACGGATATAAGACTCCTCGGTACCGACAGCAGCAAGGTTCGTATCATCAGAAAATTCGATGCAGGTGATACTATTTGTATATGAGCATGGCCAATACTTGCTTGGATAGAGGGCAGCTTACCTGTCAAGTGTATTATGGAAGGTAAAGATGCAGACAGAAACGCCAACTCCAACCCCGCCGGTGCGACCCTCAATCCTAAAGCGGTCTCTATTTTCTTTGACCTTCTGAACCTCCATGACGACGTCTCGAGCACGCGATGGTGGCAATGGAATTTCATTGCGGCTGGGTGCATCGGTGCTTTCTTCGCGTTTAATGTTCTGATCAAATTCCTCAACCAAGGAAAGCTGACCAGGTCCGGGTGCATGCTTGGCATCTTCCTCCTCCAACTCAGCTCGAACATCTTGTGCAAGTTCGGGCTCCATCGGCATCATGCCCAGTCGGAGAACGTAAGTGGTATTCATCATATCCCTGTTGATAACCCCAGTGAATGCTCCCGGGATGCCTTCTTGAAAATCCGGCTCGTCGCCCTCAACACCCTTAGATTGGTTGATGATAGCCTCAAAGCTGAATTGGTCGATAGGGCCTCGGCTGGTTTCGCGCACTTCGCAGTACGTCTGCAGGAGGTAGAGAATCACGGTACCACCAACCTTGCCGTTAGATTCCAGGAAGGTGACAAGATTGTAATAGCAGTGGATGTTGAGTGGTATGCGGTACTTGTTGTCCAAATAGAGCTTGGTGGTAGTGTTCTCAAGCACGTGTTGAGGTAACTTGACGGTCTGAAAAATTTGGAGTTCGTCATGGTGATTCTTTTCAAAGCGGTGAGAGAATTCCCGGAACAAACTTTCCCCAGCGGTGGCGAAGCCATGAACTATTAAGTCGAAGTATGAATAAACGAACATCGGCCATAGAAGCCGGTGTAATTCAAACTGCTTCATTTTAGTATGACGATGACTAGTCCATGGGGTCACAAAAGCTCACTTTGTAGACGTCGAGGTTTGAATCGACCCAATTGCTGAGTAAGTGAAAGGCTCTCGCGAATTTAGCAGTACCCAAATCCTCGACTCTCTCGTGGATGGGCTTGCCATCTTTGTCGAGATGCGATGACTCTTGGCGGAGGGTCTGCTCAGTCTTGGTGTAGCCCTTTTTGATGAGGTACTCGATCACCTGTTTGTCAATTTTAGCTTGTATTTCTTTGTCGCTAAGACCTTTCATTGAAGTTGAAGCCATTTTAGACATGTAGAATGCTGGGATGTAAAGGGTTAAGGAGGGTTGAAACGTGAGGAAGCCGACGACCAAATAGTGGAGTGGCAACAGGTTTGGGAAGGAGCAGGCTCGAGTGAAAAGCAAAGAGGACGCCCAATGGACACAGAGATCTCGGCGGAACAGAGCGGCGACTTCATAGCGCTCATGATTCAGCGACAAGAGCCCCCCCCCCTCCCCCCCTTGACTTGACAAGCCTTTCCATAAACAAAAAGTAACAGCGAATGCTACAAGACAGCATATACGGTATAAGTTGTTTGCCAACCGCAGCAGGGCAGTGGGTAAAACAGTAGGAGGGTTTGCTAGCGCACATATTTGAGGAGGCTGTTCTGTTTTCAATGGCTGTCTTGATGCGGAGAGCATGGTTGCACAACCATATATGATCTTATCACAAAACAGTCCCACTTTGCAGGAAGGAAATGGAAACCACATAAGGCTGCACTTCCTGAGCCCTTTATTCCTTATTCCAGGTCTGGGCCACTTTGCTGAGGCTCAAGTGAAATAGCATATTGTGGTTTGGGATACCAAAAACACAACAAAATTGCTTTGTCTAGTACAAAGTCCCAAATATGGCTAATATCAGGCTTACTTCTGCACTTGCTTCCGTTGAGAACGATGTAGCAAAGTATTCTCGGCATGTTCTGTGCTCAATAAATTCATGTTTAGGAAACCGGAGATCTTACTATTTGATTTAGATTCTGTGATGACATGTTTTGGCCTTGTGAAGGCTGCCCTTGACCACTGGGTTGGTGCTGGATCCCCATTCCAGCACTTGGAGGACCATTGGCCGGAGGCGGATGATTCGACATGATGGCACCGTCCGCTTCACAATTCGCAATTCATCACTGATCTGTCGCTCACAGTTTAAACGAATCCCTCCGCACCCCCCCCAGTACACCCGATACAGGAAGGGATAAAAGAGTTCTTTGCCCGGTAATTATGTCCTAGGCTAGATGTAGATGCGCAACGTGGTAAATAGAATTTATGAAGACATGCAGGATGGATGCAATATGCTTTTCCGACTGTGCTCGATGTTGGGACCCTAGTCGCGCTAATGTACTTTCCCGCAGAGCCGCATACGAGTAAGGTAAGCGACTCCAGCTTCTTGGTCCCACGATCTCCCCACATTGCCTTAAGATTGACAAGCCTGAGAAGCTCTCTCTACTCAACGCTAACTACGCGCTCCCGGTCGTTTCCTCCTCCTAAGAACTATGTCTCTGCTGGTTTCCGGAGAAGCAGAACCTCCTGCCTTCAAGCCATTTACCAAAGCTGAACGAATCCAGCAGCTCAATGATATCGACAAGGTGAACAGGAAGAATGTCACGATGAGGAGAACTGTATCTAAATGTCTATAGAGCATAACCCAACTTCTCCAATCTGCTGGGCTGGCGCTCAAGACACTCACTTCCGCACAATCAGCGTCAAGGACATCCGAGCGTCGCGAAGCCTTTGAAACAGCCTCAAACGCCTATTTGAGAGCCCTTCGGACTGTCGATGTAGGGCTAAAGAGACAAATATATGGTTTAGAAGAGGCAGATATCATACCCGCCGAGAAAACCAAAGCCAAGGGGAAACAAACAGATGATGGCCCGGCAATGGGCAGCGCTCGCGCAACTGTACCTACCGAGGCAACTGTTGCCGAGGGCGGAATGGGGAAGTTGGATATTGGCTGGCTGAATAGTAGGAGCGGGCGAGTGGAGAGAGATATGGAAGCTGAACTCTGGGGAAAGGCGAGGGGTTTCGTGGAGGGCTTGGAGGGTTCCCAGAACGGATTATCTAACGATGCCGGAAAAGAGAGGACAGAGGGAGGCGAGGATGAATATATGGCCATCTGAGTAGATCTGCGCTCAACAACGTTGGCTTCAAGCACGGTATATGCGCATTGCGGCGAAGCGGGCGCTTTATTATTATAGATAATAAGCACTGTTTCCAAACTGTTGAAGACAAAACAACCATTTAGCTTTACCGAGGTACCTACTCTCTACGAGAGAGTTTAGTCTTGTTTAAGCACTTGAGTATAGCGATAACTTCTCAAGTATAGCCCGCTAATCTTGTAAAGCATTTTGATAATTCTATTGCTTTGTTTACCGCATTGGAGCTCAGCATGTGCTACATACTACGTACCTGCGCCACAGAGCCACAATCAGTCTTGGCGTTACGACGCAAGCCACCATCCCCCAGCCGATCGACCAGAAGCTCCAGAATCAACATTTCGCCACTTCACCTTGCTTCTATCGTCGCCCTCTACAATAATGGACATTGACGTCGGCGGAGATTCGCCCTGGGGCGGTATGTAAATCCCTAAAATCCTGAATCTAAATTAGAATCCCACAAATTGCTGACATGTGTTCGAAGATGTTCCTTCACAATCCCCCCCAACTGCCAAAGCTCCAGAAGGCACAGGTATGCAACGAATTCCGGCATACAAGTTCCTCTAACCCATTGTTAGACTCATCCTCGAAGTCGAAGGCGCCTGAGCCTCTCGAACCAGCCTCAACCCAAGCCATAAAATCGCCCTTAGGACGCGGACGACAACCGCGTACACCCCGCCGGGCAGTCGCCCAACAAGTACACCTTGAAGCACTCGATGATTCTCTAGGACCTTTGGGACCACTAGGCGACAATGCGCCAACGACGCAGCCGGATGAGCCCCCGATACCACCGCAGAAGGAGCAGGTGGTAACGCACAATATTAGGCAGCCTATGGCGTCTTCGCAACCTTCGATAGGTAGGAGCATGTTGGACTCTGTAGATTTGAACGAGGACCTCGAATCGGCCTCTACTGGGTCGAGGGTTCCGCCTCCAGTTCAACCTTCACAGGGCACCCCCGTGAAAAGAGAGACCCAGCCTAGTGTTACTATCGAGCAAGCTGCGAAGCCTACATTTGAGATTACGGTTGGGGATCCACACAAGGTTGGAGACTTGACAAGCTCGCATATTGTATATCTTGTTCGAACGAAAGTAAGATGCATTTTTCATAATATCGGACTATGTGAACTAATAGATTACAGACTACTTCAAAAGCCTATCGGCAACCTGAGTTTGCGGTTACCCGGCGATACCGGGATTTCTTATGGCTTTACAATTCTTTGCATGCGAGCAACCCCGGAATCGTCGTTCCCCCGCCACCAGAGAAGCAGGCTGTTGGTCGATTCGACACTAATTTTGTTGAGTCAAGAAGGGCGGCTCTTGAGAGAATGCTAAACAAGACTGCTACACACCCTACTCTTCAGCACGATGGTGATCTGAAGTTGTTTCTCGAGAGTGAGGCTTTTAATGTGGATGTGAAGCACAAGGAGCGGAAAGAGCCTGGCCTTAGCGAGAGCAAAGGCATGTTCAGTGGACTGGGTATATCTGTTGGCGGCGGAGGGAAATTCGTGGAGCAAGATGATGTAAGGATATTTTCTAAGATTGAAATATTCTGCTAATGCCTGTAGTGGTTCCATGACCGCCGGATATACCTTGATGCTCTTGAGAACCAACTCAAAGCGCTATTAAAGGCAATGGATACTGTCGTCACCCAACGAAAAGGAATCGCCGAGGCAGCAGGTGACTTTTCTAACTCTCTCCATGCACTCTCCATGGTTGAGCTCTCCCCATACTTATCAGGTCCATTGGAGGGACTTTCGGATTTGCAACTCCGTATAAGGGAGCTCTATGATCGCCAAGCACAGCAAGACGTTTTGACACTTGGTATCACCATTGATGAATACATACGATTAATCGGAAGCATCAAGCAAGCCTTTGGCTCTCGCCAGAAGGCATATCATTCCTGGCATTCCGCCGAATCAGAGCTGCAAAAGCGCAAAGTTACGCAAGAGAAATTGTTGCGTCAAGGGAAGACCCAACAAGATCGACTAACCCAAATGCATGCAGATGTAGCGGATGCGGAGCGCAAAGTGCATCAAGCAAGGCTACTGTTTGAGGATATGGGTCGTTTAATGCGGAGTGAACTTGAACGATTCGAACGCGAAAAGGTCGAAGATTTTAAGAGCGCAGTGGAGACATTCTTGGAAAGTGCTGTTGAGGCACAAAAGGAGGTCAGTTTCGATCATATCTTTCTTATTGGGTATTGCTGACTTTCTCGCCAGCTTATCGAACTATGGGAAACTTACTTAATGCAACTCGATGCGGAGGAAGATGCGAATGCCTTTTATAAACCCCCTGTGGAGCCGGCTGCACGTGCATCGGCTGAGAGGCTCTCCGGGGAGACACGCGTAGATTCGCAGCAACGGGGCGCTGTTGCGACGGGCGAGGAGTCGGATTGATAAATTGCTACGGGGCATGGTTCACAAGATGTATTCCAGTTAGTTCTAAACGGAGGCTATCTCCTTGATGAGAATCAGGCTCTTATTCAGATGGGCAACCAGGATGAGATACTGTCTTCGGGGGAAAATAATCCATCCATCCCCTATCTTAAAAAAACGCCTTCCTTATGTATGCAATGTGCGATCCTTGGGCTCTCTTGTCCCCCACACTATTCTTTGCGACATGGTCTCTACTCATACATCGCTCCATTGTGCCCATCCGCACATCCAATCCATACACCATACCAATCGTACAGTCCTCCTATCCTATCATCCTAGCACTTGTCCGAATGATCGTTACAGTACCTCACTTCGAACCCTTCTTCCCAGTCGCTTGCTTAATCTCGGTTTCCTTTGCAGGCTCCGCATTCCCTGAATCCACCTGAACACCCGCAGCACCACTGATCAAATCCATCAAACTATCCTCATGGAGCCCAGCACTCTCCAATTTCGCATCTCCGCTACTGGAATTCGCAGCTTCATCCTCAGGGGCGTCTAAATCCCAGCCACGACCAAACCGTTGTCTAAAAGCCCTCAGCCGTCCGGCCTCATCCTGTTCAATATTCTTCAACGACGCCATGGACGGTTGCCATAACACGGTATTTCGTGTATCTCGTGTGCTTCGATAGATGGGCGCTGGTGATGTGGTACGTGTTAGGTACGTGGATCCGTCTGAGAGGGTTACCAGCTGGGTGAAGGAGTAGGGGATGTGTGGGCGGTGGAGGAGGGTTGCGTGTCGGAGTTGTTGGTGTTGATATGTTGATGATGGCAAGATGCGTGCCCGCGGCAGCGCGCGAGTTGGCAGAGACATTTTCGAATGATAGGAGTGCAATTGGGTTGGGCGTGAGAAGAGTGTTGGTGCTGAGGTTGTGGAGGAATAATTATTCTGAGCTTGTACGGTGACCGGTATTGACCGTAAATGCTGGCAATATAATTTTGTTTTTTTGCGATAGCTTCATCGCTACGCTCGACTACGCAACTTTCGCCATCCCTGCAACATCTCCAACGTCGGCGCTTGCTTAGTGCGGGAGGAGACATATTTCGAGCTACAAGCTCGAAAGGCCGCGGAGATCAATGATTTTCCCCAATGGTGCAGCCCAGATGGCTGTCAATTGCTCGAGGGCACGGTTGATACCTGCCGGGAGGGGTTTCTTTGAGATGTTCTATAGGTGGTCTCGATCCAGATGTTGGTTATCACTGAGGCGAAATCAGAGCATGTCTCCTCCAAGTCAATCTACTTTTTGACTGACTTCTTCTCAATTGATAGATTCTACAAGATGTCTGCATACAAAGACCATCGACCGACCAAAAGCCCAATCAACCACCGTCGGCCATCACGCTAGAAACCAAAGGAGACAACAATCATCTTCAGCTGTAGCAGAAGCAAGACCACAGATACAAGTCGAGGAGCCACAGCTCTCCACCCACCTCCGCAAAATAATGCGCACTCTCCCACACTCCGTCGTCGTTCTCACAACATGTACCTCCCCCGCTGTTTCCACCACGACACAGGGCAGCAACACTTCAGGTTCGAAATACCGGGGCATGGCGTTGTCCTCGTTCACGACTCTAACTTTAACACCGTCTCCAATCATTACATTTAACATCCGCCAACCGTCCCGCACCTTGGATGCTCTTCGGGAAAGCAAGCATTTCCTGATTCATATACTGGAGGCCAGTAAAGCGGGGAGCAAAGTTGCGCATGGTTTCGCTCAGGGCGGTGGTGGTGTAGATGGGTTTAAAAAATCGAATATTATAGAGGAGCATGTTATATTGAAAGAGATGGAGGGATTAGTATTGCCTAGACTTAATGGTGATGGTGTAATGCAAGCTTTGAGGTGTGAGGTTTTGCGCAATGATGATGGCGAATGCAAGGGCATGATACGAGTAGGAGATCATATGCTTGTTCTTGCTGAAGTGACGGAGATTCTGGGTGATGACCCCATGGCTGAGAACTCATGGCATGGGCTGTGTTACGCCGATGGGAGATATAGGTTAATTGGGGACACCATCGAGGTTGACCGCCTTGACGATTTGACTGTACAATAATAATGGGTTTGCACGCCTTGGTTACACCGAATTTGGCATGGACTAATGCCGACAGTTATAATAAATACCTTCAGGACAGAGGTGGCACCTTACACTAAGCTGCCGTTGCGTTACATTCTAGAATGTGTGGAGTTATTAAGGATATACATGTCGTCTGTCGAACTCTCATCTTCGGAATTCACGACAGCTGGCGAGCTCCTTGACTTGTGAAAGCCAGCTGCGTCTAGAGTTCATCAACAACTCGACAGCCCAGATTTGGAAACGGAACTATTATACTGTAAAAACTCTCCACCCACATATACATTGCAACTATTGGCAAAATGGGTTCATCACTGAAAAGACCCCAATGGATCGTCTCTTCAAAATTGCCGATTTTGTCGGCACAGATTTACGAGTCCCGAAGACCTAAACAATTTACTGTCGAAGGACCATTTTGCCAGCTGGCTTGCACGCTACTTGTAACATTTACATCACATATCCATGCAAGTCGTAGCCAGAACCGGACTTTAAGTCAGACGAGGCAACACGCTGTTTGGAAGCGATGTTAAAGCGATATATGAGAACATACCGACCTTGCTACTTGAATGAAGTCACTGAGCTGCACCACCCTCCTTATTCCGGCATCCGACTCGTGCTAAGACAGGCTGCTGTATTGCAAGCCCATGTTTATCAATTGAAATCCTCCCACTCACTCTCACCTCCGGCCAGCCACACTCAATTCCCAACAAGGGTTCAGCACTAGCAGCATTCAGTCTTGTCGCAGCCCGGATTCGAGGTAAAATTCCATCATGGAAAGTCTTACGTTGACAAACTCATACATCGGAAGTTTCAAATCCAACGTCAATTTTCCGCAATATAACGCTGCCACTGGAGCTACACTTGTATTTCTCGGCTTTTGATGTGGCTTCCTCGACCAGAAAAATTTGAGTAACCGCCATGTCCAAATATACCGCTTCGATTCCTTTTTCTCAATCAGGCCCTGTCATTTATCATGAGCTTCTCTTTCCACCGGATCTGATTTTATTGAATCGGTTGCAGTGGCATCTACCATATAGATTTATTGACAATCTTGATTGAATAAGGCTCCAGGGCATGTTACGCAATGTTATTATTTTTGCGTCGTTACTGGTCCACAAGGCAAGGTACCAATATTTCACCTCGTGGAACTTGGTAAACGCGTTGCTACCATCTCTAGAGAAGCTTGGGCTCAGAATCTATACTGGAGTAGAGGGTAATAGGACATCCTAGTAGGATTTGCGGACAGGTGCATCAATATACCTCAATTTCGAAACTACCAGACTTGGATGCATCAAAATCCGAGAAGCAGACAATAGTACAGAGCGATGATGCTCTCATCCTGGCTATGCCCAGGTTCTCCTGAGACACTAAAGCGGAAACTACTGGAAATTAGCCCTAGATTCTCCGTTGTTGGCCCTACCGAGTTGATTCTCTTGTATCTTACTTGGCTATGGTACGGGTGTTCAAATTCCGGATTAACATAAAAGGCATGGTTTCTGCCAATCTCAACTCGTTAAAGAAATACATATGGCCGAAATGGAGATGCCCTGACTAGATATTCCATTTTGAGTGATAAATGTTATGGCAGGGACATTCTCTAGGTGCAAGGCCCCATCTACGCTCATGTGTATACTGTCACATCGGTAGGCTTCTCGCTATAGGAACTAGGTTTCTGAAGTTTAGGTTGGTGGCCCTCATAGAAACTACAATACTCTCAATGTAACTAATATAGTGCATGAGATGACACAAAATACCTTTGCTCAAGCTACAGCCATTCACTTAAAAGTCGTTGCGATTGTTTACACAACAACGTACCGTCACCCCTTTTCCGGCCGCCCACGCTCAGAACCCATTCACTGCACTTAAACTAGTGGGGGTTAAATAAGAGCGGCAGAACAGAAGTATATCTTCCTCATCTTTCATCGCGACTGCATAACATACAAAATCTCGAAACACCCAGCTTTAGGTGCTCTATTCAGCCCCCTCCCTTACACCAGTCTTCCTCGATTGCCTACAAACCTCAACGATGGATTACGACTGGACCCAAAAATCCAAACGTCCTCGGTACCTCTTCCGCGTCATAACCCCCTTCAGCAACACCACCTGGGTTCCCAAGGTCGGATTCATTGCCGGGGACCTAGCATCTAGCTACTCCAAGACAGTCTCTATGAATCTGTTCCTCGCATCTGTCGATGCACATCGAAACGGCTACCAAATCGCCAGTCCTTACATATCATGCTTCGCAGATATAAACGAAGCCGAAAGTTGGACCCTCGGAGCTGGACAGCTATATGGCAACGAGAACTGCTACATGGCCTGGTTCGATACTACGCATGAGAAGCTAAGAAATGCAACAATGTGGCTCTTTGAGGATATTCAGAAGAAGAGCGCTAGTATAGCTAGCAACTATCCGCAATTTGGTAAACTGGAGGTTCCGATGAGGCCGCTTTGTGCATGGCCTGTAAATTCAGAGTGGTTGATTCTGCGGACCGTTCCGGACGAGGCCATGGTTGGTTGTACGCTCGTGAGCGGTATCCTTGCAGGTATTTCTTTTTTTCATTCCTCATTCCATTTGTAGATACTTGGGTAATGATTGCAACTAATACTTTATAGCGCGTGCCCGATCTATGCCACCAAGCCAACACCCGCAGCTTCCGCTGGCTAATGGAATAATTCACCGTCCCTCTGCAGCTGGGGCTAGACGACTGCCGGGCGTTTTGATACCACCGTTCGCAGATGAGGGACAGAACGAACAGTTCTTGGACCAAATGTTCGCCCATCATGGTCTTGCCTTCCAGCCACTGCCACCACTCGCATACCATGAGGGGCATCATTTGCACCCGTCGGCGGCTCGTCGTGCTCATTCATTGACCAGCTCTACACCAAAGGATCCCGTGCAGGACCACATCCGAGAGCATCTTACCGAGAAGAATCATGCCATCCTACAGTTTTTGCTGAAGAATCCTGATCTAGGCAGCACTGTTCTTCTAGATCTTGTGCGGATGGATCTTGCCCTAAGCCGTCGTGCGCTCATGACCCTTGTAGAGATAAATCCTCCTTTGGATAATCATAAGGCTATGGATATTATGCGGTTGGCTCCTGATATGGGCAATCGTGCGTTCATGAACCTTATACAGATGTATCCTGTCCAGAGCAATCTTGTACTCATGAATCTTATTCTGACGGATCCTGCCCTGTGCAATCACGTGGCTACGTATCTTCTCCAGAGGGGTCCTGCCCGGCGCAATTGTATGCCTACGCACCTTCAGCGGATGGACCCTGCCCTGGCTGATCGTGTGCCTACGCATCTTCAGCAGATGGATCCTTCCCTGGGTAATCGTGTGCCTATGAATGTTGTACATAAACATCAAAAGCTGGATGGCCCTATGCTGGGCAATCGTGGGCAGGAACACCATAAGCTGAACGATCCAGCACTGATCAATCATGTGCAGACGCACCTTGTACAGAAACAACCGTCGCTGAATGACCCTAGGCTGGACAGCCGTGTGCAGAGCCATCACAAGCCGGAAATTCCTGCTCCAAGCAATCATGGGCAGAAACACCATAGGCCAAAGAATCCTGCCCTGCTGCAAACCCCCCTGCCGCAAGTCAATAGGGGAAATCAGCTTGCGGAGTTGGCGAAAGAGGCTTTGCAGATGCTTGACGAAAATTATTGAATCGGGTCTAATGGGTATATTGGGCATGTCAGGTTGGTTATCGTCACTGGAAACATCTTAGCTTCCAACACACTGTACCTAGTTGAACCCTTCTATGAGGCTTGAGAAAGTCGAATGCCAGGGGATACCTCAGCCGCCCGTTGCCAATTGTCGGATCATGTAAAATAAACATCATACACAAACCATGCCAGACCATTGGAACTAGTCACCATTACCTCAAAGATACTAACATGTTATCAGCTGTGATATTTTGTGGTACCTTATTATGATTTCTTCTCGTCGGGCCACCAAACCATGCCCCAAAATTTAAACCCTTCCCCACCTACACACTCCTTCCCGTCTCTCCCTGCTTTTCCCTTCCCAATAACCATCTCCTCCACAATCTTAAAGCCACACTTTGAATAAATGTGCATAGAATGCTCGGTTGTCGCCTCAAGCCAAATCGGCACTCCCTCACGTGCCGCAGTCTCCTGCCAATACCGAATAATGGCTGAGCACAACCCCTTTCCTCTTGCATCTTCCCTTGTGGCAACTAGGAAGACATAGTAGTAGTCTTTGCACCCAGCAAGTCCTTTCTCTTTACAGGCGTCGGCCAGGGGTGTAAATTCCCTTAGCATGCGCTTCTTTTCGTTAGCACTCCTCCCAACGTCTCCCTCAAAGAGTCTCAAAGAACACGAACCATACAGCCACTAAACCCGACATTCCACAATACACTCGCAAATCCGGCAGGGATGAGAGTCCAGAAATTGTCCACTCGCTTTCCGGGGGGGATTAACCCACCACACGCCTTCCAATCCTCGGCTTCAGGAAAAGAGGCGCCGTTCAGGCTCGCCGCGGTGGCCAGCCGTTCAAAATACTCTGGGAGATAGGCGATGCGCTTTTCATCCGTCATGGTACAGAGCAAGTATGTAATCATAGGATCATCTTCGAAGGCTTTGGCGAAGAGAGCCGCGGCTGGTTTGACGCGGTCTAATGGGACATGGGTTAGAATTCATTTGAGATAGTAATCACATGGTGCATCACTGAAGAACATACCTTTGCCACCAACTGTGATAGATATTTCTCCCGCCATTTCGACCAGTTCCATTATTTACTCGAAATTGGATATATTGTCGGGGTAAAAGATGTTCTAAGAGCCGGCTTCAGAATGGTTCCATGACTAGATCGCTATTTTAGATTCTTATATCCCAGGAATTCCTTTGTCTCTCTCGCCCCGGCATATCGGCGGAGCAGTTGTACGTAGTAGGCGGGAGAACCATTGCACCGCTCCCTGCGCACGGTGGAGTGGACAAAAGGGCAGGTGGCCAACGCTATACCAAATTGAGTTGGTGTAGACACTTTGTTTGGACGACACCTCTGCAACTCCAATAAGTGCTAATAATATGGCAGAAACGTGCTGAGCGCTCTCCCGCCTCACCCAATCACCCGCGCTCACCCGAGCAGGGTGAGGAGAGCGGGCGCCGCCGCCTTCGAGCAGACCTCAAGTATAAATCCATCGCTGCTTTCCCCTCAGTCCGACTAGCTCCAGAGTTGCTTTCCCTTCCCAACTGTCAAAGATAGTGGATCAACTTGAAGGCAGTTGATTGGTCACAATAGGTCATGGAATTAAAGTAATTATATTAATTAATTAACCTAATACCATGGGACAAAAGCCAGGTATATATAGGCAAATGAGTCTATAAGTCAGGTGATTGGAATGACCCAAGCTTGGTAATTCTTGTGTCTTTGAGATGCGCGATTTGTTGTTCCATCATCGCGGGTCATACTAATTACTAAGGAGAGTAATGATTGTCTTTGATTCTGTCATTTGGAGTTCATACGTAAGAATTACCACTGATCATCGTGATCTCCAATAGATCCAAGAGGGGCTGTAACCGGCACTTATTATCGACAAATAGGTGCCTGAGGCATACTGACACCAACGCTGGATCCTTACGCACCATGTGAATTCAAGGTGTAACAGTAGTGGGAGGGTGTGAGACTGATAAAACGCTCAGTGAAGAACGGCGGACCCGTGGAATGCGAAATGACATCAGAGGCGTGAGGGAGACGCCATGCTAAAGGAGATTATGATCAAGACAGGCGCGGCGCCTTGATAACGTCTCGAGCTCGCACTAAGGATTAAAAGGGTTTCTGTGGGATGCGTGTATTATTGGAGAAAGAGATGGTATTCTCAGGAACCCAGCCCTGGTGGGGATCACTTCCTGGTAAGCGAGTAAGCTAGCTAATTAGAGCGTAGTGCAACAGTTTCCACTGTAACGGTACAGTCTACGCTACTAGTAAGGAACGGTGGCTTTATTACCGTTTCTCGTGAGCGTACTAGACGGCGACCCTCCCTCTACTCATGTTACTATACTACGCCGCACCTGTAGAGATAGCCACCACTTCACCTAGGGGCCTTCCTCACATCAACGGCCAGCTGTGGGACATCACTAGGACATAAGCGAAATGCTCCAACAAGTTAGTTACATCCTCGACACACTCAACAGAACAGGGCTAGGCACATCCTCGTCAGATAGCATCCTCGCCTATGTTGTAAAGGAGTGGAAGTGCTTGACTGTGAATCAAGGTTTTGGAGTTGTAGCTGCCTAGAGAGAGAATAAGAATACACGTATGCCGAAGCCCCCTTTATACCCCTATTCCCCCCTGTCGCACGCTCACGTGATACCTTGCAACTCCACCCCACCACACTCCCACTCTCCTCGCACTTTTCTACGATGTCCCCTTAGGTATAGAGATAACTATACATAGGAGCCCTAGTAAGCTACTGTTCTTACCCTTTTTACTTCGGAATTTAATCTAAGAGCATAAACAGAAACCTCGCTACCGTTTCCGCTAATCCATATACCGTCCCACAAAACACGTCGTAACTCGACCCCTCAAACAAAGATTAAGATCCCTCTAGCTTAGAATATTCTGGAAAAAGATGTTGTGAAGGTTGTTGTAAGTGCTAGGCTGGGCGGGCCAGTAGTGAGCCAGCCGCTCGTTACATCTCTAACCACGAACGTGATCAATGATCCGATAGATTAGACTGTTAACGACGTAGTGTGGAACCTCTGCCACGAATCCTCCCTGTCGCTGCTAACTCTCGATCTCACAGCATTAGCCGGGACCCTAAGGCGACATAGAGTGAACAGGAAGATCTTGCTCTACTATATCACCGCCACGTCTGTCCACGAAGACCTGAACGTCTGTAACCTTAGCTAGATTAGTTCTATTCTAGAGCTAGTAAACAAACTAAGCAAGGAGAGCGAGCAATATTGTGCTACACTAAGTTACGCTCTTCCACGTAGTATGCCACTAGAGTACGATACGACGGAGAGGGTATAGTAGCTAGAGGCAGAGTTACGTGAAGTATAGTCTGCTTTAGCTTTAAAAGAAGAATATGATGGCACTGTTATGTCTTCACGTAAGTGGCGCCGTTCGCCTATGACTTTTAAGGACGATTCTACAGTATCGTGGCCGTAAGAGCTACAAGAGCTTTACTATAATGTGTAGAGACAACAGGGTATCCTGCTCGTACACAGTGATGTTTTGAATCAACTATAAGAGGATGTATCCTATCTACGAGCAGCCTAGGGACGGCGCGATACTTAGGAAAGCGACCTATAGCAACTCTCGACTAACAGAGCTAACAGATCCTAGAAGCTCTCTCCTTTACTCTCATGCGCAGACCACCTTTAATTCCCTACCAATTTATTAGCTTCACTAGTGGCTTAGTAGTAGAGATAACTTACCATATTCAAAGCCGCAAGCGGCTCGTATTTCTTATGGTTATCTGTAAGGAGCACATCAAAATGGTCGAGTATTGCAGTGCTGATAGCAATACCCTCATACGTGGCAAGAGCACGTCCGAGACAGCTGCGCGGTCCAGCATTCCAAGAGTGATATTCTGTGTTTGGCAACGTCAGTACCGCTCACATAATACGAGGTATAACTGACTGAATGGGCTGTACGAGACTGCATCCCCATTTTCATTAATCCATCGGTAGGGGTCAAAGACAGCAGCGTCATCTCCCCAAACTTGTGGCATCCGAGAGAGCACATAATTCTGATAGCTCACGATATCACCTCTGCTCACGGTTTGTTAGGATTAATTTGATAGCCCTGAAGGTAAACATACTTCTTAATATAGCGAGGGGGCATGTTGAGTTCGGGCACTGCAGGGAGTATGTCATCTTGGGCTGCCTCCATTTGGCCAGCAGGAGAGACTGTATCCAGGCGAGCTGTCTCGTCCCACATCGCATTGGAAAATCGTAATTTCTTGAAGACGTTTGGTCAGTGGTCAATACTTCAAAATTGGGTTAGGCAATTGACATACTGGCGCATCTCCATAACGTAGATACTCATGAGTGAGACCAAGTTCACCAGCCTCAGCGCGTATCTTATTTGCGGCATCAAGATGTTGATTTTCGCTATGATGTATCTCCTTCATCAGCCACGAAAGACTGAATGCGGTTGTATCGCCTGTATTTGAAAGAGAGTCAGTTGCTGGGTGCTTATGTTCCATGGCTTATGACTTACGTCCGGCTGATAGGAATGAGAATGCCATTCCGCCCAACTTGTATGGATCAGTTGTTGACTGTGCAAAGAGATCTAGAAGATCAACTCCGGCGTCGGGGTCAGGCGTATAGCCATTCTTCATCGCATCAAGACGTTTCTTGATGAGACCATCGATCTTGGCATAAAAGAGGTCTGCGGCTCTCTTGGTAATTTTATCTTCACCAGATAGCTTCTCGCTAATTCGCCACAATGGGTCACGTCTCCTCCGATCAAAGCCTAGAAATGTCAGATCTCACTGCGGTGTCATATGTGGAAAGACCACGACGTACAAAGGGCCGCTTGATCGAATGCCTGAATGTAATCAGGGGTGGATTTAAGACAGTCGGGGTCTTTCGACAGAATATCTCGGCCAAGTTTGTCCTCGTGGAAAGCGATCTGCAAGAACAGACAAAACATGAGTCGCCCCATCAGTTCTTGAAAGTCGAATTCTTTTTGTTCTTTGGCCAGATTTGAGAGCAGACCAATCAGGATATCGAGCCAGTGGTGAAGGGACTTCGTGATGTGAGTTTCAAAGTTCCGCTTACTGAAAGCGCGTGTGGCTGCTTTGCGCTGGAACTGCCATTCTTTGCCGTCAACAATAAAGATTCCGGATCTGTGAAGTGGTCCGAAGACGTTACGGATGAATTTGCCGCGTATGTAGTTCTTGCTATTGTGCTTCTGGATATGTTCAAGGTAGGTGGGGTGATTAATGATGTGCAAGCGAAAGAAGGGAATGGTCATCTCATAAGCAGGCCCGTATCGTTTGTACAGAGAGTACCATGCCTTACAGCTGGCAGCGCCATTGGTTTGGAGCTCTCCAGAACTGCCTTTGAATAGCTTCCCCTCCGGCCCGGGAATGAACTGTGAGTTGGCCGACGACGAGGACCAGAAACCCCGGTTACGGTACGTCCAACAGATACCTGCGATAATAACTCAGTATGGAGGGCCTCAGAAACACCCCCAATTCAGCTCACCCGTTACTGCTGATAAAATGAGCAGTGCGACAATCTCAAACAGCGCCAGGATGGAGAGTTGTTGGACATGCTGGTGGAGAGCATTCATGTTGGCCAGCTTATGCCAATCACGATAGACAGCGTTCGATGAAACGGACAAATTAATATAACAGTATCTCCTATAACAGACCTGCCAGTCTTGAAGTGTTCTAGAATACAACTGGGGTATTGACTTTTGACTTTATAGCTTAAAGTGGGGGCTTGTCTTTGTGGAAGTGAAGGTGTGCGAAGACTACAGTACGCAGAGTACTACTCTCTGCCCATACATAACCAAAGGGCGGTTCGTACGGAGTAGTTCAGATGAAAGTGGGCCAAGCCGAGCCGAAAGCGTTGCTCGAAACTTCGTGCCCTTAAACACCGAATCCCGAAATTCACGTTGCCGCCGCAAGTAGATAAGCGGCACACGTCAAACCTGTGAAGTCCTATCCAGGTGGCTATTTGAGGACTTGGGTTGGGTCATGCCGGGCTGATCTGTGCGTGTCGCAGGGCCCTTTGTTACGGTGATTGCTCTGCGCTAGCGTTTTTGTCTATGCCTTCTTCTATGCGGGGTTGCCCCACAATGATTAGAACTTGCATTGGTCTTGACATCACCGCTTCATTTGTATTTAGTTCAGGCGATCACGGGTGAATTAACAGCGAGACGCTAAGAAGCTAAATTATACTGAGCTTGATCTTTTCAATGCCTATGGGCGTACCAGAACCGCTCTACCGATCGCGTCAGTCATCATTGTCATAGTAATGACTTGCCACTGCTTAACTTCATTTGGTAGACAAGTCTGCCCTTAGTTGTTTCATCACCAAATGGTAAATAATACCTCAAGCTCAAAGCAATGTTCCAAGTGCTAAAACGTGGTTGGTAGGATTACACCATTCTACTGACACCGGTTGGGTACTCGCAAACTGTCTAGTAATTGAGACTGAATTGGCAGAGAATTATCAAGGCAATTAATTAATCGCAATTAATCATAGAATTGAAGTGATTGTATTGATTGAAGAGTCTATTATTATAAGATAAAAGCTCCCTATATATAGGTAAAAGAATGTATTGGTCAGGTGACTGTAATGAAATCCCCTGTGTTATCCCCATGATAGCTGAACTTATTCATCATTACAAGCCATATTGATCTGTAAGCTTTTTAATGATATTACTCAATTCAGCTCATATTTGACTCATAGCTGAGGTTTTGCTCTTTTGGTGGGGGTGAAATGGAGGTTCTGGCTAAAGTGGCTAATATATTGAAAATGAAACGCAGAAACAAAGACTCATGTTGTTTCTACATGATAGTTCCACCTGATCGCCAATTTCGGCAGCCATATTGACATCGATGGACTCTCATAATCTGTCAAATACTATATCATATAGCGGAATCCAACTGGTCGGGTCTCAGTTGAGGTCGTCTGCGCCTCTGGAACACCTTCCCAACCCTCATCTTCTTCTAACCGTTTGTTTATTTTGACGTGGACAATACGGATGGCCAACGCCACGAGGATGACTAGCAATGATACTCCAGCGGTTGCAGATCCGCCGGGAACATACCGCGGTCCTGTTGAGGACGGCCACATATAGCTGCCGTAGATGGAAGCGCTATTGCCCACAAGGTTAATAACAGCAATTGCCCCTGACCGCTTGACCAGCGGCCGAGGAAACGAGTTCGCCTCCCAAGCAAGGATGATCTGACAGGCCGATACGGCTCCCATTGGCATTCTGAGGTAGTCAGTCACAAAGTTTCATAGCTCTTTCAGGGCTGAAGACTCACAGAAACATGGCAAAGAACCTGGCACCAGTATTTGTTGTCGCAGTGGCAATGATGCTTCCGACGATAGTAACAGACATCAATCCGATAATATGCAGACTTCGATCATTCGTCTTTCCAGAAGTCCATGTGACTAGAAGTGAGATCAAAAACGTTGCAATCCAGACGGGTGCTGTGATCAAGAGTGTTTCGACGCTGTTATATCCCAAGGTCTTTACAATAGTCGGGAAAAAGTATTGAAAGGTCTGCGACAGAAGCGAAGTGTGCAAAAGCAGCATAAAAAGATATACACGTTTGTCGGCAAAGACCATCTTCAATCCCTGAACGATGCTGACAGAATCTGGATCATCAGCTTCCTTTGCATCGTCAAATAGCCGCCATCGGGCGTAAGCCTTCTCTTCATCGTTCAACCAGGAAGTTGTGGCAGGAAAATTTGGAAGGAAAGAGCTGGAATGGTTAGGCTCGGAGCAAAATGATAACACACCGCGCAGACACTTACGCTGCTATGAAGGATATACCAACGGTAATAGATCCTTCAATGATGAACAGCCATCTCCATCCAGCTATGCCATGAGCGCCTTCAAGAGTTCCCAGCACTCCGGCACCTATCAAACCTCCAAAGGCGTTTGCCAGTGAACTTCCGGAGTAAAACCACGCGATACGATGGGCCAGCTAGTTCAGTCAGACAAAGTAAATTAAATATTGAAAGGAATGCTTACCTCTTGTCTAGTATACCAACTCGACCTGGCAATAAGCGTCAGTCAGACCCAATACTCGACATCTACAAGGGGCAACTCACATCAGCATGACAGCTCCTGGGAAGAAAGGCGCCTCTACGAAGCCTAAAAAGAACCGAGCAACAACGAATCCCGCAAAAGATTTTGTAGCAGCTTGTAAAGCGGAAACGAGTCCCCTGATATATGTATCAGTATTAAGATGAGAAATATGGTGTTGATTGGGCCTACCACAAGGCCATGGCGACGCCTAGGAAACGCGAAGGCGGAAGGCGAGTGAGTAGAAGATTAGAGGGCAGCTGCATGAGCAAATATCCAACAAATAGAATGCTTGTTGCCAAGTTGAAGTCTGTACCCGTCATCCCGAGGTCTTCCTCTAGTGTACCAAGCCGTGCTTGAGACAAGTTGCTATTGTTGTCAACGCGATGGCAAGAGGATTCGACGTAGAGGACATGTCTTACTTGCGGTCCAGAAAGTTCAAGAAATACATAACGACGAGGAATGGCAGTAAGCGGAAGTCCACTTTGCGAAGAAGGGTCTTCGTCATCTTCTGATGCCATTCCGGGCTCTTTGAAAGGTATTCCAGGTAAAAGGGTTCCTGCAGGGGGTTGGGGCCAACCTTGTCTTGACCCTCCTCAATATGTTCGGCGGTTTTCTCAGCCATAGTTCTGATGCTGGGGTGGTCTCGACCTTCGTGAATGAAACCCAATAACTGTAGCCAGGCGGCGATGCGGATTGAACAGCTATGTATAGTAATGTGTATGGCGCTCTATTTAGATTAGACTTATTTTATCCCGATCTCCGTAGAAAGATGTGGGCATTACCACAACTTGGTAGTTCGGGAGAATCAGCAGCGAGCTGAGAGCGTCTATCCTAACTTCTCACCCGTCGGGAGGCGGGTGGCACACGAACTCCGTGATCATCATCAGCCTGCCATTTAAAACTGTAGGGACACGGGAAGTTCTCCATTCACCGACTTAGTTCGTGGAACAGAACTTCAGAGGTGCGGTGTCTGCCGTACCAAGGGTATCCGTTACATCTCCATTATATAACTTTTATCTGTAGTTTAAATTGCTCTTTAGGCTAGAATGGATACCTAAGGCCATTTTTGCTGCCTAGTTTAACTTCCTTTTCTCTAAAAAGAAAAAGGAGAATGGGGGGATTTACTCTCATACAGATGCTCCATTTCAGTAGTCATTCCTGTCTTTATTTTGCTATGTTTCTTTCTTGAATTCAGTATTGCGATAGTAGATTTTTAACATGCGAACTTTGGTATAGAGATTGTTTTGGTTTTAATTGGATTTTATTGGGGTTCTTCATATCATAGTGATCTATTTCTTTATTGCTCGACCATGAACCACTTACAATGAGCGAATGTGGACGGTTTGGCAGTATTAGGATGACTCTATATCGCCGAGATTTGGCACTTCGTCGCTGCCCTTGGCAAATAATAGCGGGATATCCTCCAGCTCAATGCCCGGTATTTCAGGATAGAAGAAGTAGATAATTAGTATCCATGTAACGGGTGTGAGGCCACATGACCGTACAGGACCCGGCCCCGAGTCGGTGGGTTACCGTAAGCGCTACGCTGTTAGGCCCACGCTAGTATAGTTATAGGGTCGGTCTCTAGGAGGCCTAGTCGTCTCGTGTAATAGGTGATTAGGTAAACTTGCCGAACGACTATCATCTAGAAGGTCAAGAGAACAGCGAACAAGCCCTGTAATGCGAGAGGAAAGCGCCACTGAGACGCTGTGTTGTAGAAGCTGGTTCCAAAGTCGGTCCCACTGACGGAATTTAGCCAAACCACATGGCAAGGCCAGAAGGGTCTTCTAACCAGTACTCAATGACAACACCAAGAATGGTCACAGTCCCTTGCAAGCTCAGTACTCTGTAGTGCCCCCGGATATTTGCTGGCGAGAACTCACTTTGATAAACCGGTCTGGTAGAAGAGTTCATGCCGTTGCCAATACCAGTAACGATTCGGCCACGATCAACTGCGCAACGGTATAGGAGGACGCCAATATTGCACAGCCGATGGCCATAGTCAGACCGCCAGTGATAAGCATTGTCCTGCAGCCAAAGGTTTCGCCTACAAAGTAACATATAATAGAGCCGATTACGCAGCCGATGTCATACAGTGCTATGATATTGCCCTTCCCCGGAAACTATGTCTATGTTAGCCCCAGAAGTCATCTCCAAAGTTGGCCTTGCATCGCCGAGGTTAGCAACTTTTGCCAAGGGCATACCCCAACATATTCCCTAGTTCCCCCGCAACCCTTCGGCGTAGCGATCGGGCGAACGGTCCACTTTAAATTCCCGAGACAAACCCGGAGTAAGATGTGGAGTTGCCGTCACGACGAAATTCTGCTAGGCGACGTTGACTAGCGACGAGGTAAATATGTCTGGTACCCGGGTTGTTGTTAGAAGTGTATCTGTTACAAGGATTTGTCTTTCCCCGCAGTCGTCGGCAGATATTGGCACGAGTTTGTGGTTGCTAACCGACCTCGACATGGCAGCCGTACCTAACAACGAATAGTTCCTGGAGTTCGGCCAAAGCTCTTTTATCCCAGCCACATTTAGCAGCATGACAGCATTGGTAGCATTCGCTTTGACTTCGCTACAGTAGGGAGATATGATAACTAACGGGGATGACTGCTAGCAGAGACGGATTTGGGGAATTGACCTTGACAAGATGTAACCAAGGGGCTAATCGCCCAGCTGCATGCTAAATATGCTTTCGTTTGAGATTAGCCCGAAAATAAGACGCCGAGAATTCATAATAAAAAGTCAACGGGTAGCTTCCTAAGTCACATCAAGCGGTCAAAATATCTTGAATTCTTCTACATTGTTCTAAGAGGCCAGCAATTATCCGACGGAAAATGTATGCCTCGAGGCTTGGTGTGCTTTGGTTGGGCTCCTCCTAACACAGGCCGAGGCGTCAATTCATCGACGGGCAGTCGTCCAAACCCACAATGTGAAGCGCACTGCTTCAGGTTCTACCCCTCTGCAGGGTGGCAACGGGAACTTTGCTTTCAACGCTGATGTCACACTAGGCACAACCCGTTCACGGGCCCTTCACCTAGAAGATAGAAGACTGTGTAATCCTGCTTGTATAGAGCTAGCATATCATATGTCGCTTCGCGCATCTCGTCGCCAGATAGCTCTGACTTTCGTTTTATCTTCTCCACGATCCTGTCCCGTTTAGGAATAAGGAGGCATAGTCGGCTAGCAGCCGTGTCAACTTCCGATAGGACCTTGCCTCGAGTCATGATTTTCCAGCGCCTGTGCTGCTTGATCTATTCCTACCGGAACGGAATAAACGCCTTCTTCTCGAGGCGTTTAAGCAGGTTTGACTAGCTCTTCCTGGGTATAGCAGCTTTATTAGGATGTTTGGCGGCAGCTTCGATATCCTTCAACGCTACTATTTCCGGGTCGTTTTTCAGCTCGGCCCTTAGAGCGATAGGAAGGAACGTGGGCGCCCCCTCTTCGCGGAGCGTCTCGAGACCCTAGAAGAACTTATTAACGCTATAGTCAGGACTCCTGCCAAATAAAGCGCTTTGCCTATTAACGGATGAAGTCTACGCGACGTAGCTCCTTCCGAATACGTGGCGGTCGGACTACGTTAGGTGCTAGGAACGCTCCACCTTAGTATACCGCTCTGCCACGATGTTAGCGGGAAACTTATTTAACTGACCGGGCTACTTGCCATCGACTTTCTTCCCTAGGTAGCGACGAATTATATAGATAGAAGCGCTCTAGAAGTGCTCTATATATACACCTAAACGAGTACTCGTCCTAGCCTCTTTTCGTAACGCCCGTCTCCTTACTATAGTGACGTAGGATTAGCTACTCTAGTATTAAATCGTTCTATATGTAAGGGTAATACAAGGTAATTAGTGCGATAGCACCTAGGCAATTGATATCACTGTGTTCTCTAGATAACCGCTAGCTAATAGCCAAGTACGCAAGTTATGTTGTATATGAATACTAGACTTGACGCTAGAGAGCGTCAAGTAAGAATTAAGACGGGTAGTCGCATATATTGTAAAGGAGTAGAACGTGCCGTCTATGTGCATGACAAACAAACAAAATAAAACCAGTAGTTGGGGGTAAAAAGGCGTATGTGTAAGAAGCTACCCTGCTACTAACTACAAGCGCCGTCCATTTAAGGTGCGCGGGCCGGAAAATCTACCTACCCGAAGGGCACGTGAGTGCTCGTACCTGCAGTTCCTCCCCTGTGACCCACCACAATATCTTATTCAGCTGGCTGCCGGCCAGCAAACCACGTCAGGTGACCTCAGGAGGGAACCCTGTCATAACAACAAAAGGGTACATTCTTTTCACTATAGCAAAAATAGGCTTATTCGAGCTATCTAGGATTTGTTATTTCTAGAAGTCATCTAAGTAATCAAAGCCGTAGAGCGTATTATTAGCAAAAGCGAAGGCAAGTAGTACTCCTTATAGTAATTAGTAAAAGGAGCTCAGCTGTCACTCGGATATCATCGGGTTATTTCATTCTAGTCACCTGACCTATACACTCACTCACCTATATATAGGAGCCATTTATCCCATAGTATTAGGCTCCTTAATCAATACAATCACTTCAATTCCATGACCTATTGTGACCAATCAACTGCCTTGTTTTACATCACCAAGTTGATCTACTCAGGTTAACAGAAGTGCTACTCACATCCACAAGGGTGTTTGTTGGGGGCTCACCCGCAGCGTCACCCCGGAGAAGTTAAAAGCGGCACGCTGCGAAGCGGCCTTACCTAAGGCATCACCCTGAGAGGCCTAAAAGCAGCACGTCGACGTGAGTGGCTGGGGGAGGCGTTCGCACATTTTTGTTACCTTAACGCGCCAAGAGAGCAACAACTCTCTATCTACAGTATATTTATGGTAGTATCCTATCAATGCGTTCCTGGACCTGTCGAGATAACTTTCCGGAGGCCTCGGATGGTCGTACTTAATCCTGACGGCGGAGTCGACATGCTACATTGTACCCCCCACTACCATCCCTAATACATTTTGTTGACTCGTCCTCCCTATTCAAAGATTAAGAAGGGTGCAGTCCAGGTGTATTTCAGCTATACATAAATATACTAGCAAGAGCATAGTTGCTAGTCACAAGATTCAGTCTCAATGCATGCAAAGCCGCACGCATATCTTTAAACCCCTTATTTTAACAAAATGCACCGGTATAGCGATCATCCGGCATAGAACCAACGTGAAATGCGATTGCAATTGTCTATTCTAGCTAAGAAGCAGCTCATGGAATCAAGTTCTAATAACCTTGGATGGAATGTCTTGCTCTACTCTCAATAACAGTCACCGCCTATCCGTCGCCCTTCCGCCCGCCAACTGCCGACTAAGAAAGTAGCCCTTAACAAAAGCAAATGAGAACAGCAAAGGGAAACCTTAACCATATCACACCTCCCACACCATGAAACATCGACCAGTTGGCCTGTTTTATTGGGCTCCCCAATCCCCGAATGGATGCTTTGGCTCACTCGGCTTGCCCTTACTCTGGAGATTGGGCTCAGACTGCTTTTGATTCTTTTGAAGGGTACGCTCCACCACTTTCTGTTTCTTCCGCGCATCCCTCACTTCGAGCTTTAATTTTTTCACCTCGTCGGCCAACCCTTCATTCGACTTCGTCAACTTGTTCTGGGAGCGCCTCAGACTATTAAGTTCCTTATTTAAAGTCTGGACCTCCTCGTTTTTCTGCTTCGTCTGAACCATAAGTTCGCCTACCTGCGCGAATAAATAGTCTTCCTTACCGTTAACCGTCGGAGCTCTGTTTCCTAGTAGCATCTCGATCTCGGTTGTTGAATTTGCCTCAGCGATCTGAATATTTAGCTGTGCCTCTGTCTGATTGCCGTCATCAATCTTCTTCTTTGATGTTTCAATACTACGCTGCAGCAAGCTGACCGTCTGGTCCCGCTTGGAAATGCGTCTTAGAAGCACCTCGATCTCGGTTCTCAAACCTTCCTCGAGGTTACGAGCCTCAGCGATATCGGTTCTCAATTCTCCCTCGAGGTTAAGGGCCTCAGCGATCTGAATATTTAGCTGTGCCTCTGTCTGATTGCCGTCATCAATCATCTTCTTTGAGGTTTCGAGACTGCGCTGCAGCAAGTTGATCGTCTGGTCCAGCTGGGAGATGTCGCTCTGTGGCAAGTCGCTGTAGGCACCAGGTAACACCATCATCTCTGTTAGAGCCGCGCTGTAACGGGTGAAGAGTGCTTGTTGGGTGACAGTTGGCCAGGCAAATTTGTTAAGTGGCACGCCGCAAAAGGGGTCGCGGACTATGACCTTTAGTGTTGACAGTCCATGGGGGCATCGCCTTTGCTTACAGAACATCTCCCATAGCATCCGCTCTGTCACATACTCCCTTGCCTCTTGCATGTGGCTAGGCAATAGGCTCTCAATGACTTTCTTAGCAACCGTATAGTGCGGCTCAAAGTCTATAACTCCGCCCCGGGCGACCTTCGCTCTTAGCTGAGCAATTTGCGATACGTATTCGGCCATGCCGTAATGTTCCGGCCGTCGATGGAGTGTAGGTGAATCGTTGAATCGTTGAAGCTTTAGAGGGCGGTTGAGTCTAGTGCGAATATGCGTTGTATAGAGGGCAGCTGTATCTGTTCTCACTTCTCATGGGGTCGGTAAGTTATTACTCATTTTTGAAGAAATGGAGAAGGAGGGCCTAGTGGTATGCATACCATGATACCGCGTATCTAATTCGCGTTGGGTGGTAAATGAGAGGGCCTCACCTTCAAAAGTAGATCAATCCTGATAGTGAGCTCAATGTTATTGACCGAATTGTTTTGTGGTGTTTGAAAATTAACTTGTATGTATCGCCGTGTGTAGTCGACCTCCCTGCCCACGGCAACCACATTACGGCCAGGCACGTGGCCGGGCCTTGGTTTACTCTCCTTTCGCCCCTTTGACTGAGTGGCTTATTTTAGAGCCTCCAACCCTTAGCGGGCAGTTCAATCCTATCATCTCATACTTCTATGGCTATTGTCACCGGGTTGTTCCTGCTGACAATAGGTTCTAAATTAGAGCCAACCACCTTCCACAAATGTGGGAGTTATATTAATAGCTAGGCTGCCCTTATTATGTTTTGTTTATTGAAGGGTATAGGGACTAGGTGAGGAAATTGCGAGGCTCTGCTAGAGAGTGGAGCAAAGGGCTGACGAGCAACATGGAAAGGGAGCAAACCTCTCTCGAACTGTTGCACAAACATGTGCCTTCTACAGACCTACATTGATAAGTCGCTAGGGAGCTTTCTAGGAATGAGATAAGCATTGAGAGATATAATTGCTCGCTCTCTGCTGGACGTAGTTTAATGGATGTATGTCGAAGGGGTAGTGTAAGATAGAAGTCGGTTAGCGCCACTCATTGCATTTTACTAGATAATTTACAAGATAAAGAGTTCCGGGTGAGTAATGGAGGACTATGCTGGTATTCTTTGCTCCATTCTACAACAATCAAAGAGCGATACATGCGGCTATGGTATAACCTAAAGCCCTAACTAGCATCGTCCCATCATCTCAGGCCCGAACCGCTCTCCCTCATCTATGGTGATGTATTCATTGGTTCGCCCTCGATTGATGCAGCCGCCGTCGTAGCAAAGAATCGAACATCAACATCGTCATCCTTCTGCAGCTTTTCTAAATTCGGCAAGATTCTCTCTTGGATTAACACCTGGCTTCTGGCGGAGGGCTGTGTTGACTCGCCCGATTTCTCCAGTGAGTAGATCGTTCCCTCATCAGGCAGGCGTTTAAGGACCGAGATCAATTCGGAATATGACTTGGCGACATTGAAACGAATATTTGGGATGTCGTCGACAACTAGTTTATCCATCATTGGGAGAATAGATTTTGCGACCACATCGAGGCTGACTACTGGTGCGAGTGTCTAAAGTAATTAGCTTGACTGGTTTGCGGCAAAGAGTGAAAGACATACCGTAATCGCAAAGCAGGTCGTCATTCGGTAGAGATAATTGGGATGTGCGCCCATAGCCATAACCTTTGGAATAATGGCTTCATTAGCCCATTCGACACCAAATACCTCAGTAAGTTTCTTGAGATTATGTGTTGCAGCCTCTCGGATAGAAAACACTGTGTCACCTAGCCATCCCATACACAATGCGGCTAACTTCTCGTCGAAGAATTTTACACCCAGTTGACTGGCCAGTAACGGGATGTACTCGATGATTGCCAGTCGAACTCGCCATTGTTTATCCTCGGCGAGTTGAACGATGGCAGGGAGAAGGGATTGCGAGAGGAGCTCAATGCCGATGACTACTCATGTCAGTTTTCGTTGAATAATAATTTTCAAAGTGCATACCTTGGTTGACCAGTTCGAGCTTCGAGATGATATGCAGACGAACGTCGGGAAAGTCATCTTTGAGCATTTGCAAAAACATGGGGAGAAGGTGGTCAATCGTCCTAGGGTCTTGTTAGTCTAGATGAGACTCGGGCGGAGCGAACATACTCTTGCTTCCCGAGGATAGGCGCGAGTCCGCTGATCTGCGTGCCAAGAGCGGCCCGAACGTGTTGAGATGTATCGGAGACTAAGTCCTCTATGGTAGTCATGATATCGTTCAGAAGAGTTGTCCGGTCGACCAGCTTGCAGAAGCCTGGGATTTGGCCTGCAATTGCGGTCCGGACCTCTGCTTCGCTGTCCTTGAGTAGTTTAACGAAAGCGGGAACAAGATCTCTGGCAACGACCTCATCGTCTACAGCCTTCGCAATCTGTTCCAGTTAGTAACTAATCGCTGAATAAGGCATTTCACCAACCTTCTCAAATCTGTCTGCCACCATATATCTAACTCTCCAGCTTTTGTCCTCAATCAAACTTCTCAGTGCTGTGAGAAGGACCCCATGACTTGATTGTTGCTCTTTCGGGACAACCTCGGCAATCGCTATCAATATCTCGACGGTCAACAACCGGACGCTATCCTGATCGTCGCTGGCAAGATGCTGGAAAAGGGGGATCATTTCTTCGACGACAATCGTCGCAGGCATCTCCTTTACAAATTTTGCTAGATTGTTTGCAGATGCTCTCCGGACCATGGGGGTCTCGTCATGGACAAGGAGCCCGAATTGATGTCGAAGTTGCTCCTGCATGGGAGGTGATGCCTTTTTGTAGGGGACATTATATAGGCCAGTCGCAGAAACCTTTGATGTGAACCAGTCGGCTTTGGACAGTCGAATCGTGAGGGGAATAAAGTATTCTTCGACCTGTTTAGAAGAGAGCTCGTCGCAAATTGTGTTCAAGGACTCGACAGCCTAAGAATATCAGCAGAGAGCTTGGAAACTCCCCGAAGGAATACCGTACCTTGTCTCGTACTAAAGGTTCCTCGATTGCTGCAAGATTCTCAAGCGGTGAAAGCAGGACATGACCCCACTCTGGACCACCAACATATTCGACAAAACCCCCCAGTTCCTCGCTCAAGGCCGTCAGGACTTCATCTTCATCTTCAACAGATTCTATGAAATGCTATCAGCTCGTGTACAGCAGAAGGGCGATGGCGCCTCGGGCATACCGTCTAGGAAAGGAATCAATTCGTCCCGCGTGCGCTCAGCTCCCAGCGCGAGTGCGATAGTTGAGAGGCGATGGATCGCATTTAATCGTAGAAGAACATCATCATGCTAGATTGCAGTGAGTAAAGGCACTGAAGGAGCTTCCCTATGGGAATATTATGCGAATATGCCCGTACCTTCAACTCGTCAATGAGCACGGCTATTGGGTAGAGCTCGTCCGTCTTATCTGGGCCATCTGCCATAATGAAGGGATTCGAACGAGAATCGCGATGACAAGAGGCTGGCAGAAAGACCTGAGGACCCAGGCTTTGGACTGTTTATGTGGGGTTTGGGTAAGGTGATCGCGTTGGGTGGTCGTGCTCGAGCACGCTTTGGTAGACCAGGGAATAGCTGCTCTCAAGCTGAAATAGCAGGATAGTAAAAGTAAAACCTGCAGGGCATAAGCATTAGCAAGAACTATTAAACGCGCGCAAAAACCACAGCTCGATGAGCTTGTAGCTTCGAGGTGGGAGTCTGTTGATGCGTTCGTTCCAAGACAGGCACATCAGCGGCGACCCGCCGGGGCGTCAATTGCACATACCGGCACGACAAGCTGAGATCGACAGCGGTGACGGGGCGAGGAAGGTTGTGGGCGGTGGGATGCGAGCGTAAGGTTGTTGGTGGGGGAGGTTATGATTATGATTCCTCGTAGTGCTTCTCTGACCGAGTACTTGGTTGAGAAACGAGGCTACAAAACGGTGTCCACGAATGACCACAAGCGCAACTATTTTTCGGCGACTCATACTCTAAACTGTAAAATGTGACTCCAAGGCCCAACTCCCATCTCTACGCCAACCCCTCCACAACATCCTCGACTGCGAAATCCGAGTGCGCAACGAGTCGGAAGAACTGCGAAATTGGTGATCTAACCACTCTCTGCCGCCAAAATGCCTACAATCGGCGTGGACAAGGCTGCGCTCTATGAGGCACTGGGCCAAGAGTAAGTTTCGTGGCAATCCGCGAGACGCCTATTGACCCTCACAATAGATATACCACTGAGGAATTCGAGACTCTCTGCTTCGAATTTGGACTGGAACTGGACGAGGATACTTCGAATTCGGAGCGGCCGATTGTCAATGGCAAACAAGAACCTGCGCAGCTCAAAATTGAGATCCCCGCCAACAGATATGATATGCTTTGCTTCGAGGGCATAGCTCTGATGCTCAACATCTTCCGCGAAAAGACCCCACTTCCCAACTATCGATTGATTGCGCCCAAGAGTGGGAAGTTGGAGACCATTACTGTTCATCCTGATACGCTGAAAGTGCGACCATACGTCTCCGGGTCTATCCTACGGAATATCAAATTCACACAAGAAAGTTATGACTCCTTCATATCATTGCAAGACAAGCTGCACCAAAACATTGCCAGACAACGGACTCTAGTTGCTATTGGTACTCATGACCTGGATACCATCAAAGGCCCCTTCACTTATGAAGCATTGCCACCCAAGGATATCAACTTCACACCGTTGAACCAGTCGAAGTCGATGAACGCGGAGGAATTGATGCAGTTCTACGAGAATGATAAGCATCTAGGGAAATATCTACACATTATCCGCGATAAGCCAGTATACCCTGTGATCTACGATTCCCAGCGGATAGTGTGTTCGATGCCACCCATCATCAATGGCGACCACTCCAAAATTAGCGTGAACACAAGAAACGTCTTCATCGAGATGACTGGAACCGACCGGACAAAGTTAGAGATTGTCAACAACATCATTGTAGCAATGTTCTCGCAATACTGCGACGAGCCGTTCACTATTGAGCCAGTTAAGATCATTTCGGACCACAACGGCGAGACAAGACAAACACCAGACATCAGTCCTCGGATAGCCGAGGCGGAAGTAGACTACATCAACAACTGTTGCGGACTCTCTGAATCCCCCGAGCGCCTATGTCAGCTATTAGACAAGATGTGCTACAGAGCGACACCTTCCAGCACTTCAAAGAACATCCTCGAGGTCTCCATCCCCCCCACCCGCGCGGACGTCCTCCACCAATGTGACATAATGGAGGATGTAGCGATTTCATACGGCTTCAACAACCTTCCCCGCACTTCCCCCAATAAGGCCTCCACCATCGCCCAACCTTTAATGATCAACAAGCTCGGCGACATTGTACGGATGGAAACCGCCATGGCAGGCTGGAGCGAGGTCATGCCTTTAATTCTCTGTTCGCACGACGAGAACTTCGCCTGGCTCAACCGAGAGGATGACGGATCCACCGCCGTGAAACTCGCCAATCCCAAGACAGCTGAGTATCAAATCGTGCGCACATCCTTACTGCCAGGTCTACTAAAGACAATCCGGGAGAATAAAAAACACAGCGTCCCTATTAAAGTCTTCGAAGTCGCCGACGTAGCATTCAAAGAGCTTTCCTTGGAGCGCAAATCCCGCAACGAGCGTCACTTTGCCGCTGCGTGGTACGGGAAGACCTCCGGCTTCGAAGTCGTGCATGGCTTACTCGATCGCATACTTCTCATGCTTAAAACCGCATTCTTAACTAACGAGGAGGGTATTGCTGGTAAAAAGAGCATCGACTATGACGTCAAAGAAGTACCCGCAAAGAAGGATGGGTATTGGATCGAGGAGATTGACGAGCCCACTTTCTTCCAGGGTCATGCCGCGGCGGTTTATATTAGGGTGAATGGGAAGGAGGTTAGAGTCGGGGAGTTTGGCATCTTGCATCCCACGGTTTTAGAGAAGTTTGAGTTGAGGTATGCTATCCATTCGCCCTCAACCCCTGTGTCGTTTTCTCTAGGTTATGAGGAGGGTGCTAACATTAGTACCAAGGTATCCCGTGAGCACGCTCGAGATCAACCTTGAAGTCTTCTTATGATGAATGATTGAACAAAAACAAAGTATTGTAGAGTAAATAGATTAGAAGTGTATACTTCGCTATCTTGGCCTAGCCTAGTCTAACAATGAAAAAAAAAGCTAATTGCCTACCTCGTCCGTAGATGACGAGGTGAAGGCAAATGTTGATCAGAATACAGATATGGACACCATGGAAACCGCTTCGCACGACCATCCGCTCCCGTGTCTTCTATACCTCCAATCCAGAAACCCGCTGCCCCAGCGCCTACAATGCAAACATAAATGCACCGCTCGCTATTCCTTCAAGACGCCTTCCATCATAGTAGCTTCAAATTATAAGCACTGCCAAAAGCCCCCAAAAACAACATCATTGCATCTCAACCTCTAGGTCCTTCAAATCACCATTCGCAGGGCTCTTCCCCCCACTTCCAGCAGAAGTTCCCGCCGCTCCTCTCCCCCTTCCAATGCCTAATCCTGCGATGCCTTCTCTCAAACTAGTAAATGGGCCAGAATCGTCGCTGGAGGCATCTCTCGTGAGAGTAGATTTCGCTGTAAGGGTAGAATAGGCAGTTTCGACACCAGTGAGCACGCCATGGCCTACTCCCACGTTGCTATTGCTAGGACTAGGAGCTAGATACCTCTCGGTAACAGCATTGCTAGGACCATTCATCTCCTCTTCAGTACGATTGAAGACTTCATTCCACCAGCGGACTTTGTCCAATCGTGGGAATATAAGGCGTTCTTTACCCCTAATATTATCGTCGATTTCGCCACCATCGTACTCGAGATTCGTGAAGTCGCCGCGACGAGAGAGGAAGTAACCCCATACGCTGTGGGTTCGCTCTTGGACTTTAGCGTCTAGGCGGGCTTTCTCATTATTATAGAGGAAAGTCCCGTACTGGCAAGAATAGAGATGATAGTAGAGTCTGCGAAGGAAACGCTCATTGAATTCGAAGCGTGTGGGGAATTGACGGAGGAGCTGATATGTTGCGTCGAGAAATTGATGGAATACGGGACTGAGGTCGTTGAGCTTTGTGGCTTGTGTGTCTTTTGCACTGTCGCGTTTTGCTTTGGGGGCATCTTCTGCGAGAACCTCGCCATCTGATTCAGATATGGGATCTGAATTTTGACTGCTCTTGTTAAAGAAACGTTTCGCACTTAGGAGGGCGTTCTCGATCGCATCACTCCGCCCATCGCCGCTCCCGCCGGGTTGAATAGCCGATCCAGCCAGAGCATCGTTCTGTACTTTGAACCATTTGTCACTGCTTAGAAATCCGCATCGAAGCTGGAACATATGTCCAAATGATAGCCAGTCTTTCTCGATCAGGACCATAAAGCCATCAATTGTCCTGTAGTATGGGTCTAGTAATAGCTGTGCCAAAGCACTCAGCTGACTGGTACGGTCCCAGCCATCAGAACAGTGTATTAAGACATGAGAGTGTTGAATTCCGACTTGTCGCGCGATTAAAGACGCACCATCTAGGATCCCAGTAATATGCTTAATCCATCCACTCTTAGCAAGGAGGTCCCTATTGGGTGGTGATTTTGAGATATCAGAATCCTTGATAGCCTCAATGACCTTGTTTAACGATTCCCGCATGACATGGATATTGTCAATACCTAGGTATGCCTTGGTAGCAAACTTATAATGGTCCATGTTCTCCGAGCCGAGGCCAACAGCTTGCATAGCTAATGCATTGACGGTAGGCCGCGCGTCCACAATGAGGTTGTGCTGTTGAGCTCCATAGACAACCGGCTTATCTGTGACAATTTCAAGAGTCGAGGATGCAATCATTTCATCTTCTAATCGCTCCGTATCAAACTCATCATCTGCAGTCGGTAGCTCAAGTTCAACTTGGCTAGATGCTGGGCTGGTTCTCGAGGTAGTCGAAGAGTTAAAATCGGTGTCACCACCGGGCGGAGATGCAGAGAAGCATGCACTGACGAGTTTCTCATCCTGGATACTGCGGTTTCCTCTTAGACCAGCGAGCGGCTGCGAGCTTCTCGTTATCGAGCAATTGTTGATAGGGTGAAGGTACGTGAGTACTGGAATGCGGACCCTTGAACGGTATCGGCCAGCATAGTTTAGGGTGTTGTCTGAAATGCTGGATGGAACGGGGAGAAGGGCCGGATAAGTTGGGGAGAAGCCATAATCTATATTGATCCTGGATATTCTCCAACCTCTGTCCACTCCTTTGTCGCTGATGCCTTGTCGTTTCCATTCTGCCTTTGCGTCGTATACCTCCCAGCCGTTTATGTCATTCTCCGGTCCCGGTGGCTTGTAGTTGAAAGCATGCAAGTTTTCAATATCCCGCAACTTGCATGAACAAGCCTTCAGGCTTTCAAACACATCCCTAGCTTGTTTATCGTCGATAAAGTTGAGCGTCACGAATCGGTAGTCCCGACACCGTAGCCGTAGAGAGGAAGAGGTGCTGGAGGTTGGTGGAGTTGGTCGATAAGTACATAAGGATATCAACGGGTAAGCTATCCATATTTCTTTCGGCTTTGCTGGGCGCTTTGGAGGAGACGCCCCGAGGGGTAAGCGGGGAGGGGCCTGAATCAGAATGAGATGATGTGGTGTCAAGTGCAGAGTGACAACAGATATCTCTCCTCCTGCTAGTACTTGGACATCCTCCACCTAGGATACAGATATCAGCTTACTGGAACGCACACATGAGCGGGTTCTTAAGAGTGCCAACCTTTGCGATCTTGAGCTTGTCAACCATTGTGGTGCTGGTAGTGTATATGTATTGATTGTACTGGTGCCCGCGGCTGACGTCGGAAGCTCAGATCAAGAAGACAAGGGCGGCCTTTCATAACATAATGGGCGGTGCTTCGCAGTGACGAAGATAAAAATATGCAGCCCTGATGGAGGACTATTTGGCATTCAAAGTCCCTCTCGAGACCTCCAATGCAGCTTCCTCGAGATGTACTTTGGGCTTCGGCGCGCATTTACTTATCGCCTAACCCCTCGGTCCCGTGACCTGCGCTAATCGATAACTTCGAAAGTGACAGGGCTAACGACCAATGGCGATAAGCCAATAAGCGAGCCCACCTCCGTGACCACACAATCAAATACTTTTACGATTTCCATAACCACGGACGAAGTTGACCCAGGACCTCATCGACGACAACGACATTGAACCTTACACACCAGGTTCAATTCGACAACACAAACCAGACACCATGGCCTCCGGAGTACCAGGAACCGCAATGTAAGAAAATATTCCCCCTTCAGCGTTCCTGCGCAAGTCGAAATGGAAACAAGGCTGACTGAACTCCCCTCACCACAGCTCAAAGCGGAGAAAGTTCATCGCAGATGGTGTCTTCTACGCCGAACTGAACGAGTTCTTCCAGCGCGAGCTGGCTGAGGAAGGCTACTCGGGCGTCGAAGTGCGCGTAACACCCACCGTCACCGACATCATCATCCGGGCAACACACACACAGGAGGTTCTAGGCGAGCAAGGACGACGTATCCGCGAGCTCACATCGCTGATCCAAAAGCGCTTCAAATTCCCCGAAAACTCCGTCTCCCTCTATGCCGCCAAGGTCCAAAACCGCGGTCTCTCCGCCGTCGCCCAGTGCGAGTCCCTCCGCTACAAGCTGCTGAACGGTCTCGCCGTCCGACGAGCATGCTACGGTGTCCTGCGATTCATCATGGAGAGCGGCGCTAAGGGCTGCGAGGTGGTTGTTTCTGGCAAGCTCCGTGCTGCTCGTGCGAAGAGCATGAAGTTCACCGATGGTTTCATGATCCACTCCGGTCAGCCCGCGAAGGATTTCATCGACTCGGCAACCCGCCACGTTCTCCTGAGACAGGGTGTTCTTGGTATCAAGGTCAAGATCATGAGAGGCTCAGACCCAGAGGGCAAGAACGGCCCCTCAAAGAGCTTGCCAGACAGTGTTACGGTTATTGAGCCAAAGGAGGAGCAAACTGTTGTTCAACCCATGAGCCAAGATTACGGTGCGAAGGCCGCGGCTGCACAGGCGGCTGCTGAGGCTCAGCGCAGCCAGGAGCAAGGCGACGAGGCTGCTCCTGCGGCTGAGGAGTAGATTGATTTGATCAAGCGGAGTTCTTTTGTGAATTATGCGGGAGATCTGATCAAGATGGATGGGCGTGTGGGAAATCAATTGCATGCAAACGAGCTTTCTCGGCACTCTATTGTGGGCTTGTAATTCTTGCCATTAGAAATAAGATACAAGGCTGTGAATACCAACCAACTTCAGTCCTCCATGAGAAACATCAATAACATCAGTCATGGCTGACATGTGACTTAATGACCTCCTATTGAATTCTAGCGGCTAACTTGTGTTGTCCCGCCCCCCAGAATGCAACTGCACCTCAAATACGCATAGATATATCATACAAGATGTGTGTCTCTTCCCTTCCCGTTGGCAGTACAGAGATGCCCAGCCCCCAACGCCGAAACCCTCATGTATATCGTACTGTAGTATGAAAATCCCAATGCGCGCAGGCCATGCTGCACCATTCCATGCCGCTTTACATTAAAGCCAGAGTCTCCAACCAGCCATTCGTTGACCATATACAAATAATGAGAATATATCAAAAGGGACGTCCCGTTAACTAGGGTCACCGAGGTAACGGTGAGGCCTTTCTCGACAATGAGCGCTCTTGCTCTACTGGGTCTGCGAAACTCCTCTTGCTCCCGTTCCCATTACTGTAGACCTTCCCATTTGAATGCCCCAAATGATGTTCGTCGTCGCTGTCTTCTGCCAAGTCAGCCAGACCGAACCCTGTATTTTCTTCCTCGTCGTATGCGCGGATGAGTCCTTCTCTATCGCCCCCTCTGCCAAATCCGGCACTGCCCACACTCATTCGATGAGGGTCCACGCTTCTCCGGGATTGCATGCTCCTTCTTGTCTGTAAACCAGAAATTCCGTCGGTGGCAATGCCATCATGTGCAGTGCCATTAATCATCATATGCCCATTAGGGTCTCCGCGTGAAAGATTAAGGAGGTATACTCCAGTGAAAATTACCAAGAATCCTGTAAGGAGGGAAATGGTGTTAACTGCGTCCGAGGTATTAAATCCGCCGTAGAGGATGAATGAGGCGCAAAGCGTGGCAGTTGTAAAAGTAACATAGTATAATGGGTTAACGCTGTGGTGTTAAGTTAGCAGACTACTCGAGCCCCGCGGTTCTGTAATTGCTTACATTGAGGTTGGGAACTGGCTGAGCGCCTTGTTGAAATAATTCATCTGCGTAAGAATGCAGATGGTGGTTAGGATAATGAAAACGTAGGTCGAAGGATGCGTGAACTGATTGTTTCCCGCAAATGTCAATTTTACGGCAATTCCAAATGCCTTGACTGACATGACTGACACCGAACCAACAGTCGAGCATATTGATAGGTAGATCAGCGGGTTCTTCTTTCCGTACTTGGGTGCAACTCTGTATATCATAACAACGGAGAAGACTGCGACAACCAGGGAAAACAGTAGGAACCCTATTACAGCCATTAGATGAGTTCACTTGTAGCACAACACAAGAGGAACTTACCCGGCTGAATTGCATAATGGAGAATCTCGTCGATAGTCTGAATTTCCTTGTCCGGAGGGGCATGTAGGATGATTATGATTGATCCGATCAAGCAGATCGCGCAACCCAACTTCCCCAACGTCCCTAATTCTTCATCCAAGAAGTATGACCCTAATACTGCGCCGATCAAAACGCTGAGCGCCCCTAGAGGCGTCACTAGAATTGCCGGTGCAAAGGCGTAGGCCGCAAAATTCGCAATTTCTCCGATAATGACTGCGATGAAGGGTCAGCTAGCAATCTGGCAGGGAAAGCTTTGGGTTGCATACGAGCTATTATGCCAGCCCACCATATGGGACTCTTGAGATATGTAAACCCCTCTCCTTCAAAGCCATGTCTTCGCTCTGCATCTATCAGGCCCTGGAACAAACTGTCAGTGCCCGCATTTCAAACAGGAGCCGCATTTCGCGTTCGATGAGGTGTGCCGCGCAGTCGCTCTCGTACCTTTTTCGTAATGACAAAACTCGTCCCTATAATGTTGAAAATCAATCAGTCCACGTAACCAGGTAATAGACCACCAGATTTGACTCACCTATTGCAAGAGTAGAGGTTATGGCCAATGCCAGGCCAATGTATCTGTCCTCAAGCGTCAGCCATTATCCCCCGCTGCGCGCCAGCTGCGCAAAATCCTTCAACATACTTGTCTTCCACCATATTCAACATCACGGGACAGCTGCTGGAGCTGTTCTTCCTGTCGACTCCAATGCGTGCTTGTTGTGAGCTTATGCTCGTCGTGTCGCAGGCTGCCTACAAGATTCGAGACGCAACGCAGTCGCGCAGAATGTATTCGGTAACGAGGGCCGGCGCCCTTTCCTCGTCTTGATCTTAGATGTGCGCGCCTCAGCAGACTCGCTCCTTGCTGAAAATAGTTGAGATCAATTATCGCCGTCGCAAGTCTCGTCGTGGGGATTATTCGATGTGGTTTCGGGCCCCTGCGCTGGTCATGAGGGTGTGTCGTTGTCGATATGAAGATCTGCTATCGGGGGCATCCCTTACACGCCAAGCCGAGAGGGAAGACACCACGCGGGCGGACGAACTGCTTCAAAGACAGGACCGCGGCACCGTGAGATTTCGGTAAATGGCAGCGAGAGAATTTGCCCGCAAAATGGTGTTGGTATTGGGTGGTGGTGGTGGTGTTGGTGTTTGTGGGATTTGTGTTTTCTGTTCCTGGGCAAGATGTGGCCTGAAACGCTGGTTAGATTCCAATTACAGTAGCAGTCCTCACAATCTCGTGCTGGGCTGGACATTCGACGAATTCTGGCTACGCCGTCGGCCGTCGTCCTACGGAGTACGAAGAATGCTGCCCACAAGTCTCCTGCCCAGCGACTCTCGGCACCAGGGTCAGGGGGGCGTATTACGAGTAAGGAGACACTGCGCAGCCAACCACGCCTACCAGCGTATTATTTTTAGGCGCGCTAGCCTGGTATGGCCTAGTGTGTCGAAGAAGTCCACGTAGGCTCCTGTTTCGGAAGTACTTTCTTGGAGGGTTTGTCACGTGCGTGGGTGGGCTACGCCAAGTTAGGTAGCATTAGCTTTGCTCAGCCCCCCATCAACTCCGCTGGGCAACTGGAGCGGCTGCGGCCAAGGACGATGTAGACACATTGGAGGTTATTATTCTGGCACTGTACATACCGTAAGGTACCTAGGTATGTACAGTTCGAGGTACGGACTCCGTGGATCGACATAGGCCCATACTTCCAGCTTACTTATTTACCGGGCAACAAGAAGCAGGATATTAAGATTAAGATCATGTTTTGCTATAGACGGCCGTCAGCCTCAGTTATACGGTGATCCTACAAATCAGAGGCAACGAATGGCAGTAAGCCTCAGAGGCATCCGAAAGTCCATAGTCCATCTCCGTCCACACTAATCGTATAAAGCAAAGCAAGGCAGCAAATCCTTCGCGCTGAGATGCCTCTCCCGAACCCTCAGACCAGACTCGCCTAAAAACAGCCCCTCCAGCAAATAACGCCCCCGTATGTTCCCTTTCGGCCAGATGTGTGCGGACGCCAAAAGAAATGACCGTATGCTATGCTAAGTATCGAGAGGTGCTAGAGCTGTGTAAAGTGTAAAGTCGGTTTGTACTACGGGAAGATGGTGTGGGGAATAGGGTTGGAAAGGGTTGAGCTGGAATATACTTATTAGACCTACCGAGTGGGGTTCCTATATCACATTAGTAGAAGCTGTAGAGTTCCGGGTGGTGGGGAGTTGTAATAGATCCGGAAACATATCGAAATGTCGACATGCAAAAGGGATAGGCCGAGGAATAGGAATAGGACGAGAAGTCGAAAGGGGCGGCATGTGGTTGGCTAGACTACTCAAATAGTCGGTATAAGTACCACAAGATTCGAGTCCCTCAAAGTCGCCGAAATCATATCACTTCCGCGAGGAAGGTTCATGACCGAGTGCGTTTGGCTTCTGGATAATGGTTAGCGTTCGTCCTCTCAAATTAGGGACCCAGGACGTACCTTTGCTAGTCTCGGCACCTCCAGTCTCTAGATCGGACAGAGGTCTTTTTAGCCCTCCCCCAGCCATTGATGGAAGAGGGTTCTCTGGTTTGGTAGAGCTTTGCTCCTTCTCGTCCTCTCCATCTTCATAATCGATCTCGTCTTGCTCTTCATCGACCACGTTATTGGTGACAACCTCCAACTCGTGAACTTCGTCGGTTGGTTTCGGTTCGTCATTGCCATATTCATCGATATACTCTTCGTGTCGTGGCTCATCTACACTTAGGGTAGCACTTGACTCAGCTATATCGCCAGGCTCCAGACCGCTAGATGCGGGGGTTTGTCGGTGGTCTTCCTCGTATATCTCGATTTCGTCTTCGGGATCCTGGTGGTTGCTTTCATCATCATAAACAGCCTCTTCAGCATCGTCTCCGTTAAAGGCTATCGCTATGCCGTATTCTACGGCTGGCTCGCCATTCTCCGAATCTTCGTGAGTAAGGGGTTCATCCTGATACTTCTCATGCACACTCCCACCATCGATGTTGTCTGCCCTTAGGCCTTCGTCCCCAGCTTGCATGGTTCCATCGTCAAATATTTCTTCCGCTCCATCCTCACTCCGTGCTTCATCCTCGGCGCCGTTGTGGAGTTCTTGGCGTTTTTCGGCGCCAAGTGGCGCGATATTCCTAGAAAGTTCAAGTTGACTCTCCTCGGCGGCCGGCGATACGGAGCGTCGGCGCAGTTCCTCGTTGATTTCTTCGTATTCTGCAAGTAGAAGATAGGCGCATTTAGAACAAAAGCATGCATTAGGTTTGAGACATGGGGAAAAGAAATCTGTAGATGTACCATTATGTGTTCTCTTTTGATCAGCTGGAGGCTCAGTGACCTCTTGATATTCTTCATCTGAATAATCAATCAAATCTTCTTCTTCAACATGCCCCGCACTAGCATCTAGGTAATCGTCCGGCGGAACTCGCTGGTTTGTTCGGCCCAAGGTACTAGTGGCTGGCCCTTGATTGGATTCCTCATGAGCTCCAGGCCCGATATTGTCACGGTCCAGGTCAAGGCTAGCCTCTCGTCCTAGGGGTTCCGGATCGTTGATAAGCGGAGATGTTCGGGATGTCGATACAGTCATATCCTCGCTCTCGGGGATTGTCTTCTCCATGGTCTTACCTTTCCCGGCATCGAGTTCTTCGAGACTCGTTGTTTCAGCAGTTTCCTCGTATCGTTCTACGTTATGATCTGCAGCTTCTAAGTCGTCGATGCCTTCACTGCCATCATCGAAGGATATCATCTCAGAGAGGCCTTTACCTTCAGCAGCGCCCGACGTAAGGACTACAAGCCGCTTAGAGAAATTCGGCCTTGCTCCGATGCTCATATACAAGGGTCGGGAGGACTGCCGATCATCGTTCGATAATAGCTTATTATAAACACCAATAATGTCTCCAAGAGTATGCTCTCGAAATAGGGTAGAATTCTGCTCCATTGTGGTCAGCTGAGATAAATACATGCAGTTTGTAGGGAGACGGACCTCTTCAATTTCAAGCCCAAGGTCCTCCACAGACAGGCATAACTCATCTTCATCAGCGAGGTCTTCATGGATAACATTCCGAATGTCCTCGAAAAATACGTCTAGGGAGCTTTCAAGAACTTTTAAGTCCGATAGGAAAAACGAATCCGGGTTATCGTCTTCCGACTTCGAGAACAAGGAATACTCCATAGACTGATAGACAACAACTACATCAGGAGCCGTAATCGGGCTGTTTGCATTTGTTGCTTCATTTTCATTGGTAGTTTTGGCGCCTTCTTCAGGCTCGTGATCGTTAGCTGTATCAAGTTGTTCGGGCACATGTGGGTTAGCTGTTTCGGCGTCATGGTCAGAAGCTGGGCCGGGGGACAGTGAAGGGACCTTCGTAATAGATGCTGGAGAAGTTCTGTCTTGCGGAGTGGGTGATGGATCGCTATTCTCGGATACCAGCTTGGCAGGTTCCTGGACATCGGAGTGATCAACATCATGACTACCTGTATCTTCAGAGCCGTCTTTGGAATAATTCACTTCGACTGCCGTTTCGGAGGTTCCCTGCTGATGCCAAACAGCTTCAACCACCTCAGTTGAATTGCCCTGGACTATCGGTGTCTCTGGATCTCTGGTGGAATGCAGTGTATCGGCCATTTGATGTGGCATATTATTTGTTTCTGGGCCCCTGGATGAGTCGGTGCTTGCTTCCGCCATGTTACTCTCTTCTGGTTCCGCGGGTGCGTCAGCCATCGCCTCCTGCACAATATTTGTGTCTGCGTCCATTTGCTGGTCATCGCCATCAAATTCAACGTCTTCATCCTCCATTGTATATGCCTCTGGGTATTCGTCAACCATCAGATCATCATGAGTTGCTGGCGAGTGTTGTGTGATGGGATCGCCTCCAAAGCCGGCGGTTGACCCGGTATCTTCAAGCATGTAATCATCGTCTGCGTAGCTAGCGGTCAAGTCGATGTCAATATCTATTTCATCATCGGCGCCGTGATGGCCATGGTCTGATGAGATCTCCATGGTATCGTCTCCCATCATGGGCGATATTGCGGTGGCTCCAATATGGGAGGCAAGCATGTGTGCGAGATCGGAATATCACTAAGCCCAACGGGCCAAGGGCTCATTAAAGGTGTTAACTCTTTGAAAGCAATAGATCGATAGAATAGTTCCAGGGTTGGCTGAAAGTATTATATCAAGGTCGGCGTTTGAGCTCCAGGAGGGACAATGTGTATCAAAGGATTAAAGAACAAAGGCGCCACCGTGCGACTTATCGACGAGCGGTCACAAACTGACGTGGTGATATTATGAAGTGAATTCAATAACCTCAAATAGTATCTGCACGCGTGCAGACCATAATAGTATTAAATCGAGTGGCGATTCGTGTAGGTTCCGACGCTGCGTTGCTGTTGAAGTGAATAATTTCCACAAAGATACATGATGGACCGAGCCTTAGCGCGAAGGCAGGGGTTCCCAATCAAACCACGCTAATCCATAATCACACAAGTTACAGGTCACGTGCAAGGTTCAGATCCCACCCGCGCTTCACTCACACCGGAAAGCACACTCTGGACATCTGAAGATTAAATCCCACTTGACCACAGATCCTCCAATATCGCAAATCGCAAGCTTCCAATATGGTGCGCATCTCTACTAGCTTTCCCCCTCCCAGAGTGAAATTTACTAACTGCAATCAGGTGGTTCTTGCAGCTTCAATCTGCACGAGGGGAGGAAAAGCTGTCCTCTCCAGACAGTTTCGGGAGATGCAGCGGTCGAGAGTCGAGGCTCTTCTTGCATCCTTTCCGAAGCTGGCAGACAGTGGAACGCAGCATACGACGGTGGAGCAGGATAATGTCCGCTTTGTGTACCAACCTCTCGACGAACTCTACATGGTTCTCATCACCAATCGCCAGTCGAACATCCTTCAAGACATCGATTCGCTACACCTATTTGCACAAGTTGTCACCAGCACATGCAAGACTTTGGACGAGAGGGAGATATTGAGGAATGCATATGAGCTTTTAAGTGCGTTTGATGAGCTGGTAACCCTTGGGTACCGGGACAATCTCACACTCAGTCAAATCAAGACATTCTTGGAGATGGAGAGTCATGAAGAGAGGATACAGGATATCATTTCCAGAGTATGTTTCTTTACTACCCATGATATGTGTGGAATGCCTCTAAACTTTTCCAGAATAAGGAGTTGGAGGCAACAGAGGAGCGGAAACGGAAAGCCAAGCAATTGGAAATGCAGCGCAAGGAGGTTTCGAGAAGCGGCAGGAACGCCATCCCTCGCACACCTGTCTATCCCACATACACACCTCCCGCCCGGTCTTCAGTTACCGATACCTACGACTCGTATGAGGCCGAGAAAAACAAATCCTTCAAGTGAGATACTCTCCACGCCCGTTGAAAGCCCTGTTATTAACTGTTTATCAGAGCAACTGCACCAAAGGGGAAAGGCATGCAATTGGGCAAAAAGTCGAAAACTACCGACATGTTCGAGCGTGTTAAGGGCGAATTAGGCCCCGAGGCAGAAGAGAGGGTGGCATCTTCCTTGGTGCCGACCCACCCTACACAAGCACCTGCTGAGCACGCAGCACGTACCTCTACTTCCCTAGATCGTGACGCGATTCACATTACAGTTGCAGAGACGATAAACGCAAGACTATCGAGGGAAGGATCCTTGGATTCGTTGGAAATCAAGGGTGACTTGCAGCTCAAGATTTCAGACGCGACACTCACAAAGATCAAACTTGATCTCGTGGCCAATTCGAGCCACGGGGTTCAATTCCGTACCCATCCCAATGTCGACAAAGGTGTCTTCAACAGCTCTAAAGTCGTGCAAATGAGCAACATAGCTAAGGGATTCCCTGTGAACAACTCTGTTGGCGTTCTACGATGGAGAGCTACACCGAAGGCAGATGATGCTAGCGCCGTCCCTATAACATTTACGGTTTGGGTAAATAGGGGCTCGGATGACACGTACAACATCACCGTTGAGTATGAGCTCACTGGAGGTGATCCGTTGAAAGATGTGACCGTCATAATCCCCTATGCCACTAGCGAACCATCAGTGTCTAGCTTCGATGCCACGTACGAAGTCTCAGGCGACAGCTTGGAATGGACAATTGGCCAGGTTGATGAGGACAATGCGACTGGCTCATTTGAATTTGAAGCACAGGCTGGGGATGAGAATGAGTTCTTCCCAATGCAGGTGAAGTTCAGCAAAACCAAGCCTTTTATCGATGTTGATGTAAGTCAAACTCCGGTCCCCGATTGACCCCTGAGCATACCTAATAATTCTACCTAGGTTACCGACGTGACACTTCTAGAACTGGACGAAACTGTTACATTTTCAAAGGAGATCAAGTCTGTCGCTGACTCATACTTGATTGAATAAGAGTAAGGGGTAGCGAAAATTCAATGGGTTTCCAAGCGCATGGCGTGGGATGGACGGGTGGCCAGACATAGCCCTGGTTGATGATAGATTAGCAATAGCGAACTTTTGAGATTCTAAGACGGGGTTCACAAATTAAATTAAATATCCAGACTATGTTGGATCTTGCTCCTATATCACTTATCCTGCAAATCCATATCCACCTCAATGGTCAATGTTGAGTTGGGTGGTCATGTGTTTTCCCGACTCGCTTATGATTATGATTTGTACATCGCGACTTCACCAACGCGACGAAGGTCTTGCCGCTTTTAGATCCTGCAACCCACGCGGACTAATAATACTTGAAGAGCGGAGAATGCCAGAAAGTTATTTTCGAACGTGCGTATGAAACCGTGTGATCGAAAGACGAGGCCAAGATGGACGAGCCTTCGGCTCTCGAAGCGCTCAGCGAAAAGACACTTGCCCATGCAGCAGATTCTAGGCTCATCACGTACTGCCCATCGATGGACTTGGTCGCTCTTGGGACCGCCGACCAACAAGTGCTCGTATATCGGCTCAATGGCCAACGAGTCTATGGAACTACGCAGAAACCCGGGGCATCACGAGTCGAGAACATCAAGTGGAAGCCGAATGGTTGGTCATGGCCTATCAACATGGCAACATTACTGACAAAGATATAGGGCAGTTACTCGCCATTGCCTGGAGCGATGGCATTGTTCGGCTGGTTGGAGCGGAGAATAGCAGAATCGTTCACCAGTTTTCTGCAGGTGAGGGTGTTACTGGTATCACGTGCGTGGGATGGGGATCCAATTTGACCAGCAGGTCGTCGAGTGCGATGAAGAGCGCTACATCCTGGGAAAGACTTTTAAGCTCAGAGGCTATCTTGTCTGAGAATAAAGCGTATCTGGATTTGCCAAGGGACCTTTCCCAGATTGATATTGAGAGGAGCTTGCCGAAGTTAAGTGTTCTACCAGCTGGAGGAAGCTCGTACGTATATGTTCAGCTTCTCAGATACCATTTGTTGACATATCTATAGAGACGAGGTTTTCTGTTCCTGGTCATCGTTAGATGCAATATTTCGCCCATTTGATCCCAAAGACAACAATGCTATCGATGTCATGGTTGTCGGTACTAAAGAAGGACACGTCCACGTCACAATTTACAACTCGTTCGTTGTTGGAGCCTTTCCATCTCCCATTCTCGCCGATGGAGTGCCGTCTCATCTGGCTCTACATGCATCTCACGAAAAATGCTCAACGCATGCTCTTCTCATGAAGTCCTCGGGCTCTGAGAGCCTTTATTTCGTCCCAATGGATCTTCGTTTCATTTCCGTATCAAGCGAATATCTCTCACTTCTCGCGTCTAGGTCTACGGCTCTTCAGAACCTATTAAGATATATTCACCAGGTTCAGATGTTGATGGTTACTGAGTGGAAATCCACACAGGAATTGCCTGGTAGATTCCTTGGGAATATCAATGAGACACTTGCCGAGAAAGATACCCGGAACATCGTTCAAGCTCTGTATCATTCTGTAGCTACAGGCCACACCTTCCCCGCCGTCAAGGAATGGCTAGTAGATGAGCTCCAAGAGAGAGTGGGTTCCCCCAACAATGCTTAACGTGTTTATCGCTGATTCCCGTAGGGCCATAAGCGATGGGAGAAAGCGGTCGTTAGCGGGCTAGAAAATTTGCGACGTCTCGTTCATGAAAACATGCTCCCAGCTCTAGAGAGGTGTACTGTCATCCTCAGCCGGTTCTCTGGGATTGCTAAATTTCAAAGCCCTAATGAAACCGTCGGATTTTCCAGTCACCAAATTAGTCTCATCATAGACACACTGGCCTGTCTTCATTTACTCTCTTCCAAAATTCTTGTTCAAGTTGTTGACGAACTTGATCTTTTTTCCGCCTTTTCGCTCTGGTTACGGAATGAGATCGATAGGCTTGCTTCGGATTCGTCTGATTCGCCAAAAGAAGATGACTTGGAGAAAGAAGCGTCGATCGACCACAGCAAGGTTTTGCTCTATCTTCAAACATGTATGACCACTAGCCCGTTGGAGGTTTATTTTGGAGGCAGCACACCCGATGATTATAGCAGCAGCTGGAACCAGGCTGAGCAGGGCCTCCCAATGTTTGACATCTTGGACAAGCAGCTCCAGAAACAAGAGGCGGGGCTTCCTTTTATGAGGGCGCTCCCTCGAGTCGAACTCGTCTGTAAACACCTGACTGGCCAAGCGAAAGCCATTTTTGATCAAATTGCAGAGGCGGAGAAGCGGAACGTTTTGTTTGGGAAGGCACAGCTCGTCGGTATCGCTCAAGATGACCAGCTAATGGACATGCGGCTGTGCAGCACGGTAGGTAATCTCACTGAATGTGGGATCTTGCCTGATCATTTCTCCAGACAAATTTGGCTTCTCATACATATATCGCATTTACACCAAAGGGGTTGCCAAGTTCCAGTAAGCCAGCATTAATAGGTTTTTGATATCTTCTAATATTCGTGCAGTCCAAATCACTCGGCACAAGCTTGCGATCGAGAATGGCATTAGTACGGTTCAACAAATAGATTCATCAGTTATCCAACTTGGCGATGGCCAAATCAGAGATATCATGTTTTTGGGCGACAACGGTTTGCTAGCATTGTGGGAGTCGCATGGTTGGTGACCCGTCTGAAACATTTTATAATTTCATTCTAACAGCATTTTTAGACGCAATCGATCTTCTGAGTATCGCTTACAATACGCCCAACACAGTAGATACATCATCCATCAGAAATTATCCTATGGAATATCTTGAACACCTTCACCCTACAGATCACCGCCCTACATTGTTCAACAACGGAGACGTTCGCAGGAAATTCTCACAACATAAATTTCCAAAGGATGGGTCATTTATCCCAGAGACATTGGAGATTCGAGAAGAAAGCAAGGGTCACGGAGGCACTGCGGAAAGGGTGGTTATTTTGGGGAAAGACAAATTACACTATAAGGTTTTCTGTCTGTCTGGCAGAACCCAGATGGGCATCAAGAGAGACGATGGAACGGGAGACGATGAGGATATTTCAATGTCCTGATTCACCACATTGTAATGTTAGTATACCCTTACTGGCCACTCCGATTACTACTGTGCCTCACCAGATAGCGCACTATAACTCAACTACACCTCGCTCAACTAAGTAGCCTACATGTGATATATTCAGCTTTTTATATTCATCATACTCTACTTGTTTCCGAAATTCTCCAGATTTACCACTGCACCACCCTATTAATTTACATACAACACCCCCATGTTCTAACCAGGCCAGATAAAACTCCAATGCCATTTGGAAATCAAGCGCAGGCGCCTCATAGTCCAGAAACTAATACCCTGTTAACAAACCCCCATTCACGCCTTAACCCTATTAACCGTATCCACAACAACGGCCCGCCCAGGCTTAGCAAGTCGCATATCGACATCATCCACAACCCTCTTCCTAACTTCCTTCTCTTTCTCTCCCTCCTCTTCTTTTCTCTTCCGCTCTTCATCCCCCTCTTCCCATGAATAGTTCCCTGCCCCGCCCCGGCCGCCTCGGTAAGTTGCAGTTGTGCCTGACGCGGGCGCCTGAACCGCTTGGGGAGTGGAGGGGGGTGAAGTGGATGTGGGAAGTATTGATTCGGAATCTGCAGTGGGTAATGGTGGAGCTGTGGACTGGGCCCAGTTGCCAGCTCCGCCACGGCCGGTATGCAGGTATTCGGCCGGCGGTTTTGAGCTCGTTGTCAAAGAGGGCGTGAGTGATTGGGATTCAAGATCTGGTTGTGGAAGCTATACGCAGTAAGTATTGGCTAGCGTCGTTTGCAAAGTAGAGCATTAGGTATGGGATCAAGAAAGCGGTGAGGGAGAAGGCATACGCATCCTTGTGATGTGGAATTGTGAATAACCTCCTCACTATGGAAATTTCCAGCGCCTCCACGACCAACTCTTTTATACGGCGACGTCATGTTTTTTTTCTTTTCCGCCAAAAGCGATGACTCAATTACCTCTTGTGTTTGCCTTTAATACCGTCAATTCTTGTTGAAATATATAACTTGCACGCAGTTTATGAATTGGGTGGGGAACTGTGGGAAATACCTCTTATCGTCTTATCAATAGATAAGGATACCGTGATGTAATTCCGTACGTCCCGCCTTCTATTATGTTTTAGAGTTCGATTCATGTCTCCTTCATATTTGTCTTCATTTTTCTTGCTCATGGCGATGCATAAGACAGCAAATAAACCAGAATACGGGAAGCTGCCCAAGTGCCGGCAAGTATTTCCAACAAGTGCTGGATGCAGGCAATGTAGTGATTCCAGTAATTCCTACGGAGTACAATTTTCCTGGGGTCTCTTCTCTGAAGTCTAGACCACCACCACGTGTTTGCCAAGCTTGACTCGTCAAGTTCAGACGTACCTGTTCTGAAAGAGCAAAGCCCAACAGACACCTTACCAGTCGTAAGGTACGAAGCATCCGTTTGCCTATGGGCACGGATGAACGCTCTGGTAGCGGTATATATTTGTATGCACAAGAAATGTTTCAGTTCAGGAATAGGACGGTAGGCAGCCGCCGTATCTGTTGATTTTCTGTTGCCTGTTTGTTACCTGTGTGTCGTTTGTCGCCTGGACGACGAAGTTTCAGCCCTATAACTCCCCCTTTTACTCCCACTCTCGTCCCTAACTTCAATAATCCATCTGCGATCAAATCCATTGTCATGGCTTTAATGTACTTCAATAACATTGATTTCTACCGTAACCTGCTGTCTTCCGCATACAAAGATGATGAGAAGGAAGACGCTGCGCTCGCTGTCCAGATCGAAAATGAAACCTTGGACACGATGATATGCGCACGCATCAGGCCATTATCTGAAGAGGAAAAGGAAGAACATCATATTCCAGGTATCCTGTCCAATAGCTCCTCAAAGGCTGTATTGTATGAACCGAGGCAAAAGTTCAATGGCAAACCTGATTCTGTGGTGAGACTAAACCATTTCCTTAAAGTGCGGCCGTCGTGGCTAACTTGAATTTTAGAAACATGGATTTTCCCTTCATCGGGTTTTTGACACCGATATGCAGACGGAAAGTGTGTATCAGGAAGCTGCCCAGAAATTGGTCCCATGGGCCTGGACCGGAGGAGTCAGCACGCTATTTGCATATGGCCAAACTGGATCTGGCAAGACATTTACTGTCACTGGCATCACCAATCTGCTTATCAAGGACATCATGGCAATCGCAGAAGCCGAACATCGAGCGATATATGTTTGCTGCTTCGAGATTTTTGGGAAAAAGGCTTATGGTGTGTGATCTCCCTAAACGGACTTTTCATCCCCTCGCTAACGTTGTTAGACCTGCTGGACGACCGCCGCATGTTCAACATTATGGAAGATTCGTTCGGGAAAATGCAGCTTATAGGTGTGCAAGAAAAGCATCCTGCTTCTGAGGAAGAGTTCCTCTCCATCATCCAAACAAGTGCTTCACTTCGAACTTCGGCTCAAACTACAAAAAACGACCAGTCATCTCGATCGCATGCCGTCTACCGCATCCGCATTGTCAACAAAAAGAATTCAGAGGCCCAGGATGGGGAGCTCTTCCTGGTTGATTTGGCGGGTAGTGAAGGTAGTCAAGACTCGAGTAAGCACTCGGCTGAAAGGCTTGTTGAAACCAAAGATATCAACACATCTCTGTCCATCCTCAAAGACTGCATTCGGAACCGCACAATTTGGGGCCTACAGCAGCTTGACAGTAGTGAAACTGCGAAGAAAAGCATACACATCCCATGGCGCAGCAGTAAGCTAACGCAAGTGCTAAAACACGTGTTTGGGACGCAAGAAGACCGGGTTTGCAAAACCGTCGTGATCGCTTGTGTGGCGCCCAGCATTGTTGATTCGGGGCACTCGAAAAACACCCTACGGTATGCAGAGATGTTGAAAGTGCCGGTGCCAAAAATGAAAAGACCAAAAGACGCTCTGGTTCCATCAAACTGGACAAATGAAAAGATGAAACTGTGGATTAGGGAAAACGTATGTTTCAACATATTCTGCCGAATTCGATTCTTTCATTAACATCAGAGTAGTCTGGTACCCCTGCCATTGATGCGGATATCCTCGCAGGAAAATTGAGCGGCATGCAACTCTGCAAAATGCCGCAGAAGGACTTCATATCTCGCTGCCTCCAGACAACAGGCGTCGAGAAGGACCAAGCTACCGCGTTCTACCAGAAGCTGTGGCGGGTACGGATCGATTCTCGACAACAATCCACGACCTTCACCGCAGGAGACAAGTCGGAGACAATGCAAAGGCCATCGAGACCAAAGACCGCAAGGCCTTTAAACACAACGCCTTTCCAGCAACGCATTAAACCCGGTATGTGCATATCCATGGGGAAGCGTAGTTACGGCGCCTTGTTCGTCGTGGTCATGTCGCCCTTTGGACCTGAAGATTTCGATGGAGTAGGGGATGAGAGACGATTCATTTGTGCCGTTTTCGGGCCAAGCATGATGACGGATGCCTATGAGCTGCACATTGAGAGGCAGGAGACGTTCATCGTTAAAGACATGGAAGGCGAGGCGTTCATGGAGTACGATTCAGCGACTCGATACTATTACCTGGATCTGTGATTAAAGGTCTGACACGGCAAGGTTCTAGACTCGGGTCTGAAACCATGAAGTAGATGCCAATTATTATTAGAAATGCAACTCCTTGCCACTTATTTATTTTCTCGGGGTATCCGTTGTGACCGGATAGTTTCTGAGAGGCCATTGCACAACTAGTAGTTCTTTTGCTTTCTTGGCTCTTGGGGTTAGTTGCCTACAGACAGAGCCAGACGGCGCAGTAGCAAGGATCCTTTACGCACTTACACTTTGTGCTTGTAATAGCGAGACTTGAGTAGATTAAGTGCGTGGCGTGGCGTGGCCCACGCGTGGCTGCAACTGGGGAGCAGGGACGGCCTACTCCGTAAATGCCACCGGGCTGTCCCCAGGGTAACCTGACAAGTATCCGCAGGCCTACTTACCCAGAGTCAGTACTGGTACTTGGGTTCCAGGGGTGTGGAATAATGGGGGAGCAAACTATATTTCCCACTACTCCTTACTCTGTACAGATGTGCATGTACAGTCCAATCCAATAAATACAGGTTTCTGCATCGTCTCCCAATACAGCACCTAGCCTTATGTGGGGTAGGTCGATATTGTAGTTATTACCGTGATTGTAGATATTGCCGTGGTTGTAGTTATTGCCGTTATCGCATAGCAGTTATTGCAGTTACTGTACGGCCTCCTAAGTCTGTCTTCAAGACCACTACGGACTAGGACTACGTACAGAGCATACAGGAGTAATTCGTACAGCGTATGTGACAGCTCCGGCAATAATAGACAAGTCAGGGAGTAGGGGTTTGTCCGTACTAGGACTACGTACAACAAAGTACAGCTACAAGGAGGCGTGGTGAGAGAACTAGACCTTTATTAAAACCTTAGTCCTTGGCGTTCTTTGCCGCCTCTCTCCGTTTCGCCTCCCCAGCTTTTGGGCTGGACGCTGACTCATCAACGATATCTCCGTGTCTTTTTTTTGACCCCGCAACATAATCCCGCGACGTCACGTACCGTCAGCCAACGTTATTTGTCTGTATATAAATGGGAGTATATTGTCCATACAATTAAGGTTTATCTTGTCATCAGCAGTGGCCGTGGCCGCACCAATATCAGTATCAGTGATCGCCGTACAGGCTAGCTTACACCATGGAATTCGGCCTGGGATTATTTGAAGAAGAAGTGATTGCAGCACTTGGGCAGGACCAGGAGGAGAGGCCGTCGAAACGGGCAAAGCATAATGATGCTGATAGTCCTGAGGTGGAGGCAGAGGTACAGTTGGAGTGTCTGTCCAGGATTGATGCTCCCCCGGCTTATGAGCAATGGCTTGACTATCCGGCTTATGAGCTTGATCATAAAGCTCCCCTTTTCGGTATTACGCGACAGGGCAGCCCAGGAATTGGCGACATCCTCGTTAGCGATGATGAGGAGAAAGTAGGATATGGTACTGATCCCCAATGCGGTTTGCCATCTTTTTTTCGTCCAAGTATGTGCCCTTTTCTAGCTATCAATCCTTTCTCAAAAGCGAGCCCAAAGAGGTTCGTTCACCTGCGTCAGTGCTGATTTCCCCAGGTTTAGGTATGACTACTGCGCTTTTAGAGTCCTATCCTAGGGGGAAAAGGAATAGGTCTCCCATCCTTCCACAATACGGAGACAGTTTCTCTATGGGACTTGGACTTGGTGGGCACGACAGACTAGACCTCGCACCAAACTTTTACTTCTACGCCATCAAATCAACCTTGCTACCAATTCGGAGGGTACAGCATGACCTTGTCATACTGTACTTCCAGTACATCCATCCCTTGTTTCCGCTGGTAGATGAATACTACTTCATGGAGACATATCGAAGATATCGAGGCCGGGAACAGTACATGGACCCGTCTGATTTTATGATATTTCAGGCGATAATGGCCGCGGGATTTGGAGTGAGTGCCATATATAGCTCCTCTACTGCATTGCACATCGCTAATACAGTTGCCAGCATATCAGCGAGGCGCAATTACAGCGGACCCCGTATAGGTCTGTCCATGAAGGGCAGGAAGCTCAATTCGATCAGGTAAAGGTATGCATAGCATCTACTGCTAATATTTATTACCCCAGCTAATCGGATTCAAAGGCGCGATACTGGTCAGCACCTCTGGCCGACCCTGTAGTGCTCACCCAGATATGTCTCATAATAAGTCTTTGGAGTCCCGGCCCTGCTGGCATGCAAAACAACAGCTACTGGCTCAATATGGCTTTCAAACATGCCACCAGTGGCCAACTGTGGAAATCTCAGCCAACTTCTGATGGTCGGCCATGCCGTCGACGACTTCTCTGGTGGTGCTGCTTGGTTCGGGATCGCGTTCTAGCACTTGGTATGCGGCGCCCGTATCGGCTACACAAAGCTCCTTTTGAGGAGGAAATGATATCACAGGTTGATTTTGGGATGGAAGCGACATCGCCATTATTCACAGCTCTTGAATCGAAACAAGCTTCCATGCTTGCGTTTATTTGGCTGTGCAAACTTAGCGAAATTATGGCGGCCATTGCGGTATTTCAGCGGCGGAATAAATTCTCACGGGAATGGGCTGGTGAAAGCGCTGGCACGAGTACGGAAGAGCTGCAAGATGTCAGAGCGTTTGATGAAGATTTAAGTCAATGGAAGGAGGGGTTTGAGGCCGAAGCCGTTGGCCTAATAGAACATGGCGACCAGGATGTTGCAGTGCCATTCAGTGTTTTGCGAATTGTTGGAAAGTGAGTTCAGCCCTCTGTCCAGAGTTTTGACCAGCAGAATACTGATGCACATATAAGTTCCCTTCTTGCGGTGTTATATTCACCTTATCTACACCTCTCCTCGAACGAGGATACATCTTTGGTAGGCAACAGCCTCGACCCTTTACAGCGAATGAAAGATGCCGCTCAGGGAGTCGAGTCGAGCGTCGTTGGTCTGATATCCACCAAGAAGAGCGACACCCTCCCAAATTGGCTGTGAGTTTCCGAATTAAGGACCCCTCGTACTTGGCACGAAATAGCTAATCTAATTTTCTATGTATAGAGTATCATGGGTAACCCTGCCCGCGGCCATATACCACGTAACACAGCACGTGCAGAACAACTCCTCGCCAGATCGAGTCCTTATGCCCACCCTCAATCGCTTTATGAGAAGAACCACAGGCGCCCAAGCCATGTTCCTGACTCTAACGAAGGCGACAAAGGAGTTCCTACAAAGGCTTAAGGAAACCCACAATAATAGCAGCCATGGAACAGCTGCGGCGAAATTTGGACGCCCACTGGCACCAGCACCGGATGTGAGTCAATCCGAGTCTAAGGATGCTGTGCGGTGCGATAGGGGAAATAGGATTAAGGAAGCGAGGATATTGGCTCATGTTACAAAGGCGTTGGATATAGCGTTGGAAAATAACTGTTAGGTCGGAGTTGGGAAGGCACACAAAACTTGGCCTCTTTATTGTATAAGACAATTCAACAGGTCTTGGGCACATTTTGCTCTCCATGTTGAAAGCACAGGTATCACTCTCAAAATTCAGCTGATATATTACTACGAGCGCCATCATGTCTCAGCCTAGATACTGTAGTCTCGATGCAATGTCCCAATTCTCCTCACTCCAACGCTCAACGCTCAACACAACAGGGAATATACCCTTCATAACCATCCAGAATCAAAATATACTTCCGCTTTTATCAATAAACCAGCCCCTTCTGCCACCAATCGCACCTCACATTCGCAGCATTATCTCTCATCTGCCCAATGGACGTAAGATTCAAATTCTGGCTGACACTGCCCTTGCCATAGGTTGGGAAAAATGGAACACCGGGGCCATTCGGATTCCCAGTCTTGGCAAAATTCGTAAAGTAGCCCTGCATAATGGTGGCGAGCGTGAGGTTCTGTATACTCTCGCTCGGACCATTGGCATACGTATAGGCGATATCCTGGCCGTGGAGCGAGGGCCAGACGCTGAAGATGTAATTGTATGTTTTGTTGGCGAAGGCGTGGGCGAGCCAGTTTGTATTGCAGGTGAAGAAACACTCGGTGACAAAGGCGTCGCTGCGAAAGGTGGGGGAATAATACCCATACGATCCGTCGTAGATGGGTGGGTACAGTTGGGTGGAGATGTATGTTACGGAGGAGTCGCTAATGGTGGGGAAGTAGATGCGGAGGTTCTTGGCAAAGCTGTCGTCGGTTTGTGCAAACGGGTCCATGAATGAGATGCCTTCCGCGATGTTGTGCCCTGCCATTATGTGGAGGCTCTTGTCGTATTTGCCTCCTAGCAGGAGTTGGCCGGGGAGTGCCGGGGCGAAATCGCCATCTAGTACAGGATCTATTGCTGGTCGGCAAAGTGACGTAATAATGCCTACATGGAAAAAGTAAATACTCACTGAAAGTAAATGTTCCGTAAGGGCTGGATTCCCCAATGATCTTGTAATTCACAAATTGGAGCTTTTCGGCGGAGAGGCGGCGGGCCTCTTGGAGGGTCTTCACATTCGCCTTGGTCAAGAAAGTCTTATAGACGGCCTCTTGACCCTTTGCGCTGGGCATTGGCTGGAAGCCAGGGCTTTGTACAATTGCTCCTTGGAATGGGACTTTGCCTTTCTTTCCACCGTACGCTGTGACCTGGTGCATGACGCTACCGCCACCGGCGGATTCGCCCATGACTGTAACGCGTTTGGGATCGCCGCCAAATTTCTTAATGTTCTTTTGGATCCAGCCGAGGGCAAAACGCTGGTCGAGGAGACCGGCATTCATAGTTCCGCCTTGTGACTTGAAGGTTGGCCCAGAGAGGAACCCCTATAGGCGTGGAAACGTTGGTATTTACGGAACAGAAGGGATTGATCACAGGGAGATACTGAACAGGAAAGCGAGGAGCATGAGATGAAAACCTACGTATACCCCTAGACGATAGTTCATGGCCACCCAGATCACGCCTGGGCTGCCGTTACTCTGGCTAGTTGCAATCAGTCCTGCTGCAGAAGGACTGAACGTGGTTTTTGATCCAAGGGTGTAGCCACCACCATGAATCCATACCATCCTGTTATTTATTAGTATAAACACGGTGCAACAAGAGGCTACTATGAAAAAGCACCATCATACACTGGGGCACCACAACATCGATTAGCATTATCATAGATAGCCTTTGGGACCATAATATCCAGGAACAGACAATCTTCTTGCTGGGCTGGAGGCTGGCGTGGAAGCGTGGTGATGTTAGGTACTTGATATCCTGCCGAAATGTTGAATGCATCGGTTCCTTGCGTGAGCCATGCGTTGGTGTAATTGGTCCACCATGGTACAGCTTGGATACATGATACATCTTTGGAACCATCATTGAACAATTTGGTTTTCAAGTTGGGGCTGGTTGGCGGAGCAAAACGCAGGTTTCCAAGCGGAGGTGCTGCATACCGAACATTGGAGAAATTATAGTATTGCCCAGATTCCTGTATAGTTGCATTTTAGCAAAGGGTAAAAATCCAACATAATAGATGAAGCTACTTACATTGAATGTAGGTTGGTGGAGTTCGTACCCTAAGTCCACCAGAGGCAGGCCTGGAGGTTTAGACGGTTTCTTTGCAGCAGGATCAGTACCGTATGAGCCAATAACACTGCATAGGACGAGCAGCGCTTTGAGGAGGCTTTTCGGCATGGTTTCAGGTGGTTCTAAAAGCCAAAGTACCGGAAATGATAGATTCAAACTTTAAAAAACGAGCTGAAGCTGTCCAGCCGGTTTGTTCTCTTGTCTCCGAGACCCCGCAAGAATGGAAACATGTACAAGGTAACATATATATAACCCCGCCATACCCAGACCCTTGGGAGCCTATCAATTGAAGCCATATTGCGGCGATCACATCAATTGCTTCAATCCCCATACCGAGCCGCCGAGGCTCCGCTTTGTGTACCAACTATCCTGCGAAGTGTCCAGTCCAGCTCCACGCGGTGAATTCCCCCGGTCTGTGCACCAGGGCGCCATATTGGTCAAAGGCGGGGTTTACTCCGTAGATAGGGGTTGGTCCTGGGGAAATGGGGTCATCTGGAGTCAGAGTTACACTGGCCATGGGGGCAATAACGGAGCATTGATCTTGGTCGACGGAGCAGGGTGGAGGTTATACAGAGGTACAGAACTCTCGCGAGAGGTCGAAGTAAACAAGAGGGCCACCGAGCCTCGGTGCGGCCCCTCTAATTGGGTGGGAGGCGGCCGAGGCTCGTCGGCGTTGTCGGCTCTTGCCCCCTGGTCGGGGCTGGTCAGCCATAGTCAGCCATGATCAGCCCCTAGCCTACTCTAGCGTACTCTAGCCACAGTGGTCTCCGACGCGGCAAGCCATGGCAGATCCACGACACGCCCGCTAGCAACACCCCCAAGAACCCCTAACACAGCATCCTAAGAGCATCCTCACAGCATCCTCACAGCATCCATGGTTCCCTACCAGCGCCCTAACAATATCCCCGTGGAGTGCTGTGCTGGGCGAGGAGGGCTGGGCGAGGATCTCTGCTCCAATCGGACTCGCCCACTGCCTAGACTCCTTGCTACCGGTATATCGCCCCTCTGCAAGAAATGCTACGAGTACGCAACGGAGTATTGCCATGTATCTGCCCCAGCTTGATATCAGTCCTTCGGGAAGGTGGGACAGGGACATACATAAAGGCCCCTGGGCCAACCCACATTCCCCAGGTTTTTCCCCAGGTTCTTATTATCCAGCTTCTCATCTCCTAGAGTGTTCCTCCAGCTCTGCCTCTTTGACTGCAAAGATCCTTTATATTATTCTTGTTGTCGTTTTCAGTGTTCAATTTTCCGGCTCCCTTCTATAGTCGATAGCGGATAGCTACCCTCCACCTTCATCATGTCGCGCCGCCCCTCGACGGACGTCGAAAAGGACACTCCTATTACGGAGAAGTTCGAGCACAACACCAAGGAGGACGTTCAAGATGGCCGCATTCTTGCCTTCACGCCCAAAGAGCAGAAGGCCATTTTCCGCCGTGTTGACATACGCTTGGTGATCACGCTGGGAGTTCTATACTGCATCAGTTTGATGGATAGAACGAATCTGGGTGCAGCTTCTGTTGCTGGGTATGCATGCCTCATGGCTACTCGAATCTCAAATCAATCTAACCAAGTCTTAGGATGCAAGTAGAGCTGGACATGAACGCCAAGAACAACGGCTACACCTTGGTCTCCCTTGTCTTCTTCCTCACCTACACTATATTCCAAGCACCAGCAACCGTCTTGATTCGCAAGCTTGGCCCTCGCAGCTTCCTTGCTGCCATCGTCGTTTTCTGGGGCGCAACCATGATAGTAAGTGATAAGTCCTCAGAGCCAATTATTGCCCTCAACTAATCATCGCCGCAGGGTTTTGGCTTCGTGCCCACCTGGGAAGTCATGCTTGCCCTTCGCCTCATTCTCGGTGCCCTTGAAGCTGGATTTTATCCCGGCTGTGTTTACCTCATGAGCACATGGTACCCTCGGTTTGAACTCCAGAAGCGTAACGCTGGATTCTACCTAATTGGAAGTGCTGCGGCTGGCTTTGGCGGTATTTTGGCCTATGGTCTTATGCAGATGGATGGGCTTGCCGGCTTGTCAGGATGGCGATGGATTTTCATAGTAAGTCCTTGAACTCGTAATGTTCCATTACCTAGCTAATCAGCTACTTTTAGATGGAAGGCCTCCTGACCTGCGTTCTCGGGATCGGGTCATACTTCATTATCGTTGACTTCCCAGAGGATTCCCCCAATTCATGGAGTTTCCTCAACCAAGACGAAGCTGATTTCATCGTCGCACGTATCGAGAAGGACCGTGCCGATACGGTTGTAGAGCCATTCTCCGTTTGGGGTTACCTCAAACATGCCGGTGATAGCAAGGTCTGGGCTATGGCCATGCTTTATCTGCTCACTACTACGAATTCCTACTCCATCGCGTACTTTTTGCCCATTATTCTCCAGAAGGGTATGGGCTTTTCTGTTGCGAAGGCACAATGTCTGGTAGCGCCACCATATGTTGCCGCTGCTATTGTGATGTATATTCAAGCCATATACTCCGATAAATGGCGCATGAGGGGCCCGGTCATTGCAGGTAACGCGTTGATGGGTATGTATGCAGCTGCTATTTGCCCTTGAATCCTTGCTCACACCCGCCAGGTATTGTCGGCCTTAGCCTCCTTGGCTACATGAAGGGACCTGCCGTCCGCTATTTCGGAGTTTTCCTCGCTACAATCGCATGTAAGTAATTCAAACAATATTTTGAGTAATAACCATGCTAACGTAGCTACAGGTAACGCCAATTGTCCCGCATTAGTCACATACCAAAGGTACTTCATCCCTCCATACCCAAACCTTGATAAAGACCATTTCTAACTCATCGCAGCAACAATGTCCGTGGTCAATGGAAACGAGCCCTCACCTCTGCGACCCTCATCGGCGGCGGTAGCATTGGTGGAATCGTCGGCACAACCGTCTTCCGAGCCAAGGATGCTCCCAACTACGGTCCTGGAATTCTTGCCGGTTTGATCGCAAATGCGTTGATTGTTATAATTGTCGCATTGTTAACCCTCAAGTTCTACAGAGCTAATAAGCGTGCTGCTGCTGGTGGAAAGATTATTGAGGGGCTTGAAGGTTTCAGATATACTTACTAGGTAATAATGGGAGCGACCATTGGATGGCTTATGATTTATGCCGACTTGGCTTAGTTGGGGCGCATTTGGGGGTACCTGGGGAAATTGTTGATCACCCAGTTAAAGACAAATGCTCGAAGCTGAGAGGTTGGGTGGTTTGGATACGATGTTTAATATGACCAATACAATACCCACAGAAGTCTCTTAACCCCCACCATATATATCTCCAGGCATCTTGACCGGCCTTTGAGTGTAGTGTCCGCGAGAACGGTCCTAGGACGTCGACGCCTCATCTCGCTTAAAATAAAGGGGCTACTCTCCGTACCTACTACATCTAGAGCACCCTTATTTTATCCTATAACGAGTAGCAAGCGGGGGAGGAGGTAGTATTACTAGGCGCTAACAGGCCAGAGCGTCACATTGCACCAACGTTAGTACGAGAGGAGCCAAGAAATTATAAATAGCATCAATACGATTCTAGTGATTGCGGGGAGATCAAGATAAGCTAGACAAACGGGCATGTACTAGTGCGGGTGCTAGATTTATCACCGGTTTTAACACTACTTCTTCTTTGCATGCCTAGGCACTTTTTCTTTGGTTACTCTAGATCGTCTTCCATTTAGCTCCCAAAGGCATTCCCATTCCTAGGTATACACAGATACATCCCTAGTCTGACACAATTCTAGATCGATACCACCTCAGCTTCTCTAGTGATAACGGGCTTTCACCCTCGGGGATTTACGTTATTGCTACATTAATTACCCAGGGTAATATCACTATAGCACTTAGCTTACTCATCTCTGATGGGAATTCAAAAAAACCGCAAGTGAGGTATGACTATTTTACTAACCCTTACTAATTGGGTTCTAAGGGAGAGGGAGGGCATCCCAAGTATATTTCTCACAATTCATGTTATGTCATGCCCAAAAAAAAAAGGGGGTTGCGACCAAACACCCCCCTAATATATATAATACTAAATAAGCAAATATCCCTTAACGAAGTACAAGGGCGTGACACTTGGTCAAGTGGCTCGGGTCAAATTGTACTTTCGTTATCGCCAGGGACGACAGGGGGGAAAATGGGAACAACAACAAAGCGACAACCAAACAAAGCGATAAGAGATGTAGGCATTCGACACCGGGCTGAACTCTTTTGCCAATTTGAGGGGTAATTCCTTTTTTCAAAAAAGGGAAATACGCGGTGTAGGATTAAATTAGATTTATTTGGGGCTAACTTCTTTTTTTGTTTTTGGTGGCGAAGTTGAGTAAGCGAGGATGGGTGGGAATGGGCAGATTGGTCGTCACCGCCTGGAAGGTGAAGGCATGAAGTGAGCTAGATGGCACGTATCGATCTATACCTACGTGCCCAAGTAGATACATTTCACACGCCCAAAATGCCATACTACCACCGAGATAATCACCTTATAGAACAACCAATCAGCCTCTTCGAAGGTAATAAGATAGCGATCCATCCATTCGTCAACAGAGTGGTAAACCAGGAGGTTTTCACCTCGTTATAAATACTACCCATGGTATGAATTTGTGCCGACCAAACCTTTTGTTATAAAAAAGAACCATCTATGTTTAACAATTGATGGTTATACCTTTCATAATAAAAAATGAAAATTATACTCGGAGTCAAAACAACTGTATTTCTCATTATGTCGTTTGTCATCACTATCTTTTATATAAAAAGAAATCCCTAATCACCCGTCTAACAGCTACCTTCCATACCCAGCTGTGCCAAACTACTAAAAAATACAAGGAAAACCGGGGTGGTGCAGGGTTGCTATAAACCAAGATGTATAGCTCCCGAAGAAGAGGATATAGATGCTATCTAGAAAAGAGGCAAAACGTCTGCGTTCTGGCTGTATGGATGGATTTTGGCAATTAAATACAGCAAGGAGCGCAGTTGCTGCAACTTGGAAAGTGTCTAGGCATAGAAATACGCGGTTACAACACCAAGCCTAAAATACCAACAAAGCCGCCTGCGATGACGCCGAAGACTACCAGGAGGCCGCCGGTAGCGGCCTGAGGGGCACCGGCTGTGAAGACCACCGGCGTCGATGTAGGTTTCACGCCGCCAGTTGCAGTGACTAGGGAGCAAGTGCTGCATCCATAGGTATTGACTCCACCAGCAGGGACAGTGGTGGCGGGCTTCTCAGCGGCTGGGACGGTTGAGGCCTCATGAGCCGGGTGTGAGGCATAGCTGGTGTAGGGAACCACGACTTGGGAGCTGAGCGCGATGGTGGTTGCCCATGGACAAGTTGCTGTTAGTGTTGTGCCTGAGCAGGTTGCGCAGGGGTAGATGGTTGCAGGAATGGCGGATGCGCAGCCGTTGCAGTATGTCTATGGTTATGTGATTAGAGTGGTGATACTTAGGGAAAAGTAGTGAAGACTTACTGAGGTAGCGGTGATGAAGCCAACGGATTTGATACCTTGGCTCTTGATTGCGCAGGCATAGCATGGCATAGTGGCGATTTGAGTGTTATAGATAGGCTTCTGGTAGGTGGAGCATGCGGCTGTGATAGTGGATGTGACTACATGGGTTGTTAGATGGATGCGTTCTTAGACCCTTGAGGCCCAATTGTAAACATACCAGTGGTGCCTGGAGCAATTGTGCTGCACAACTCAGTGACGGTGATGGAAACGATGATCTCAACACCAATGCAAATCACGGTTGGGCCTGAAGGCGGGCTCGTGATGATTGGGTATGGTGGTGTGGTTGTGGTTGTGGAATGAATGATTCTACGCTCCAGCGATCAGTAACTCCCTACTTCGGAAATTGAGGTTTTCTATACTACTTACGAGGTGTTTGTATATCCAGAAGGCTTGATAATGCCAGTACCAGGCCCAGTAGGAATGGTGCCGTTCACTGGAGCGCAAGTTCCGTCTCCGTTGGCCTTTCCACTCTCACACTTGCAGGACTTGGAGCATCCATCACCATCGACGGTATTCCCATCATCACACTCCTCGAAGAGGGTAGGATCCCAATGACCGTCACCACATCCAGCCGGGGTGGCACCCCGAGTGATAATGTATGGGAGACCGGAATGGCCGTCTCCATATGTTTGGGTGCCAGGGGCAACAACTCCGTCAGCAATAGCGATGGCTTGGAAGCCGTTGATGCCAGTGTTTGGGTAGATCGAGAAAGCCTCGTGGACACTGCACCCCCAGTCTGACAGATAAGCGTCGGTCAGAGTGTCGATAGCAGGCGAAGAGGCAACGATGTGGACTTTATCGTAGCATGAAAGTTGGCCACGAACTTCGAAGGTACCGAAGTATGAAAGGGCATCAACATTGGCAACCGCAGTGGTATCGTAATATTGGGAGAGAGAGAGGTACAAGCCAGTCGTTTGAACGCCCTGGGGAGTCTTTCCACTAGCGGCAAACTTAATACTGTTGTCAATGAGAACAGTCTTGCCATGGTTGGATTGATCGGCACCTTGGGGAAGTTAGCAAGAGATCATTGACCAATAAAGCGGGTTGCAGTACCATGGACAATAATGTTACCCGTGACAGCTGGTCCCCAGGTAGTCTTGGTGTCAGTGAGGAACTGAAGCATAGTCACATCCGAAGAGCCAAACTGGTCACCGATGATGATGGCCTTGAAGGAGGCAAAATCAGTCGTCGTCATGCCCTTCCATTGCGACTCGGTCACAACCTTTACGGTGAAACCGAGGGATAACGCCTGGGCCTGTTCGGATCCCAGCAATGTGTTGATGAAAAGGAGGTCTTCGGCAAGTGCTGATGAGGCCAACGCCGTGAGCGCGGCCAGAGAAGTGAACCACTTCATGGCGAGTTCAAACGATCGAAACAAAAAGAATGTAATAAACGAGGGTAAAGACGTGAAGTCAAAGCAACTAGAGCCAGTAAAGAGTGTTTGAAGCGAGAGTGGTTAAGGAACGTGCTGGTGATGAACTACCATCTTCCACCTTGAGAAGGAACGTGAAGCTATATACAAATCACCAAGTAGAGTTAATCTCCACCAGCGAAGCCGCATCTGCAAAAGCGCCGTTGCTCGCCGAATAGGGAATCAGTATATTTCCTAGCTAAGAGCATCATAGGGCCAGACAGCAGCCAACGGCAGACCGACGAAGGGCAGAGAAGCAGGGCTGATTATCGTGGCTGGAGCCTTGCCAATAAGCCCATTTTGAGCCACCAGGGGATATTTCAAGAGCCAACCGGCTCCGAGATAGAAACGCGACGGGGTTGAATCCACAGCTGTAGCTGAACTGCAAGGCACGGGGATGCGGAGCGTGGCATGCCAGCAGTGCTGACTATTATGTCTACGGTAGTATAACTCGCACCTCCTTAAAGTCCCAACAGTCTGGAGAATGGAGGACAGGAAGTTGGAATACCCTCGCCTTGCTCGGATAAGGGAATCATGACGAACATGCGGCCACTTGACCACAGCGGAATTGCCGTTGCTTTCCACAGCACTCACTCGCTCGAGGTAAGCTGCGAGGTCCCAAAGCGCAAAATCCCCCCGCATTACTTGCACTGCCTTGCGCTTTGGTCGGTGCCGTCACTAGGTGGCCATTGCGGGCCTAGAATACAGTATCAGATGGGAATGTTCCGTGATGTCTTGGGAAAGAAAAAGAACCCTGTTCTGCAAGTGTTCGGGAGAGGGGCTGTGCTTGAGATCTATCGATTCGCGTCCTCGTCGCTCCCTAAGGTAAGGTATCGACGCAGGTACCTACATGTACTCCCCTGACTCGACTACGAAGTACCAGCGACAGCTCTCTTTGTTTCGCCATCACAACGCCCAAAGCAAACGGCGAACCATTCAAGCGGAGAAGCGCTCGCGGCGCATCGGAAGGATGGGCTCTGCTCCCTACGCCTATAGCCCTGGCTGCAATGGTCTAGATAAGAACCTCTGGCGGGGATGCGCTGTGATGTGAAGTCGGGTCGGGAGAAAAATCCTCCTGCTTTTCGGAGGCTGATGTGAGGCTGAAAGGCGGATATCACCACCTTCGTCTGACGCGCGCTGCTAGACTGCTCCTGATTTGCCAGCGTCCAGTGACCAGGCACAGGTTGGTTACAATGCTTGTTTGGCTCGATGCGCTTGGTTATGCAAGTAGAAGGGTGAGCCCCGAAGGAGAGCAGCAGCCCAAACTTCAAATTTTAATCCCGCGGTCGCCTCGAGAGAATGTCTCGAACCCCCTTTTGTGACTGGGTGGTTTGGCGGAGGCTGGATGTCCTGTCCCTCTGCCCGTTCCATACGGCATAAGATGGGTTATATTGGAAAGATTAGTTTCGGGAATTCACGGTTTTGAGAAGTGCAAATTGCAAACTCCCAAAATAAACCCTCTCCGCCCCAGTAAGCGCGGGGCATCTTTGGGAAGAAAACCCCTGTTATTCAGGGGCAAGCATTCTTGGAAGCAACTCCCCTTGTTCCTACATGGTTTTGGTCCTGTTCATAGGGCTGAAAAGCCGATGTCCCACAGTGGGTAGAACTTGAGATTAAACCAGCAAATCCTTTGCATCTACAATTGCTCCAAAAAAGCATGCTCTACATTTCAAAAACTCTCTACTTATGAAACTTTGCACTGGCCAGGTTCCTCTGCTACCATCCGCAGAGGAGGTTATGCCAGGCTATTATTTTCTACGTTTACAGCAGGGAAATGTCCTGTCTGCAGTTATGATCGGGATGTGAAATACAACCACGACGGTCGTCCATGTCCACTTACGCGTCGGAGCAGATCTATAGCATATCCATCCATCAGGGCACCATACAACCAGCACCGCCCTGTTCCTTCATCCACACGCCCGTCCTTCACGGAGGTTTTCCTAAACTGCGCATCAGTCCGAATATGAACCTGCCGGACGGGTTGCGGACGCCATTTTCAAATCTACCGATTCTTATCAGACAACTCCGCAGAAATGCAGTTCCGCGTTGCTCATCCATTCAATTTGGGGTCCACCCATCAGGGCTTCTTTTCAATAGATCTATCAGACACGGCTTCCATCACACTACATCCCACTCGCTGAGACCATCCCCTCTATCCTTGGGTATGCTGGAGGTTCTTTTGATAAATAGGACGCACACCAGATTTAGGTTCCTCGACCGATGGAGAGGACATTCATCCGTCCTGTAAACTTGGTGCTCAGATGTGGGCGATTACTCTCAGGCACAAAAGGTATTGATGATCCGGACAAGCGATGAATCCCATTTAAGTGCACTAATAACTTCCAAACAAATCATGGCATAGACCCTTCCAATCAGAAGAGACGACTGCATTCTGGAAGGTATCGAAGTTGTCCGCGTTTCCTTTAGGACAGCGGTTAAATTCATTGTGAACATGCAACAAAAGGAAGAACCTGGCTGCATCACCGAGTAGAAAGTGGAGCCACATCATAGACAGATCTCTTTGTCCACCAAATTGGCGGTTTGACTACGCCGAATTTTCTCTCAGCGGTGACGTATGGGCAGACAACTTGTTGCAAAAACCTGATGAACTTGGATTTGAGAATTTCTTTTCTGCCAGTGGTGTCTTCGCAGAGCTATGGCCACTAGGAGAGGTAATTACCCCACGCAGCGTACGCCAGATCCCTTCTACGTGAGATGGAAGTAGCGCGACAACCACAATCGTTGCCAATGTGTTTGGAAAGACTTTTGAGATGCCATTCGTGGGATTTGCTCCTCGGTGCTCGTCCCTTTCAATATTAACTGACTACTGATATAGAAGCACGTTCTGCCCCTTGAGCCTCTCACAGTCTCAGTCATCACTAAGCTCCAGTCTGCCCTTCCTAGATGTACTGCAGTCATATTACTAGTTCCTTCTCAACCTCGTTCCATAGGTCACTTCTCAGGTTCCCCTGAAGCCAATATCCCGCCACCTTCCTCCCTTCCCATAATGTCCTGCTGGCCGCCTTTTAGAGCCCGTTCGATTCGCCAGCCAGATTTACAAAACTCGGCTTCGCCTACATATTGGAATCCTGCCCTACTTGCTTCTCTCCTCCCACCACCACCCCAAAATCCAGCTTAAATAATCCCGCGTTACTCCAGTTGGAGAAAATCATCAGCCTAGTCCCTCCGTTCCCAAATGCAGGTGGTTAGTTGGCTAGTCTACTCCGCAGCCGTACGTGTTTTAGAAGGCGTTTTGTGCGCAGTCTGAAATAAACCCATCATCGCGGCCAATTTCCAGCTCCTGATAATGCTGTTAACTTTCACATCAAATAGATGTGTTTCCAACTTCTGGTGAAGCTTGTCATGGTGCTATATATATATATATTTAAAGGCCTGTGTATCGCCCCTTACTATCAAATCCAGAAAACCCCCTCCCCTTTAGGGTATGGTATAGCACTTTACAAGACGGTGACTTGCCCTGCCAAGCAAACGTTTATAAAGGTACCCAAAGGGCTTCAACCTTCACCATGTCCTGGCCCAGGAAAACTCAGTCTATAACCATGCTAAGCTCGGGCATTGCTCGGGCGTGTGCACTCTCGGATCAGGTAAAACCGTCGTTGTTCACATCTCGAGACTAAAATGGGACCAGCGAAAGAAAAAGTCGAGTACTATAGTGGCAGTTTCAGAGTGAAATTTTTGGCTTGATGGACTTCGTAGACATGTACCTAAATAAGAATAACTGTGCACAAATGATAATTGATCTAGTAGCGTGGTTTTGAAACCGGGCCTTTGCGAACTCGTTTATAGTTTAAAATTGGAAGTTTTTATTTCGAAATCATGTGATACTAGGCAACTTGTCCGAGTGGTTAAGGAGCTAGATTTAGGTACTATCTTAGATACACTTAAACCTCTAGTCCGAAAGGGCGTGGGTTCGAATCCCACAGTTGTCAATCTTCTTTTGCATATATTTTTTATTCTTTTGCTCAACAAAGCATTGTGAGGGAGAGAGAAAAATCTAATAAACCCTTTATAATTGGTACAATTTATGGCAGCTAAGGGACTGACTGCCATAGCTGTAATAGACTCGGCTAATATTCTTTTTGCCCTTCTGCCAGCTGGTCGTGGATCCATTGGGCAGAAGTGCAAAATAAAACCCAAAAAAATTTGACAACTGTGGGACTCGAACCCACGCTCTTTCGAACTAGCGTACAAGACAAAGGATCATCTCCAAACCTGAAGCTAGCGCCATAACCGCTCGGCCAAGTTGCCTACTCATTGATTACAAAATTTGCTTATTTGAATATAATAAAATGACACCAGCTGACCCGAAAAATACCCGTACTCTCGCACGTTAGCCAGTGCTACAACCTTAATAGCACTAGGGCTCAATCTCGTTGCTAATTATCGAATATCCAGTATATTATAGAGCAACGTATTCTAAGCTCAGATATTAAGTTTCTATAATTCCGGGGTTTTTATTTTGAACTTTTAACCACTCGCAAATTAACTGGTCATCGTGATATTTTTTTGTCCACCAGTCAGTTTCTCGCTAAATTCTCCGCTTTTGGTTGGCGATCGCATCACCACCTCATACGAGAGCTCGCCTGTACTCAGTTCTTGAACCTCAAATCCAACCACAAACAGGAGCAATTGACGGCGAACGCCCACTCATACATAATGGCGGGCCACCACAATCATCGTATGCACCTAAGAATCCCAAGCCTCCCAATTGAATGGATGTATGCTAACATGCGTCTTCAGCGATCGCGCTCGACCCGGCGTTGACCAAATGGAACAGTACATTCCCCTTCCCACCGATTCCCTATTACATTTCAGCTGTCCTAATGGCTGGCATATAGATGCGTTCGTCAACCGACACAAATACTTTCGATGGACTGGCCGAACGGCACGAATCTCGTTTGCCTACGTGGTTGTGTTTCCGGCCTTGCTTGGATGTTTGGGGTATATGACAGATGTGAGAGCGGCTACGATGGTCATAATATGGAAATATGCTAATCCTTCGACAGGCCAAGTGGGATTTTAGGGGGAAGCGGAGGGGTGATACTATTGTAGAATACTAGGATGGAACGAGGCCGCATATCAGCTACATAGCTCGCAAATCCGACCACGATACCTGGAACCCGTTTGAATAGAATTGGAAGTTTTGCCTAGAATTAGGATGGATGGCCGTGGGCAGGTACAGGAACTTTTCATACTTGGGGAATATCAATTCATCACAGCAATATGGCAGTTTTGTGGATATGTCGTGAGCAATGGTCGTACGGTAATTCATACAGTGACGAGTGTATAACTGCCTTCCCCACAGGCATGCAGCGCTTGGTGTCGATTCCTTGGGCTCTAGTATAAGCTCCCCCTTTGACGCAATTCTTAATATCTACCCCTGCCTCCACCAAAGCCTCCTCCATATCCCCCGCCATATCCTCGTCCCCGGCCCCCCGACGGCCCTTCAGGAACCCTCTCCCCTCTTCTCCATTCACCAGAAGGAACCATTGCTTGCCCAAAGCCCCCACCTCCCCTTGGCCCGCCTCTCCCTCTAAAACCGAAACCATTTTCCCTGGGTCCTCCAAATCCACCCCGTCCACCGAAGTCGCCCATCCCTCGTCCTCCTCCAAACCCGCCCCTTGAAGCACCAACCGGCGACGGAGCCACAGTCCCATTCGGCGACGGTGGAAGAATGGCACAACAAACGTAGTCTCCAATCACAAATCTTGCATCTTGCAGCGTCCTTTCAGGCTCGCCTTCTAAGGCGCCTGCCATCTGCCCACCTGCAACGATCTCAGCCTCCTCGTCATCTGGCAGGATTCCAGGTGCCCCATCCCCAATTACTATACTGCCCAAATCTCTTGGCATAAACCGCCCGGGCCCACTGCCTGGACCTGGGTTGCGCGTATCTGGGAATATGAGGCGAAATGCTAGACGCGTACCGATCGCAGGTTCTGGTAATAGGGTAGGTAATGCGCTAGTTAGGAGGTGGGAGAGTTCGCGCAGAGTACATGTTTGCCAGGTGTATATTTGTAAGTGCGGAGGGAGTTCGGAGAGGGGACTGAATTCATCAAGTCTGACGGCAAGTTAGCTTTTATGTACTTCGTAGGTAGCTATATGATAGACGAGGCTGAACATGGATTTACCTGTGGAATCCGCCATTTCTGTAGAAAAGCTTTAGATGAAAGGGTGTTGTGGTTTGGCGGTCAACTTTTGCTACCCCAGAAGCCTCCATGGCGATTTGATTTATGTTATTTGGGTATCTTGAGCTTGAAAAGTTGCTACATGCTTGGAATGGTGGGGCAGCTTTGTTGCGGATTGAAGACGAGCTTTGTTACTCGAGTACGGTACTTGAGTACACGCGCAGCTGTCCTGGCCGCCTTGCCATTTGGCCTGAGGCTTCAAGACTGCCCCCTTTCCCAACACACCTGGACGATGGCTAGGTCTTTTAACTTTGAAATCCTGGTCTACTGCGCAAAATAAACTAAGTTATTCGTACATTAATTGATTGGGATATAAACATAATGCATAAGTACTGTAAAAATAGCGATCGTTTCCAATTGCCAGGTCTACTCGCAACTACTAACTGTACTATAAAGTTAATTACGCCCTACGAGTCGGGACTTTTAAATCATCCTTGTAGGTCCCTATTAGTAGGGGTAAAAATTAAGGCCTAGTTGTCGTGTATAGTCCGTATTAAGTCTCCAAGAATTAAACCCCCAAGAACCACCAACTTGTAGAGACCATATAAGGCTAGTCACACGTGTGTTTCCCTTCCTCTGTTATACCTGCCCTATATAAATCAAACACGCGATTTAGGGTTCAGGAAGACGAAGGCGGCCACTTGGCCAAGTGGTTCAGGTCAATCCACTAGCCCGAGAGGATCGGTAGGGAGGAAAATGACAAAATACGAAACTGACAAAATTGGCATGATATGTAGGTATAAGAAATCCGGCCGAACTCTTTTGCTTCTAGAATATGTGACAATATTATATCTCCTCCTCCAGACTTCGAATTGATGTTGAGTTCCTTCTCACGCTTATTGTGGTTTCTTGCGAGTTGGGAGAGAGATTGCGGGTTCGGATCCGATGAGCTTCTGCCGCTGTGAAGTATAAGGGGCTTGCTTCCCTTTGCCATAGACATGAAATATAGCGGTCGTATTGCCAAATTCCTAGCCTGCGTACCTGGTCACCCTTTGCAATTCCCACAACAGGCTGAACAGGCTTTTCTCTAGAATACTCTCTCTAATCGCAGCTTAAGGTTTAACCCCATCAACTCCAAACTTAATAGCAAATTTGTGCCCTCGGATCGCCACAACTGTAGAGTTACGGTAATTACCAAGCTTAGGCGCTGAGTCCATCCTTTGCAGAGTAATGTGGCTTGGTTTCGAGAATTGGTTGCCGTGTCTAACCAATACCTACTACTGATAAAATGAGATTCTACCAATCCCCGACATGCAACTGGTTGCGGAACATATATTATTCCATCGTTTCAAGTCCTAGGGCGGCTAGTTGTCCAACCGCAGTATTGGGAAAAGAATCATCATCTAGGGCCGAGGGCCTTGCTCTCTAGACGCCAACTTTTGTCCCCATAGAATAGTTGCTATACCCAACAAAAATAATTTCACGTTCCAGAATGGATCTATATAGCCCATCAAGATATCGATCGTCAAACGGCCGTCCGCAATAATGCTAGGGTAAGCTCCCTTCTCAACCAAAAAAGAAAAGAACTCAATTCTCTTGCATATATAATCGCAGGAATGGATGTACCAGCCATACCGGTGCTGGAACTTCTCCAGGCTGTGTGACAAACACAATTCATATAGTGCCGTGCGGCCGTGACAACCCAAGTGATCATTGATATTTGCCCCCGCTTTCAAGAGGCAGTTTATCGTTGAGCGTTCCACGTCTCCAAAGTCTCCCAGGTTAGTCGCTTTTTTTAAGATAATATGCCGTAAGAGGGCGTCATTCGTTTCCGAGTTGACGTCGCAGATATCCCGATTCTTGAGTATTAAGTCCACAAATTGCTGCCACCCAGTTATGATGTCTAGTCTGCCGGGGTATATCCAGCATCTATATTTAGTTAGGATGCGCTTGGCGGAATACATGGCACCAGTCATGACAAGAAACTTGACAGCCGTAAAGAACTCGGGGTTAGGTAACTGCTCCAGTCCCCACTTGTCCAGAAGCCGTTCGACAGACGATGGCCGCTCATCGGGACGAATTAGAGCGTCTATATGATCCTCTTCGGTTTCGAGCTCTGCCTCTTCCTCAAACAGGTACGCGAGCCCATCCACAGGACGGAGCCCCGTATCAGATTTCCAGGAATCGATTGAATCAAGGTAATGGAGCAACGGAGTAGTGTAATAGTGTAAGTAGAGACGGTCGTTCCACGGCTTGGCATAATAGCGGCGGTTGATATCGGCTCCGCTGTCAAGGCACCTCTGCATCATCGTGACGCCTTGCTTTGCCATTACCTGCGCTGCCGCAAACACCGGGATGTGTAGAGGGATGCTGAAGGGGTACTCGTGCCTCAGGCCTTTGTTGAAGGTATAATACTCCTCTGTGCCGTGGATGTTGGCGCCCCTCTCGATAAGTAAATCGAATAATGACGTCGAATTCTCCATGATCGCGGCAGAAAGGGGCGACGCTAGCGTGTGCTCTCCAATGGGCTCAAGACGGTCCAGCTGAGCACCTTCATCGAGCAGGATCCGGACGGTGTCTAGCGACCCTCCGGACCGTATAATCGATACAACTGATAGATACATGCCCGGACGGTCTATGACCTGGGGCCCGAATCCCGCGTTGAGAAAATGGCGGAGGAGAGTCTCACGTCCGCGTGAGCAGAGAAGTTGCATAAGCTTGCGTTGCATGCTTTCCTCATTTCCGATTCCTGCACCAAGCTCTAAGAGTAGCGCAAACGCGTCAACATGGTGTTTTCTGGCCGCCAATTGAAGTGTCAATCCTTTGACATTGTCGGTCGCTTCCATTCTCGTATTGCCACTAGAATCCAAGGAATAGTTTGGTCGCCCTGGCTGCTTGATCGTGCTGACACAGGCGCCATATGAAATAGCCAGGCGGATAGTCTGTAGGTTACCGGTCTTGCATGCCCAGCGCATAGCCTCGCTGTGGGCAGCCTCGGACCTATATAGAAACGGCTCGATGTTGTAATGGAGATACTTGCTACATCTCAAGAGGCGAGCCAGTTCTGCATAGCTCAGTTGCCCAAGTATATTGTGAAACAGCTCAGGAACTAATGATTCCATCATTGATGCCATAGTGACGAGCAGTAACTCAACGACTGGCAGACAGTTGTAACAGTAAGTTCGAAGAAGTGTCGCTAGCAAAGATTGAGCAGACTAATGACTATGTAAAAGGGGAACGTAGGTGGATACGGCAAGGCTTTTATTGAGGAAGTATTGTATGGAGTATGACTCTAGAATTCTCCATCATCGAGGCTATATAACGTGTTGATTAATGAGTCAGTACCTTTCCCTCCGGAAGACCTAGACGTGCAAAGAAGGCAGCTCTAAAATATCTTGCTTGGAGGTCCAGGATTTGACAGCCTCGGGATTGAGCATGCTGTTCATAGTAAAACTAGTTGGTGGAGGATGTTGATCGAGGACGCTGACGATGGGGGACTTGTAACGAGGAGGATAAACGCACTGACCACTTTAGGTTGACAGGAGCTGTGGAAGTCACATGATCAACCCCTTTCGGGTCCACTTCGGCGGAAGCATCTTGGTCGATCCTCGCCAAGATTTCTTTTGGCTTCATACCTTACCTTCTCGAATCCAGTTCTAACGACTTCACAGCAACGCGCCAAATATCAGCAGGAAATAATCATACACTGGGCGCGAGATAAATAAGGTGGTATTTGAAGACGTATCGTATCTTATTTCCCATACCGAAATAGCTCCTCCTCGAGCTGCCATATCTCTCACGTCATCCATACTTCTCAACGGACGCTCTACCCGCCAGTGGCCCGAGAGTCAATTCAAATCCGAGTCTGCGCAGGGCAACAGGTCTACCTACATAAGTAGGCTCCCATAAATTTACCTCCTACGCCCCTAGACAAAATCTGCCGCCATGGATTTCGCGTCCCTTATGTCCAAAGAGATCTCAAATGCTCGCTCCACCTCCTCTACAGAGCCCTCTAAAAAGTACATGAAACGAGCCGATATTGAAGCCGAGCGACGCGCACAATACCTCGCAGAACAGCAGAAGAACGTAGACGAAAATGAATCGAGGTTAATGCAAAAGCGAAAACGAGAAGAGGATGAACTAGAAGCAAACCGTGCAAGGGATGAGAAGCGGACCAGGCTTGCTGAAGAGTCGAGGCGACGCCGGGAGGAGGAAGAGGCGGAGGAACAGAAAGCTAGAAGAAAGAGGCTGGGCTTGCCAGAGCTGGTTAAGGAAACTAGTGAAGAGCCTGAGGTGGATGATATCAAGGATGAGGAATTGTCGGAGAAATTAAGGGCGATGGGCCAGCCCGTCAAGTTATTCGGAGAGAGCCATAAGCAAAAACTGAGAAGGTTTAGGAAGCTAGGTGTCGTCATGACTCAAGGTCCTATTCCTACCTCATTGGAGTTGGTCGAAGAGAAGGATATGAAGGTTGATGTGGTTCCGAAAGATACTGAGGGTAGGACGTTCCTGTTTAGACAGTTGGCTTCGTACTTTACAATGGTCTTGAAGGAATGGGAAGCGGCTCTAGACAAGGAAAAGCAAGATACGTTTGCTAGCAAAGCGGCATACAATGCTATGGTTCAGAGCAAGGAGAACATGAAACCAGTAAGTCATCCCTTGCTCCACAGTTGGGCTGAGTTAATCTTCAGTAGCTCTTCCGGAAGTTCGAGAAGGGCGACGTCGACGAGGGCATCCTAGAACCCATTGTAGAGATCGTCAAAGCAGCCCAGGAACGGCGCTACGTGGATGCAAATGATGGATATTTGAGACTGAGTATCGGCAAAGCTGCTTGGCCTATTGGTGTTACTATGGTTGGTATCCACGAGCGTAGTGCTCGAGAGAAGCTGCATGAGAGTGACAAAGGACATGTTATGGGAGATGAGATTACTCGGAAATTTTTGCAGAGCATTAAGAGGTGTCTAAGTTTTGCACAAGTTAGATGGCCGCCAGAAGATATCAGACAGTTGATGGGTTGATGCCAAAATAAATACTATAATCATTAATCGCCTTAAGTTTCGTGTGTAAAGCTTGAAACGGCCAAGAACTTCTGACCGAACGTCTCGATATATTACCTTAGTCGTAATAGCGGGATGAATGTAAGAGAACCCTTCTATAAATGGAGCATCTAGGTCGAACATGGTACTCTTGGTAGGGTGGTTCGCAATGCAGACGTGTCACGTGATTGGTCCCCAAAATTCTTATTTTGTCTCGCAGTCGCCTTCTAGCTTGCTACATATTCCAGTTTAGACGACTTCCTTCAATAACATACCTAGGTACCTTAGGTAGTTGTTAGGCCAAAATAAGGCTTCCGTTTTGGCGAACAATGGGATCAGCATTCTAGATTGGCAATCACGATGTCCCTCTACCACGAAACAGCAGACTTCCTGACAGCGCCTTCGAATGCTGGTGGCAGCTTGAAGTCGAGGATTTTCAGCAAAAAGGACCTGAAGTCTCAGCCAGCACAAGTATATGCGCTGACCATCGAGTCATGTAAATGGAGTGCGGTTTTAAAGGAGGTTGTCGAAAATGCAGATCTTTTACGCCTCGAACGAAAAGTGAGCTTCGAAATTTTCCGGGACTTATAATTTTATATACTAAATTTTCCAGATAACTCCTGTCCTGTCTGTGCTCCTCGTTCATGACCTTCTTCTGGCGAAACGGGGCATCGCACTTCCAGCAACTCATGGCCTTAGAACATCCATCGAACGGCACAAAGCTAGATTAGGCGCTGAGTTCACCAAAGCCAGAATTCGGAGAAAATTAAGTTCAGTTGAATCGCTGAAAGCGCACATTGAAGCCGGATTTGAGATTGGCACCGATAATTCCGAGGCTCCCTATCCGCGTTGGATACGTATCAATACCTTGAAAACATCTATTGAGGATCAACTTGGGACGACTTTCGCGGACTATGAGCGTGCAGCAACCGTGGAAGCTGTGAGGCAGCGTGGATCAAAGCGGATTTTTATTGATGTCAACATCCCAAATTTAGTTGCTATTTCGCCAAATATCGACATATCCAAGAATGAGGCCTATAAAACAGGTGCGATCATTCTCCAAGACAAGGCGTCATGCTTCCCAGCATACCTTCTCGACCCACTCCCAGAGGATGGCGATATTATAGATACTTGCTCAGCGCCAGGAAACAAAACTACTCATCTTGCTGCTATCCTTATCTCCCATAACCCAGAGGTGGATGAATGTTCGCAAACTATCCACGCCTTTGAAAAGAACAAGGGACGAGCGGAGACTCTTGAGAAAATGGTCAACGTAGCTGGTTCCCAGACACTGACCAAGCTCCATGCTGGGCAAGACTTCTTAAAAATCGACCCAACTGCAGCTACTTTCAAAAATGTTGGCGCGCTACTGCTAGATCCCAGCTGCTCTGGAAGTGGTATCATCGGACGCGAGGAAATTCCAGAGTTGCATCTCCCAGTCCTTAAGCAGGGCGCGGCTCCGTCAAAGAATACAAAGCGGCCAAAGACCTTGGATGAGAATAAAGAATCCCGAAAGAGGAAACGCGATCAATCCGATGCTCCGTTAGATGTCATGGTGGACGATGATGGTATGGTTACTGCGGTCGACACGGAGGATGAACTGAAGGCCCGTTTAACCGCTCTTTCTAAGTTCCAGCTCGAGTTGCTACTTCACGCATTCAAATTTCCATCAGCACAAAAGATAACATATTCGACATGTTCACTTTATGCAGAGGAGAACGAAGAGGTTGTCAGCAAAGCCCTCAATTCAGCAATCGCTAAAGAAAGAGGCTGGCGGATCCAGAGTCGGGAAGATCAGATCAAGGGTATGAAGGAATGGCCGGTTCGAGGGTCATTAGATGCTTGTGGCGGAGATGCTACCATTGCAGAGTCTTGCATAAGGGCTAATAAGGGCGACGAACATGGCACAATGGGGTTCTTTCTCGCTGGGTTTGTGAGAGATCAACAGGTCCATGGTGACATCGAATCACAACTCCTTCGAGATGAGCGAGGTCACCTTGTCCGAGACTTATTGGGATTCCCAGTAAGGACACATCCAGAAGAGTCGGGGAATGTGTCCAATGGAGTAGCCGCTGAACCTGAAACTGAGGAAAATAATCATTTGGAATATGAAGAGGAATGGGGCGGGTTTGACGATGCAACTGAGGAAGAAGTCGCCCAGCCGGTCGCCGGCGATGATAAATTGCTAGGTAAAAGCCAGCAGTCGCAGGTACACCCAGTAAGCAAGCATTTGCCAAGTGCAGTCAAAAGGAGACCGGAGTTGGGTTCTCAGAAAAAGAAGAAGAAAAGGAAACAATAGGAGAATTAGCTAGCGACTAACGCATAGATTTTGGTGGCGATATAATTTGGGTCAGTCTCCAATTCTCAGAATTCCCTGAGTCTAGTATCGTTCAAATTTCATGCAAATATCCAGTTGCATGTCGGTCTTCACAGCCACTCAGCTCTCCATCCTTTTAAGTTTATATGTCCCAAATCGGGAACAAGTTCTTGAACTATATCCCTTCCAGGCTACAAGATAACCCCAATCAATTTAAGACTCTCCCTTTCGTTTTCAGGTGAAGCGAATACCAATAACTATTTTTTTTATTCCTTTCAACTCGCACTAAAATGGATTTCATACACAATACCAATTCACCGAAGAGTGTCCCGAGCAAATTCCAATTAATATGAAAGAAAACGAAGCCATCCCTAGGGTCGTCAACGTCAAGCAGTCGGCTTGCCCGATTCCTAGTACTCATCATGCAACTTCCAATCCACTGGGCCATTCTCGTCCTGCCTCCCAAGCGGAGTCAAGTCCAACAACGTATGCGTCCCAAGCAAAATATCCAGACCTCTTTCATAGGTAGAATAAGTATGAAAGATATCATCTCCCTCCTTGAAGAAAACACTCAGACCCGGTGCCTCGCCTTTCGAAGTTCGCTTGCTGGGCTTGTAGTTGTACTCCGGTGGAGTTACATCACTGTCCAACGAGGCATGGAAGTCATAGTTGAAGTCACTCCCAAAGGAAGAATACCACGGAAAGTCCCAGCCCATCCTCGTTTTGAACTTTTCAATTTTCTCCAACGGTGCACGGGAGACGAGGACCAATGCCGTATCCCTGGAGTTCAGGTGACCGAGTGAGGAAGGGAGGTTGTCTGCTAGGAAACTGCAACCTGTACAGCCAACCTCGTCATCGGGGCTGAGCATAAAGTGGTATACGATGAGTTGCTTGTTGCCTCCAGCGATGTCTCCAAGAGTGACCTGACCGTTGGGTCCGGTGAAGTGGTATTCCTTTTCAAGTTTCACCATGGGAAAATCGGAGCGAAGGGCGCCATAGAGTTCATCTCTGGCACGAGTGGCGGCCTTCTCTTTGGCCAGAAGTTCTTTGCGGGCCACGAGCCATTCTTCCTTGGAAACAACCTACAATGAAATTGATGGTCAGTGAAGTGCGTAGCAAGAAAGTGTATCAATTTCAGTACTTTGCCTGGCATATCCGATGGTTGGGTAGCGACTTGGGAAATGTGATGTGAATTGAGTACTTTACGTTGGAGACTTGGAAGATTTGAATTGACTCCTAAATATGTTCGTTCTCAAGTTGAGGGAAAGCCCCTATTTAAGTTCCTCAATCCAGCCATATCGCCCATCTTGATCCACACGCTGTGGGAAGACTCCGTCCCCGTCTGACTACGATAACGAAAGGCAAATCCCGCCACTTTCCCTCTTTGAAAACCCTCCCGTCCTGAAAACGCGGTCTGCGAACTGTGTCATTGGATTTCGTGTCGCGCTTCGTCGCGCATTCACGTGGGGCTGCATGTAGACGGACGTGATTACTATTCGGCTTGCAGCTTTGCGCTCCGTAATTGGATCGTGGATGCCAACCCCTCATTCTTGACTGCATTTCTGCCTACAGTGTAACCTTGGAATTGAGTCATTCTTGCAGATCATTCTTTATATGCTTATCATATTGATATTCTCTCGTCATTGTTGCGTCTCAATCAATGGCACAAAGTTTGCCTTCCCGCTGCGGGGAGAGCGGTTTTAACTACCTGCCTGACGACGGTGAACTTAGTTAACTTATAGAACGAATTGGGTATCGTAGACTATTAGCAGAGTCCTTATGTCCTATCAATTTATTGATCTCGGTGTTGTTATTAAATGAATTGATTTCTTATCTATAGGCCCATAAGTCCATAAGTCCATAGGGGCAAATGTACCTACTATATAAATATATGAACTACAATTCGTTCGATCGGAACTAGAAATCCAAAACGATAAAAGACGGGGGTTACCTTGATTGATTTAGGTAGTGACAACTACCTCAGTATCATCTCCTTTTTAAGGCGGTTAGTGAACATTACATTGTCCGCGGTTTAGACTTGCCGATAGTTAAACACAAGTCCTGCATGAAGACCATCAACTTCAACTCGAACTCTGCTTCATAAAGCAAACACTACTAATAGTCTGCCCTTTCTTCCCCCCAAAGCTAAAACTCCTATACCCAATCTCCCCCACAGTCCTCAACCCACCACCCTCAAACCAGGCCTTCAACTCCTCCGCCGTCCAATTACAACTCGTAAGCAACAGCAGCCCTCCCTCCCGGACCAGGGGAACAACCTTCTCCTTATACTGCTCACAAACCCTTCTTCCATTCTCATCCTGCTCTTCAGAAAGACTAATCGCGTCAAACGTCCCCTTATCATGCACAACATCCCAGCCATTACCCTGCTCCCCAGAAAGAACCCCAGCGGCGAACGGGTCTTGCGTCATGATATCCCACCACAAGAACTCTACCTCGCTCTCCATCTCGGCTTTCTTATCCCCCACAATCCGCCGGGCGAATTCAATGCTCTTTTCAGAGTAATCAACTCCTAGCATTCTCCCCCGCCAGGTCTGTCTCCCATCTTCCTCATCATCATCCTCATCCTCTTCAGAAACCCCCCTCAATCTTAATAGAAAATGCCCATTGCCCGTCCCCAGGTCCAGAAAACTACAATTATTCGCCCCGACCTCCGCACCTAGTATTTTCTCCCCCACAATCTTTTCGTCTAGGAATGGAAGGATTTTATCTTCGGCCGAGGAGCCTGAGAACCATATAGTTCCCACGTCAGATTTATCTTGGGTGTGGTTTGTGATTTCGGTGGTGTAGAGGTTGTCCCAGCTGTAGAATGTATTAGTTTTGAGCTTGAAGGCATATGAGGTGGGGGTAGCGGGGTAACCTGAACGATGTGCTGGAGGTGAAGCCGTCCTGGACTTACTATTCTTTTGTGCCCAGGGGAGAGGGTTCAAGATGGTTTGGTTTGGCAGGTTCATTGGACGACATCTTTACTGCCGAATGTCTATATTAAACCTAGAGATTTTGGTCTTGGATGATTCGAGCCCAATTCGAAATATTCCCAGGGAAATCCCCAGCGACGGCAGAAAATCACCTGCACGGACCATTTAGCAGGCGGTGAAACTCACCTACGCTGCGCCCCTTGTCGGCATGACCAGTATGTAGTCACGTGATATTTGAAAAAGGCATGTCAATTTCCATCGTCTACGTCTTACGAATGGTTACAACACTGTTTATTTAATCATCAATAATAAAGTAAGCACGAGTTCCTCTTTATTATAAACATTAAAGTAATTTTCTACTATACTGTGGTTGAAGACCTAACAATATCGTGGCGTACGAAGTAACGAAGTAACGAAGTAACGAAGTATGTACTAATAAGCGGCACGGATCTCAGGTCCTTGAAGCCTGTTGAGAAACGAATGACTTGTCGGGACAACTGACAAGATTCGATGAGTTCTTACTGCTAAGACCTCCAGTACTTGGAAGGGGAGCCAGCCAAAAGGGAGGACTTCGTACAGAGTATGTAGTACCGGAACTACTAGTAGGGTTTAGTCATACGAAGTACATGCATCAATATTCTTTTACTAGCGCTCGTTTTCGTATTGCTCTTAATTGTGCGAGCGGCGCATCAAATGCGAGCAATTATTGTTGGCGAGTTTGTTGACAGGAAGGCTGGAAGGAGCACAAAGCGGCTTGTTATCACAACAGCGGCTCGCCTTGGTTTTCTCGTGCTGGCGCGCTTTACGCTTTACGCTCTGTTAATAATTGGATCTTGAATAGTTAGTCGGAAGCCTCGGCCAAGCCCTGCCCGTGCTCTTCGTCTTGTCGCATTGCCTTAATAGGCAGTCCAGAGGTCTCTTCAAGTCTTGCTTACGATCCTCTTACTCACTAGCACGCCAATTGCAGATCTGCCGCTGTGCCTTACATACAGTAGCACTTATTAAGGGAGGTTGTTTAGTTATTAGGTTACTTGTACACTACTTTCAACTTGATATGCCATACTGTACCAAGTCCATGCCATATGGCCATATGGCCATATCCGCCCCATCTGGATAAATTCGTGTGCAATAACAAACAGGCTGAGCTGAGCAGAGCAGCAGCAGCACCCCAGCTGGGATTGGGATTGGGATTGGGATTGCCATTTCTTCCGCCAACTACCTCCCTTATTACTAACCCCACTTAATGTTTTTATTTTCACTTTCTCGCCGAGTCGCCGTCGCCATCTCTATCGCCGTCTGCGCCATCATCCGCCATCCGCCTTGATGATCGCCAGGCCCCCCCACCCAGCAGCCCAGCAACCCAGCACCCAGCACTCTGCCACTCAACTCAGCGCTGGACACCGCCTATCGCAGGGTCGGCCGCTGCCCCAGATGCTCCGAAACTCCCCCCCATCTCGGCCTGCTGCACGTCGTAACGTTCGTCTGCCATGTTGGGGAACGAACACCCGTAACGTGTGGAGAATCGATGCTCGCTCGACTCGTTACATCGTATCCCCAGCTGTCCCAGAGTCCCGACTCCCCCAGTAGCATGTACTCTACAATGCGATGTCCTGCGCGGAAGTACTCCAGTACTACGTATTATTGTTCTATTCCTGCGCTATGCTACCTCTCCGCCCCGTGTCGTTATTATTTGCCCAGACACTGCACCGAGTCCACTCTAAACTCCACAGGCTCGTCGGCCCCGATACCTTCGTCAAAAAAGACGATCGTGATACTCGCGGCTCCATCGGTCCTTTCGTGACCCAGGGCACAGTGAGCGGGTTACTCGCCCGGCCTAAGTGTCCTCCGAGCCCTCCTCCCCCCCTCGGATATGCTATTGTGTTGGCCATAAGCGGTGCTTTATGAGTCTATTGATCCTCTTCCTTTCCCATCTGCCTTCTTTTCATATCCCGCCGTCCTCCGATGCTCCTATCTCTATCTCGCGCTCCTCACTTGTTTCCTCTCTTCTCTTGTCATTGTTTGCTCGCTTCCCATTATCATTGCCCGCCTGGAAGAACAAAGGGAACTAGGAAAGCAAGACAAACAAAGAAAAGCGTATCGCAGCACCGCACTAAATCCGGTCGTGCGGAGGATCTGTGTGGATCTGAGACGTCGAGTCGGTCGTGCCGGATGACGCTCGAAATCATGCGTTCATAACGAGAATTCCCATACGACTGACAGATCATACCTCACCAATCCCCCAGAAAAATAGATAATATCCTGCGGATGGATTCTGAAGAAAGAGGAGGTCCCAACGATATCGTCGGTGCCACTGGACATGCCAGACATCGTTTGAGTGTTAGCCGGACCAATCTTCCGCTGAGGGTGTCTGTGGAGGACCATTTTCGACGACACAGCCTGGTTATGGGCACTGGTAGAGTGGCTTTGGCCCCAAACTGCGCTCAACTGGAACCACCAGAAGAACCGCTGGATATCCCGCCGCCGCCTTACGATGCAACCCTCCCCATCCCCCTCCTCTCCAACCTGCGCCGGAAGTTCAACGTCCAACCCCGCGAAGACGAAGGCCAGGAGGTCCTCCCGCCGTACTCATGCGCCATCAGCCTCGAGAATGTCTTCCTGAGGAAGATGGAGCTGGAAGGGGCGGTGCATCGTGCCCATGATAGGAATTGGTATCCGGTGTTGGCGACCTTACAGGGCACGGCACTGACCTTCCACAAAACCAAAAGCGGCAACGTCTTCGCCAAGATCGAGGGAGGGACGAGGAAACACGATTCCCCGGCTGGAGTGAAGCGTGTGCAAGTGATCAAAAGCTATAACCTGCAGCATGCGGAAGTCGGGGTGGCTGCAGATTATACCAAGTATGTGCTCGCCCATTGGGCGTTATATAATAAAGACCAACTGGCTGACTGGTATGATAATAGAAAACGCTTCGTGATTCGAATTCGCGCGGAAGCAGACCAATTCCTCCTCTCCTGTCATAAAATCGAGACATTCGTTATATGGCTACAATCGCTCTTCGCAGCCATTGACCTCGCGACCCCCCTGGACGACCGCGACCTCCCCTCCGATGTCTGCGTTCCACGTCCTCGACGACGACGTGGCAATAATCAGCGCAATGGAGGCCAGGGACAAGACCAAGACATGCCTGTTGCAGATGACACCTTACTTGGTAGTTCGGACACAGGAGAGGAATCAGAGGGTGAAAATCTAGTGCTAGTAACCGCATCTCTCCTCGCGACCCCAGCCGAATCTCCCCAAAGCAGGCCCAGATCAAGAGCTGGACGTGCCCCCAACCGCCTCCTCCAAACCCACGGCCCAAACTTGCAAGCCTACCAACACCACCCCCCTTCCTCCACAACCAACCCGTCCATCAACCCGGAAACCGGAAAATGGCGGCCACGGCACCAATGGACGCCTTTCTCAGATATGTTGTATGCTAAGCGCTGCATGGCAATCCTCACTTCCGAGAGCCCGAGAAAGAGTAATCTTTTGATTATGAAGGGGAAGAGATGGGTTGTTGATTGGGGTTCGGGAACGCTGAGGAAATGGGTCCCGGAAATGGAATCGGGATTGGGGTTACCTGATTATGCTGAAGGCGACACCAGAGGTGGTGCCAAAGAACAGCTCTGGAGGGTTTCGCAGTTTGGCGAGCTGGTTAGGCTATGATATGATGCTCAAAAGGCAACACAGCCATGATCGAGGTGCAATCAATCACCGCTCGACTACCGGATGGAGTGAGGTGGCGCTTCCCGGCGACAAAATTCGAATTTCAGGAGAAAAGCGAGGGGAGGACAACTCAACGTCTTCCAAATCTATCAGAGAAGCTGGAAAGGAACCCAAAGAAACATTTGTATATGGAAATTAGCGCTGGGAACTATTGTTAATATGGCGGCAATTTTCCTTACGGTTTATGAGAAGCATTGGTGATGGAGGGTATGATAAACTGCATATTGAGCTACCTGGCCGGCTGGTTGCGTGTATGCATGGATGACTTTACACATGGGTGTTGGATGGAGTTTGAGGCCCTGCCAAACAAGGCGGCGTGGGCTTATTATCTTGTGCTACATTTTCATGGCGTTCGAGACATAGAATTACCTCTATATGGGGTCGCATTTGCATGGGGACAGGGATTTTGTTCCGAGTAGATATGCATTATAGATATATCATCGTATATTTTTAATTCATGCTTCGCGTCCTATATCTTGTTTGGGGCTATTCATTACTTCTGTGATAATTGCCGGATGGTTGATTTTGCATTCCGGTTTCATTTCCCCTTTGTCTGGGGACTTTGAAATACACACAGCAAACCTCCCTTTGATAGCTTTGATAATGCCCCATGCAGAGCAAACAACTACACTTAGTACTACCATTCGTACCGAAACCAGATCGGCCGCTTTAATCAGTCCTCTCCCGAACCGCGGAAACCTTAACGCCTAACTCCTCATCCAATGGCCACTTGCATCCCTTCCATAACCCTATCTGACCTGACCAATTCCAAGCATACAGGTGCCCCTTGGGGCGATGAAAATCGCGACGCCAGCACCACAGGCTGTGGTAGAGACAACCCGGTGATCCGGACATTCTCCTTCCTCACCAGCTACTCAATCCCATAAATACCCGCCGTCAATATCCAACCAAAACCTCGAAGTCTCTCCTATACGGCCATCACACCCGTTTCTGTATTTCAACTCCCCAAAACACCCAGCACCTCCCTCCCCTCTCCTGCCAACTTCTCCCCCTCCTCCCCCACCAGATCCCCAGCGCCCTCCAAATCCGCCACAGCCGCTTCTAAATCGCCTACCAAGCCCTCCATCTCCCTCCTCTGACTCTCAATCTTCTGCACCAACGCCGCATTCTGCGATTCCACCGTCTGTAGCTTAGCATTAAGCAGCGATTGCTGGGATGCCAGATGAGGCGCTAGATGTGCGTTTAATAGAGCCTCCGGGGGGAGTGTATGCGGTGGTTGTTGCGGAGGAGGACTGGGATAGGAGCGCTGACGACGTCGAGCATCCGCTATTATGTCTTCGAGGGCATTGAGATGGTGGACTACATTGCGTTCTTGGAGGATGGTGTCGAATTCATCCTGTTAACCATACTTTTATTAGTATCATGTATTTCCCACATGGGTAGCTTTTGGGAAGGGGAAAAGCACAGATTAGGACAGCTACTGACTAAAGCTAAACTCCTCAGCCGCGAAACCATTTGCCCGTGATATGCGTTGAGTGCTGCGGGGGCTTCCGCGGCTATATGAGGAAAGCATTCTGCGAATGCGTCGTAGGGTATTGCGCTGAGGGTTGCCTTGAGGGTCTTTTGGTAGAGAGTTGTGAAGGCTTGCGCGCGGGGACCTGGTGTGAGGGCTGTTGGAGGTTGGGGAGGCGGAGAGGGTGAGAGTGCCTCTGTATTATTGGAATTCGGGTTAGAGGTTGCTTCCGCTGGGTGCGCTGGGTGCGCTGGGGGCTCATGAGATGTGGGGAGTTGTTCCATTGCTGGTGTAGGGCGGAGGGCGAGACGTCTGGTGGGGATTGGTTCAGCGCACTTGATTTTCCGGATGGAGTCAATCTGGTCCTAGCAATTAACCAAATACTCAATCCGTTTGACATACTGTGGTGTGGTTTGGCGCATTCTTTGGTGGAGGAGATATAAGTCAACGCGGTCGCGACGCCCATGTTTTGGTACCGCCCACTAGCGCAAGGCTTGTCAGCCTTGTCCTCTCCCCTATTTCCACATCCGCTTGCTCAATTCAACATAGCCTGTAAAATTCCTTACCACAAGTTTGTACCGTACAGTCACATCATATCAGCCAATTTTGCAAGGTCATTAAATTTCTTTCCGAATCTTTCATCAGCTGCCTCATTATCGATACTAGATAGTCGCGAGACTACAAATTGTACCGATGCCATATCATGCCAAACCAACCCAGGTGACAGGAACGTAGTATGTTACAGCCAGAACTCCATGAAAATGCCACATACCCCCAAAATCATACTCAATCATCAATCCACCTCACGTAAAATCCATAGTTGTAGGTGGCCCACTACCCTGCCTATTCCTTTCCAGCCTCCTCCGCCGCCGTCGCTCAGCAGGATCCTCACTCACACTCCCAGGACTCATGCCACTCCAGGTGCCGTGGCTTTCAGGACTTCCTATACTCCCAGTACCGGCGCCCAGTGCGGACGAGTCTCCTGGCCTACCACTATAGTATGCGCTATCCTTTGGTTTCCTACCACCTGCGAATGCGGGATGGGGAGGGCTCAGGGGCGCCATTGGAGGAGGTGGTGCATCAGTAGAAGCACCGGCTTCTGCTCTCCTCTCTGCTTCCCGTTCGGACCTTCGGTATCGCGGCCTTGGAGCAGGGACCTCACTCCCACTCAAACTACTGAGACTATCTGCTCTCCGCCTCCTCTCTTTCTGGGCCTTTCTTGCTTCTCGTTCTGCTGCTGCTTCTTGTTCCGTAAGACGTCTCAATGTTACGTTCCGGTCCTTGTCGTTATGTACTTTTAGCTTTAGACTCACGGGGTCTGCCGCGGCGGATGATCGAGCTCGACTCCTACTCCTCTGCCTCCTTGCCTCTTCTTCGGCTGCTAGTCCAGCCGCTGCTGCTGCTGCTTCTGCAGCAGCAGCTTCACCCGCTCGCCGTCGACTTTGTGAAGGTCGACGGTGTGGATGTCCGCCCTGGGACAAGAATGATTCAGTGCCTGATTCACTTTGGTGTAAGATGCCTTGCGGGTCAGGGGGATGTGGAGGCATAGCCACAGAGTCAGTTATATCGTGCCTTGATCCGGATGGTGGTATAGTAGCGCCTGCTGCACCTCCCGCCGCAAATGCCGGAGGAACTGGTGGGATTGAAGAGCCTGGCCGAATCGTATGTGGATCATCAAGAATAGATGACAGGTCTGATGACTCTGTGTGTTCACCTCGCCGGCCGTGGCGACGACCAGTAGGGAAACCGTCGCCAGTGAATCGTGGGCCACCAGGTGCTGCCCCATGGCGCGCGCGACGCTCTTCTTCAATTCTCTCGTCCTCAAGTCGGTCAAGACGATCCTGTTCTTTTTTGTGTTTACGGTCGTTCATTTTCTTAGCAATCCAACCCAGGCCGAGGCCAGCCATAACGCCCTTCGCCACGCCATGCTGGGACTGTGGACGACGAGATGGAGAAAGTTGAGTGGAATCGTACGAAGAACTATAGCTGGAGCTTCGCGAGTGCCGGTGAGCTCGTCCAGGTGTCACAGGTCCGGGTCCACCAGCGCTCATAGCAGAAGCGCCTGCGAGAGGGCCTCCGGGACCAGGTAAAGTCGGAGTTCGAGGTCGTCGACCCTCTTCCAATCTGGTGTCATCACTGATGACGCTCTCGTCATGTCGTCTATGGCGGCGTGAAGGTGTGTCTGGCGCCACGGAAGAATACTCGTCTTCATGCTTCCTATCCTTCCTCTTGTCGAACCAACTCTTTGCCAAAGCACCGACCCCAAGAACGGCTGCCCCTTTCAACACAGTGTCCATCATACCGCCACTCTCTTTTCGTCGGTGATTGTTATATTTCTCATCCTCAATATAACTTCCACTTCCTCTCCGACTTGGCACCACCTCATCCCGCCTGCTCCTACTCCGGCTTCTGCTTCGATCCCTGTGACGCCCAGCCAGCAAAGCCGCGGCTCCTGCGCCTGCTGCTAGAGGGAGAAGCCCCCCAAATCGACTCGACTTTCGATCTTCGATCACTGTGCCACCATGACTACTTTCCATCATTCCATCAAATGGAACCATCGCCTTGTAGCTAAGCACGAACCATAATACCACCAGGAATACCATCCAGAGCGTATACAAGATGAAAGTCCACTTGGGGCTCCCATAAAGCGTCAATCCCAGCGGGACTTGCGCAATGGCCAACAGGGCAATTGCTCGTCCAACCCATTGATGCAAAACCAAGATTATAGGGACCTTCCTCCTAGCCCTCTTCTTCTCTCTTCTGTGAATGCAACCTCCTCCTATAGCCTGGACCAGTATTAACACATAGATGGCGAGACCGATTCCATGATGCGGATTCGTAAGACTGCGGTTTTGACCAACGGCGAACCAGCCGAGCGTAAATATCACAGTGCTAAGACCCACGGTTAACACTTGTAGATAGATATGGAATCTTAGCGCCCAGCGAGGTGATCGTCCGTAAAATCGGGCTGTAAATATGGCGGCTGGGACGATGAAGAGGAAGGTTATTACTGCCAGAACCGCATGGCCTTTAATCAAGGTGTGGTATCCAGGCATATCTCTAAATCGATTCCCCATACCTATTCAACATGACAGATTCCATTAGCACATGTTCTTCCTCGCTTACAACACAACACAATCATAATAAATAGGAATACCGTACCATTATATCTCATTGTCTCAAAATTCAGCCCTACGAGATTGGGCAATAGAAAATCATTCCTCCCAGAATCCCACGTGCCATCACCCACATACATCGTATTCGAGGAATAAGAGCTGCTGCCCGGCGGCGACAGATTTTCATTAGCTGGCGCCATCACGGGAACGATGTGTTGTGCTGGCCCTCGAGGGGCAGCTCTATTATTGTTCAACGGCTACCCTATGCCACTCTATGGCGAGGAAAAGGCGATAAGCTGCGAGTATCAATCGATGCGATATCGATAAGTAGCCGTGGAATGGATCAACGAAGGTCGGATCTTGTATCGAGAGACTTTTTGATGCTTGTGTATCGCTAGGAATGCATCGAGTAGCTGAAAAAGTCCTGGCGGTGTGTAAACACGCCTTATCGGCGTTATCCGTTTCCCGGGCGATGTCCCACAATCCGAGGGCTCTGTACGACGTCTTTCCGGCCTTAAAGATACTTCATAGGATTGATGAAGATTTGTCGCAAAATGAATGGTTTCTGAAGATGGGATAACACGGATAGCTGCACTACGTCCCGTTGGGAGCTGGAGGTATCATGGGAGTGGGTGGTCCACTACTCCGTGGTTGCGCGGGGTGACGGTGCTGTTGACGTGGGCCAATTACTTCGTACCGCTGGATGGCCAGACAACCGTTGTGACGAGCTAACGACCTCGGACGAATCCTTCGCCTGCCTCGACATTGAACAATATAAATGCAAATAAATGCAAATAAATGCAAAACTCTATCTAATTCAACGAATGCCTATATAAATCTTGCATCACCCTATAAGCAATCTCAAAGATGGCTTTAATTTTTGTAATTCTCGTGCAGCATGGCTTCAGGACCTTATCCCATTATTTTGCAATCTATAGCGAAGTTTCGCAGCGCAGAATAACCACATAATTCGTCAACGAACTCCTATATCTGTTCAATCTTCATCTCTCATTTGCTGCATCTAGGACGTTATTGGCTGTACTAATGTGGCACTCAATATTGGTCTTCAATTCCTCCTGCCTATCCAAATAATTGAACTAGATACAACTCACCTTACCCCAGCATTATATCTAAAGCTCGGAAGATCATCCCTCTCTCTCGCAATTTTAGCAATGTAGAGTAAATTTCCCAGCCCAACGAGATCCGGACTCGCACGGGGGTTGTGGCAGCAACATCGTCCTATTATACTAGCTA